>NC_134700.1:164085771-164450771 GCF_043290135.1 Rhipicephalus microplus | reverse complement strand
AGCGCGCCCGGAGTCCCTCCATCACGAAGAAAGGCAGACGCAGGGCTGTCTGGGTAGAGCTGGGCAACGTCATGGGCGCGAAATGCAGCATGTTACATTTCGCGCTGGTTCCCGCTGGGTCGCGCCGACGGACGCTGGTCGCGCCTGGCGTTCGTTTTGCTTGCTCAGCGTCGCTGCGCCCAGCGTGCGTGCTCGTCAACGTAAGGTCGGAGTGCATTGGGTACTTAATTATGCGCTTTCAGCCGTTTCGCTATCTCCACATATACCAGATGAGGTGTTACGTGACGTCAACGGATGACAAAATATATGACGGGTGCAAGCATGATAATCATACACGCGTTCCATGTAAGAACATGACAACCTACCACGCTCATGATGCGCTCGTGGCTCTTTCACTAGCTCCACATATACCAAATCTGATGTCACGTGACATGAACCGACGACGAAGGTAAATGACATGTTCAAACGCGATAATCTTGATATGCGTGTCATGTAAAACATGAGTACATGCTAGGATCATGACGTGCGAGCGGCCGTTTCACTAGCTACACATACACCAAATTTGCTATTACGTGACGTGAATGAGCGAAGAATGTAAACGACAGGTGCCAACATGATAATCATGATATGCGTGTCATATAAAACATGACTACATGCTACGATCCTAGGGCGTTCACGGACATTATGATAGCTCCTCATATACCAAATTTAGCATCAAGTGACGTGAATAGATGACAAAGCTAAATGAGACGTGTAAATAAATAATCATGACAGGAAAGTCATGTACGGCATAATTTACCTGTGCCTCGTAACGTGCAAATTTGAAGTGATAACAACCTTTCTCATTCCTGCTTCGCATATCATCTGTTCCCACTGTACGTGGGATCTGCCCGTTTTTCTAAACACACATTTCAATTACCGACACACGGCACAGGTTAAAGTTCTCTCATAGTAGTACACTTCGTTCTTTATATCGTCGAACATTTATTCTAAACACAATGTGGGAAGGGTCAGTAGCAGCTTGAGCTTAATGGTAAGTAAACTTTTCTGAACACAAATGTTTAATAATACAGGAAGGAGAAAAAATGAAATGTTAAAGAAATAGAAAAAAAGGCAACACGAAATAACCACTAATATAATATAAATTATGCACTTTCTCGCAGACGATACAGCAGTGTTTATCTGGCTAGAACAATATGGAATGAATATGTTGGAATTTTACACATGTTAAAAATTACTTTATGAATTTCGAAATAGGATACGTTTAGTGGCTTGAATAACATTACAAAGCGCATCAAAAATATTCTGCGGCATTGTTAAAAAATTGAGGCATCAAAATTTGGTACCATTTATTTGGCAACATAGAGAAATACTATAGCATTAATGAAAGGGTGGTAGGTATGGTAATTAAACTGAATAAGAGATACAAGGTGAAGGTGGTACAGGCTTACGCGCCTACATCCAGCCATGATGATGCTTCAGTTGAAAGCTTTTATGAAAACGTGGAATCGGCAATGAGTAAGGTAAAAACGTGCGTAGAAGCGATGGCGTAGTAGTTAGGGCATCCGCCTCGCATGCAAAAGGTCCGTGGTTCAAATCCCGGTGCCGCGCTGTTCCCAACCGGATAAAAAAAATCCGCGTGGTGATGGAACTGCATTACGAGGCCTGGGGTGCGGCCTCACCGGTAACCACCGCCGGGAACGCACTCCTTCACCAGAGAAGGATTGGTCACCCTGGTAAAGTATCTGGCCAGTACCTCCCACATGCATACGTCAAATAACTCACGGCCCTCAGTCCCCAGCAGCTGCGAAGCAACTGACCGCGGCGGCGGTCAGATCTGCAACGCAGCAGAGGGTGCTAAGAATCTCTGGATCCGGACAGGCCGCCATTGGAACCTGAACTTGGCAACGTTTAACGCTAGAACCTTATCTAGTGAGGGAAGTCTAGCTGTACTAATCGAGGAGCTAGATAGTGTTAAACGGGATATAATAGGGCTCAGTGAGGTTAGGAGGACAGATGAGGCCTAGACGGTGCTACAGAATGGGCAAGTCCTTTGCTATCGGGGCTTGGCTGACAGAAGAGAACAGGGAGTGGGGTTCCTAATTCACAGAAACATAGCTGGCAACATAGAGGAATACTACAGCATTAATGAAAGGGTGGTAGGTATCGTAATTAAACTGAATAAGAGATACAAGATGAAGGTGCTACAGGATTACGCACCTACATCCAGCCATGATGACGCTTCAATTCAAAGCTTCTATGAAGACGTGGAATCGGCAATGAGTAAGGTAAAAACACAGTATACATACTTATGGGAGACTTTAATGCCAAGGTAGGGAAGAAGCAGGCTGGAGACCAGGCAGTAGGGGCTTATGGCATCGGTACTAGAAACACCAGAGGAGAGCTACTAGTAGAATTCGCAGAACGCAATAATTTACGGATTTTGAATACCTTCTACCGAAAACGAGGAAACAACAAGTGGACATGGAGGAGCCTTAATGGCGAAAATAAGAACGAAATAGACTTTATAATGAGTGCACACCCGCGTCAAATCAGTGAAGAGGAAACTTGGGATAGCCAAAATTGGGATGTATGTACTAAGGGACAAAGAAGGCACAATAACAACCAATATGGATAGGATAGTTAAAATAGCGGAGAAGTTTTACGGAGATTTGTACAGTAGCCAGGAGAACCACAACTTTAATACTATAAAAACTAGAAGTAACCCAGATGACACCCCACCAGTAATGATAGAAGAAGTTAGAAAAGCTTTGGAGAACATGCAATGAGGCAAAGCTGCTGGTGAGGATCAGGTAACATCAGATCTGCTGATAGATGGAGGACAGATTGTGTTAGAAAAACTAGCCGCCCTGTTTACGAGGTGTCTCCTAACGGGAAGGGTACCAGAGTCTTGGAAGAACGCTAACATCATCTTAATAATAAGAAAGGAGACGACAAGGACTTGAAGAATTACAGGCCGATTAGTTTGCTCTCTGTAGTATACAAGCTATTTATAAAGGTAATTGCTAACAGAGTAAAGAAAACATTAGAATTCAATCAACCAAAGGAACAGGCAGGATTTCGAACAGGCTACTTAACAATCGACCACATTCATACTATTAATCAGGTAGTATAGAAATGCTCAGAATATAACCAACCACTATACATAGACTTCATAGAATACGAGAAGGCGTTTGATTCAGTAGAAATATCAGTCATCATCCAGACACTGCGGAATCAGGGCGTTGATGAAGTATATATAAACATCCTTGAAGAAATCTACAGGGGATCAGCTGCTACCATAGTGCTTCATAAAGAAAGCAACTGAATATCAATCAAGAAGGGTGTAAGGCAGGAGTTCACAATCTTCCCAATGCTATTTACCGCGTGCTTACAGGAGGTTTTCAGAAGCCTAGAATGGGAACAGTTAGGGATAAGAGTTAATGGAGAGTACCTTATTAACCTGTGCTTCGCCGATGACATTGCATTGCTGAGTAACTCCGGCGACGAATTGCAACTCATGATTACGGAGTTAGACAAGGAGAGCAGAAAGGTAGGTCTTAAAATGAAGCTGCAGAAAACGAAAGTAATGTACAACAACCTCGGAAAAGAGCAGCGCTTTGATATAGGTAATAGTGCACTTCAAGTTGTAAAAGACTATGTCTATTTAGGGCAGGTAATAACGGCGGAGCTGAACCACGAGATTCAAGTAACTAGAAGAATGAGAATGGGGTGGAGCACAATAGGCAAGCACTCTCAAATTTTGACAGGTAGATTGCCAGTATCCCTCAAAAGGAACGTATATAACAGCTGTATCTTGCCGGTACTTAGCTACGGAGCAGAAACGTGGTGACTTACAAAGAGGGTTCAGCTTAAATTGAGGACGACGCAGCGAGCAATGGAAAGAAAAATGGTAGGTGTAATCTTAAGAGACAAGAAGAGAGCAGAGTGGATTAGGGAACAAACGGGGGTTAAGGATATCATAGCTGAAGTCAAGAAGAAGAAATGAACATGGGCCGGGCATGTAGCGCGTAGACAGGACAACCGCTGGTCGTTAAGGGTAACTAACTGGATTCCCAGGGAAGGAAAGCGGGTTAGGGAGAGACAGAAGGTTAGGTGGGCAGATGAATTTAAGAAGTTTGCGGGTATAAATTGGCAGCAGCAAGCACAGGACCGGGTTAACTGGCGGAACATGGGAGAGGCCTTTGTCCTGCAGTGGACGTAGTCAGGCTGATGATGATGATGATGATGATGATGATGATTTGGCTAACCTGCAAACCTAATCTCAAAAACAAAATAACTAAAGGTTTTTTAGCAGTGAATACGAGTGAAATCACGAAAAAAAGCCAGGCTTGCGCGGAAAGCGCCACACAGTGGGTAAGTGCCGAACTTCCAAGGGCATCATCATCATCGTCGTGGTCACAACGAAAGCTGGAAGAGTGGCACTTGAGGAGTAGCCGGCGCCCCGCATTGGCACCAACCTCTCCTTACATAAATTTAATTAAAGAAAAGAGTGGCACTTCCAGAGTCCGTCGTGGACTCTCCTGCGGCTGCTAATACGCTTGCATGGTGCCCACTATGCCATAAATTGGTGCGGCACCTGATGACAAGAAAGAATCATGGCTGAGCGCATCGTAATGAGTTGAAGCATTCAATGACTCACCCGTTACGATAATCGCAGTGCGTGACGTCTAGTTGTTTTTTAACTCTTCTTCCACGCAATATTACGTATGTACGCTGACGCGGTTTATTCCTGACATAGCGCTTCTATAGGGTCGTTTCTCGATGATGTTTCGTGCACCGACACGACTCTGTGGATAGAACACGGGTTGTTCACGGAGAGGACCAAGGTTCGAGCCCCCGTTTCTTCGTGGCTGTTTTTATTGAGTTTTCGTATTTCGCGCCCTAGCAGACACCGACACTGGTGGGGGCGGCAGACAACTACGGCATCCTTTTTGTGATCTCCCAGCAGAATTTGCTGCAACACCGCCCGGCCTGCGTGAAACGTACAGAATCGGCGAAAGTTGGAAGAGCGGCCTTTGTGGACACTTTTTAGTCTCGCAGCAACTACTCCCAGCGCAGCTGCACAAACTATAATTTCTGTGTATCCACTGTCAGTATTCGTCATTTTTCGGAGAACAGTGGTACGCGCTACGCAATTGTAAGGCATTACATGCACTTTGTTCTGTATTTACGGAGTTATATGCGGAGCGCCTTTGTATTTAGATTTGGAAGCAGGTTAAAGAACCCCAGTGGGTCAAATTTTTTTCGGTAGCCCTCCACTACAGCGTCCCTGATAAGTGAGGTCGTGGTTTGGCGGCGTTAAATCCTAATAAATATTCTCTGCTGTAATAAAGATCTTACAATAAAATTAAGGCACGAGTATAGCCATCGAAAAATATAAAACTCTATTTGCGCTGTTGACAAAATAAAGAAGAATAAAGCAAAATGTAAGCGGCTCCAATACAGCTTCGCTCCGGTGGAAGCCAGCGCAGCGCACGCCGCAGCGTCGTCGCTTGCCAACAACAATTTTGACGACGCTGCCTTCGTGACGGAAACCGATGGAGCTCGATTTCTTCGGGAACCGCGTCAGTCGACACTCGCAAATCCTTGCAGTGAATCGAAGGGATGCGCGGTGGCCGAATCGTTCTCCCCCAAGCACAGGCACACGCCGGACACCTGCTTGTCTTTCTCGGGACGAGAGAGCCTCTGATCCGGGAACGCTGGCGATGAGTTTAGATTCCCGGAGCTGGAGGATACGTTGGTCATACGGCTGTCAGGTGTGTCCACGGCGGTACGCCGTCCCTGACTCTGGGTGTCGCGTCCCGTGGTGACGTTCGACGTAGCTGCGCGAGATGCAAAGCTACGGTACCCAGGTGGAGGTCCGCGCAAAACGCTGAGGGTGGCGTCGGCGTCGTCGTCGCTGTCATGTCCAGCAAATGTATCGCAAGCACGGTCGATCCCGGACCATGCACCGAGATCTGGATTCCGAGCATGCTGGCGGAAGGAGGAGTAAGTCCTGGTGAAGCTAGCGAGGCCGACGGCTTCCTTGTTATGCAGTTGTGCGGTGTCGAAGAACGGCTACGCACACTTTCGCTCTCGAGAGTAAGGCAGACCTTTTGTTTGCCAAGCGTATAACCAGGACGAACAATGGCGCCGAGTAGAATGGGTCGAGGCATTCACGAGGTCTCGCGCATACTAGTGTGCGTCTTTGTCGTTTCATTTAGTTTGCCGACAATCTTGTTCTTGTTTACTTTCTACTGTGGCTCACACCCACTGTGTGGGATTCGCAGAAATTTGAGGGGTGTTTCAACATGTTATGGTACATTAAACTAAGGAAGGTTACCTAAGTAAAACGTAATATATTTCATACGAAATTTTCATGCTCGCTTATACGTATAAAATGCCTTTTTTATTAGTAATATACTGATAAATAAAGCGAAGAAAAACCTAATTAAAAAAATTATATATGTTGAGGATGATGTCGACAATCTTTCTTCTTCTTCTTCTTCTTCTTCTTCTTCTTCTTCTTCTTCTTCTTCTTCTTCTTCTTCTTCTTCTTCTTCTTCTTCTTCTTCTTCTTCTTCTTCTTCTTCTTCTTCTTCTTCTTCTTCTTCTTCTTCTTCTTCTTCTCTTCCTCTTCTTCTTTTCTTCTTCTTCTTCTTCTTCTTCTTCTTCTTCTTCTTCTTCTTTTTCTTTTGCTTCTTCTTCTTCTTCTTCTTCTTCTTCTTCTTCTTCTTCTTCTTCTTCTTCTTCTTCTTCTTCATCTTTTTTTTCTTCATCTTCTTCTTCTTCATCTTCTTCTTTTTCTTCTTCTTTTTCATTTTCTTCTTCTTCTTCTTTTTTCTTTTTCTTCTTTTTCTTCTTTTCTTCTTTTTCTTCATCTTCATCTTCATCTTTTTCACTTTCTCTCTCTTTTCTTTTTTTTTCTTTCTCTTTTTCTTTTTCTTCTTTTTCTTTTTCTCTTTTTCTTCTTTTTCTTCTTCTTGTTTGTTTGTATCCTCTAATCCATGGCTCGTACCCACTCTGGGGGATTGGCCAAGAGAACATATTATAGAATAGCGCACCGCGAGCCCTTGCGGTGTGGTCGCTGCCACAGCGCATGCGTCGTAACGCGAGTCGGCTTTCGCAGACCACACGCAGAAAATCCGAAATTGCGTGCGGTGATGGCGGCCCGCATGTGGCCCGCCATCACCGGAAATAAGAGCGCCCGGAGCGTCGCCAGCCTGTTTCCTCCAGCACATGGCGTTCGGTGCATTCTTTGACCAGCTTTGCAGTTTTCAAGCAGGAAAAGTGAGAAAGCTTTATTCTCTGTCGCTTTGAGTGAAAAATCCTGCTAATAAAAAATAAATGCAATAGTAATCCCTATTTTGATGCAATGCTGCGATCATAATTAATTTTATATTTATCCAATCATATGGCGGCAACCTTCCGGTGTCATTTCTGCTCGCAGTAGTATTGTCGAGCTCCACTACGAGTTATGAAGTCAGAACCGATGTTTTCAAGCGTTCGAGGGCCCTTTAGGAACGGAACAAAAAGGGAGACCTTAATGTTTCTTCCTTGGTGGTATGCGTCGTTTCAGTAAGCATGTTCCAACCAGCCCAACAGAAAGTTTTATTAAAATAAACTTAACCTGCCTTAAGGAGGAGTTCATCTAGAAATATTTTCCTTTGATTTGCGTACAATATCTATCTTAAAAAAAATTGCCCGCAGCTTCCCTCGGGGGAACACTGAGGAGGATGCGGAGCATACATTTGGTTAACGGGGTGTTAAAGTGCGACTTACTTGGGTCGATGGCTAAATTGGTTAACGTGGTTGTGAAATGGGGTGTTAAATTGCGACTTACTTGGGTCGATGGCTAAATTGGTTAACGTGGTTGTAGGAGGGGGTGTTAAATGAGCGAACACGTACACACGTATGCGAAAGGGCGGCGCTGGTCGAAGGGACGTCGATCATTGTGTTTGTGGATTCGTTGGCATTCATTTCACGGCGACTTCGGACGTCGACGCGCCGTACAAACCAACGGACGAGCGGCAACTGAGCGAGCGAGCGCCAACCTTGAGTATATATACAGCGCGACGGCGCATGCGCTGTCAGCTGTCGAATGTTCTCGAAGGAGAAGCGCGCGCGCGGCACAGATGGCGACGGCGCGACGGCGCATGCGCTGTAAGCTGTCGAATGTTCTCGAAGGAGAAGCGCGCGCGGCACAGATGGTGGACGACGGCGCGACGGCGCATGCGCGCGCGTCAGCTGTCGAATGTTCGAGAAGTGGTGCGGACGGCGCGGACGGCGCACTACAAGGCGCGAGTATAAGATGCTTCCGCATCTAATAAAGATTCCCTATCATTGCAATAAAGGCCCGAAGGTGACTGCAGCAAATCACACCTGTATTGGTAAAAGTTCGGTGTAGGCATACGGCATCGTAACCTGGTAATTGCTATTTCTGTCCTTTTAGTGGAACACCATCGATGGCTCAAGGCATTCACAAACCCTCGCGCCTTTATGTATGACAACGTTTATTGTTTGTATCATAACACTTTATATTCGGATAGTTATACGCTTCGATAGAATTCGTTGGATACGAATTAGAGGAGTGAATTAGAAGAGGAAGACGAAGAGGAAGTGATCCTGTTGACGTCCCTGCGTGTACCACGTCAGGGACGTCCTCCTCATCTAGCCATGGCGCCATCGACGTCGTGGACGCCTTTGAAGGCGCAGGCCTTCGACGTTGCCGTCCCTGCGGGGACTAGTCCGGAGACCGTCGTCAACGCGACGGCCTCAATAGTTGGCCTCTCAGAGGTACACTGCGTTCAGCACATGGGAGGCATGAACTTCCAAGTAACTGTCAAGAGCATGGCTTCCATGACTCTCATCGTCGACGCTGGCTACCTGACCATCGGTGGCGAGCGTATCCCTGTCGTTACCGTCGGCCCGCAGGTAACTAACGTCGCCTGCCTGTTTTTACCAGCCTTCGTCTTCAACGAGGTACTCGTCCAGGCTTTGTCCCCATACGGCAAGGTATTGACTGTGACCGCTGGCGTCATGAGCGCAAGACGCGGAGTTCTCACAGGCACACGCTATGTCCGGATGGAAATGAGTCCCACAAATCGCGTCCCCAACTATCTTCGCGTTTCTCGTCATCGAGTCACCTTCGACTACCGCGGTCTGCAACGTGTTTGTCGTCGGTGTGGCTCTAGTGGTCATTATCGAGCACAGTGCACAGCACCATTCTGTGGTCGCTGTGGTGTGCATGGACACGACAGCGAAGGTTGCGACCACCCCTGCCGACGTTGTGGAGATAACCACCCTACCACCGTCTGCCCTGTGCGTCGTTCATATTCTGGTGCTACTGCGGGGACCTTTCCTGCCCTACCGTCCGTGTCACCAACGGCAACAGATGAACGAGAACCCGGAGCTGTATTAGAAGAACGCCAGAATACGATTCTGAGAGCTCCATTAAAAGATGAGGAAGTGTGCAGCTTGGCCAACCCGAGCGCGCCACGTCTGCAAATCTCAGCAATAGAGACAGCCACCGCGATTGACATCTCCGTCTGTCCAAAACATGTCCTGCCATGTTCGACGTCGGCGCAAGCCGAGAAAGAAGCGCTGGTGGGCACCAAGGCACCGGAATCATCGTTAAACCTAGCAGCTGAGAGCCCAGAAGACACTGACGTTGCGAGATCTACGGGCGTTGGTGTCTCCCCTGGAACAGAATTAAAACCGAATGAGCAAAGCCCTTTGGATCTTTCCGAAAGCCAGGCTCGTGACTCCCTTGAACAAGTAGCAAGACGCCATGGGAGTTCTATACTGACGCGTCTCGACAAGCAATCCGTGATCAAGTTCGTTGGAGGCGGCGACAACGTTAACGCTGCAGCCCTACCACCATCTGATTCGTCAGACAGCAGCTTCAGCCTCGAAGTCGACAGTAGCATCGGACTCCCTTCTAGCCCAGACAGTTGTGACGTGGAAATGCAAGCCCCGCGAGAGGTCAAACGTGCTCACAAGTCTGGCACCAGCTCGGACGGCACCCACGACAGCCGCTCCGAATTCCAGCAACCGAAGAAAGCTCGACCCTCTTCTAGAGGGTCGAATTGTGCTGTGTAGTGTACGTACTCCAGTTCCCCCGGACAAATCCCCGGGGTAAACCGAATCAAAAAACACGACCAGGTCAGCCACCCATCTTTTTCCAATATGGCTGACACCCTGAAAATTCTTTCTTTAAATGTTCAAGGGTTCCGTAACCCAGTAAAGCAAGCCGAGGTTATCAGCATAGCCCGCGCAGAACATTGTGATATTCTGTGTTTACAAGAAACAAATTTTTTCACCATTGGCCACGTTCGTGCATTCAAACGCGCATTTAATTTAGACTGTTATTTTTCCTTCGCGACATCTCGCTTCTCTGGAGTTGGAATTATTATTTTTAACCGCGCTCTTCTGCGAAATCATCATGTTTTCTATGAGGCGTTCGGACGGGTATTGGCTTTTGACTGCGTCCTATCATCCTTCAAGCTGCGTGTTCTGTGTATTTATGGGCCAGCTCAAGCAGCGATGTCTAACGATTTTTTTCCGTGACCTGGACGTGTATTTTCTAGACGGTCGTCATGTAATACTCACTGGAGACTTTAGTTGTGTATTAGACACGCGAGCTGACGTGCAAGGTCCAGGATGGGGTCGCTCTGATTGGAACGCGCGAGAGCTGCGTCGCCTAGTGCAACATTTCTCTTTGATAGATACGTACAGACTAGTGCATGGACCACAGTATGCCTGGACTTGGCGGCGTAGCACGTCGTCTAGTCGTTTGGATCGTTTCTATGTGCCGAGCGCGCTAGCTTCTTACGTATCGCACTCTGATGTAGTAACATTACCATCATCGCCTGTTTATATATCAGACCACCGACCAGTGACGCTCGAGGCTCACTTTCCCTTTTCATCATCAGTGAAACCTTGGCGTCTTGACATCCGCATTCTGCACGACGTGCCCACACGCTCCAGTTTATCTAGAAGCTTGCGGGCCTCTCTCTTGGGATGCGGTCCGGAGGTGTGGGACGCGCTCAAGACACAGTGGCGTTTACACTGCTCAGTAGCAGGGCGGGCCCTTAGACGCCGTACGTCCGAAGAACTAGCGGACACTGCCACAAAGCTGCGTATTGCTCTTCGGGTTGATCGACTAACTCCCTTGATGCGCACATGGCAGCGAGAGTTAAGGGGTCGTTTTCAACGCCTCATTGCAGCTTCGTCATTGACGGCGGCTGCTTGGCGTTGCAGACGTAATCCATGTGCTCACCCTGAGGTTCTACGCTTTGCGAAAAGCTCGCTTCTCAACCCGTCGAGTCGACTAGGAACTCCGGCGGCCAGATTCTTACACACTACGTTGCCGCCGACACGTGATCAATCAATTTTCCTAGCTCACTTTGCCAACATGGCTCGTACGACAATGTCATCACATCGCGGTACCACCAAGACAGCCACAATGTTAAGTAGGCTACCTCAAATTTCATCTGAAGTCGCTGAACAACTGTGCACAAGTCCGTCAGCTGACAAAGTGAAAGAGGCACTGTCTTCCATGAAGCGTGGCTCGGCCCCCAGGCCCGATGGGTTGCCTGTTGAGTTTTATTTAACGTTTTGGGACGACATTGCTGCTCTTTTCACCTCTGTCATTTGCCGCTGTTTCGAGAACTTTGATTTTCCTGATAGCTTTCGCGATGGTCGAATTGTTTTAATACCTAAACATGACCCATCGTCAGTTCGCCCAGAGGAGTGGCAACCAATAACGCTCCTCAACGTTGATTATAAAACTTTCGCGGCAATTATTACTCGGCGTTTGAGAAGCTTGATGCCCTCCTTAATAGGTCATCATCAGGCGTGCTCTATTCCCGGAAGAGAAATCCACAGTCTTTCCTTTGTTACGCGCGATATAGTTGCGTACACGTTAACAAGATCAGCTCAGGGACTCTTGGTTTCACTTGACCAGGAAAAGGCATTCGATCGCCTCGAACATAGCTTTATATTTACCGTAATGGCAGCATTTGGCTTCTCTCAAAACTTCGTTGAGCTTCTCAGAAACGCATACCAAAATATACGCAGCACGTTGTTTCTTGATGGTTTAGAGAGTGCGCCATTTCCGGTTACCCGTGGTGTTCGCCAGGGGTGTCCTTTATCTCCTGCACTTTTTGTACTCAGCCTCGAACCATTCCTTCAATCGCTAATCGCTGACCCTTACGTTAGAGGCCTTCCTCTTCCAGGTAGTGGTACCGTGACAGTGACAGCATTTGCTGATGACATCACGTTGTATTTGAAGAATGAGGACAGTTTATCCAGTAGCCTACGGCTTTTTACAACGTATGGCATGATTTCAGGTGCCGCTTTAAATTTTTCCAAATGTCGATATTTATTCATTGGTTCCCCAGATGCATGTCTAAGTTCCTTTTTCGGTCTTCAGAAAAGTGACTCTATTCGTATTCTGGGGCTTGATTATACTTCCTACGGCATATCAGCCTCCTTGTGGAATTCAGTAGTCGAAGATGTAAAACGACACGTCCGGGAAGCACAAGAGTATGATTTACCGATGCTCGAAAGAAGGTATTTAGCACAGACGGTGTTTTGCGGCCGTGCATGGTACATATCTCACGTCTTACAGCCCCCTTTACGAATCAGCAGGTCGTTGCAATCCCTCATTGGCTCCTTTTTCTGGTCGGGTGGAACAGAGCTGGTTTGCCGAGCAGCTCTTGGGCAACCGAGAAACTGCGGTGGATTCGCATTCCCATCCGTCTCTGTTCGCTGCCGGCTGCTTGCCCTACGATTCTTACTTCGGTTATTGCATGGTGATCAGTGCCCCGCGCGTGATCTTGCCTGTTATTTCTTAGGCACCAAACTACGCTATTTACTACCTGATGCACGGCTTAATTCTGCACCGCAAACACTTAACGTGCCTGCATTTTACTCAACGGCAGTAGCATTTTATCGACACGCGCAGCAGGTTTGTCCCGATGTGGACATTCTTTAAAGCCGCATTGTAGATACAACGGCGGCTCTTCCGCTTCCTCTGGTTCCTCCAGCCCGTCTAGCACGATCGAGACATGTCTCGTAGAGCGCGATAACGGCATCGTTTTTGCCTGGTCACCTCCGTGACTTTATGTGGCGTCTTGGATGGAGAGTACTCCCAACACGGGACAGATTGGAGAGGTGGCGCATGGTCCCATCTTCCACTTGTCCTAACTGCCCGTTACAGGAGTCTAACCAGCATATGCTGAAGCAATGTGTCATCGCAAAGGTGTTTTGGAAGTCAGTTAACGCTAGTTTTCGTGGCCTAGGTGTTAATCGCTTTGTAACATCTGGTCGCTGCTCGCGTAGTCGCTTTGCACGCCTTCTAATAGCTGCGGGAGCTTTTTGTTTATGGCGTAATAGGTGCGAAGCTGTTGCGGCAGGTCATCGTCGTCGTGCTCTTTTTCCGATTCTGGAACGCCTCTACTGTGAACTCTTATCGTTTCTGTCGGAGGAATTGTTCTTCCTTGGGGAGGAAGAATTTCTGCGACAATGGTCGTGCCGCTTTCTGTCCGGTGTTGACAGACGCGTTCGATTAGTCTTCCACTTGGCCTGGTTCCTATAGCCAGGTCACCTGTTAATGTCTGACTGGTGCATGTAATCAGTATGTGTTTGCTATTTTATGTGTTTGTGTATGTCCCATATTGGTGTGAGCTCTTCTATATATGCACTTCATTCTAACGCTGTAAATTATGTAACTTTTATGAATATTGATACCTGTTGTACATATTTTCTAACATCTTCACCAAGTCCTGTAAATTCTGCACATATATCATCATGCACATTGTCCATATTGTGATTAGTGCATTTATGTAGTGTATGTATAGTTATTAGTACTATGAACGATGGACATCCTACGGACTTGGACACTTGTTTAAATGTGTAATGTATGTTGTGCTTTGTCTTTTGTTTGTTATTGTGCCTGTTATACAGACGCTTGTCCCTTAGCTTTGTTGCTTCCCATGAGAGAATAAACTTTTTCTAAACAGTTATAAGCTCCATTGCACGGACCCAGTCCTGATTCGTAGCTTCTGCTGCTATGATGTAAGGCCCAAGGGACGGCTTTCAGCTCTCCCATAGTAGAGTACCGAGTACTCTAAATCGTTAAACACTTTTTCTAAAAGATCACCAATGCCAGCCCACTTGTCAACTGTGCGGCGGCGACCACCAGACGGCCGAGAAGACGTGCAGGGCACGTTACAAGACGCCGTACCTGGTGAAACGCCGGCAATGGGAGCGACAACAACAACAATATGAAGACTACCCGACGAAGCCAACACCTGTCGGCAACAGCCTCGAGCAGCGGGACACTACCCCTGCACGGAAGCCCGGAAAGAAAGCCTGGTCGAGATCTCGGTCGCGGTCTCGGTCGCGGTCTCGCCCCCGGCCCCGCCCCCGGCCCCGCTCCCGGCCCCGCTCCCGGCCCCGCTCCCGGCGCAGCTCCCGGTCGCAGTCAACATCTCGGAGCCGTACACCTGAACCTGGCGCAACCTTCAAGGTGGGCTGGGTAGACGTAGTCAAGGGGGCGTGGTCGGGGTCTAAGGAGGCCACTTCTCAAGGCAAACTTGATAAATTAGAGGCTGAAATAGCACAGCTAAAGCAGATGTTAGCACAATGTAACCGGAAAATGGCAGATTTAGGAGAGGAAAACAGGACCCTCAAGGAGGAGTTACACCACTATAAAAAAACAAAACATGCTCCACCAGTAGTACCACCCCTCTCAGCTGTTACATCCAGTGAAAAAATGGAGGAAGGTGCAACACCACCACCTCTCAAGCGCAGAGCCGAAACCCAGGCCAATGAATGCAAACCCGCACGCGTGACGCCCGAGAATAAAGTCCTGAAGGAAGTACAGCAATCAGTCAAAGAATTAAATGCGTGGATGAGCAACGCATCCCGACTGATCTCAGCCCTTACTGACCGCGTAGAGACTATAGCTAAAACTACCCAGCAAGAAAACGAACACCTACAACAGCGACTCATCGCTGTGGAGGCTAGAATCACTCCTCTGCCACCTAGCGGACTGGACCCCACAGCGAATGTAAAGCAACCTTCCTCGTCGGCATTCAGTGTGATACAGCCGGCGACATTCCTACCCCCTGCATCTCATCATAGCTAGAAATCACGCCAACACAATTTGGCAATGGAATTGTAGAAGCTACGCGAATAAGCAAACAAATCTTCACCAATACCCTAAGGGGAAAGTTAAGCCCGATATCATTTTATTGCAGGAGACACATTGTCTCGCTAAATTGGCAGGCTACCGCTCGATCGGACATGCCAACGGGGAGACGATTGTCCTTACCACCCTAGTTAGACGAAACCTTACGTTCAGGCAACGCGACACGGAAATTACCAATATAGACAATATATTTATTGAACTCGTTCCGCAACGCAAGACACAGGAAAGTCTTTTTATACTAAACATATACAGCAACGCTAAACAAAAGAAGCACAGATTTCTCACACTCTTTAAAGGCGCTCTCAACATCGCTGGCCAAAATCCCATCTTAATAGCGGGGGACTTCAACGCACCACACACTGCCTGGGGATACTCTTATGTGTTTCCTAAAGGAAGGGCCCTCTGGTTTGACTCTCAGCAAGAGGGATTAACTCTCGTCACCAACCCTAGCACACCCACACGTGCGCGCGCTAGCTCCAGTAAAGACACAACGCCTGATCTGACGTTCACGAGAAACACATCAGCAGCCACTTGGAAAAATACCCTAGAGAACCTGGGTAGCGACCACTACATCATCGAGGTACATGTTCAAGGTGGCCCACATAAACCCACGGGAAAAGAGCTAAAGTTGGTAGACTGGACCCAGTTCCGCAAATCACGTGAGAACCCGGTCCAACCCATCAGCGACATAGGGGACTGGATACACACGCTTAAACAGGATATTAATAATGCCACCCGAATTGTACCTCCCGAGGCACACCTCGAAGAGATCGATAGCTGGCTCCTCCACATGTGGGAGGCAAAGCAATCGCTCCAAAAGAGGTGGAAGACACAGAAACACAACAGAAACCTCAGGAAACGCATAGCACTCCTCAACACAGAGATAGAGATGTATGCAACACAGCTAAGCCGGCAACACTGGGATGAAACCTGCGATGCGATGGACAGGCAGCTAAGTCATAGTAAAACTTGGCATTTTCTACGGTTCCTGCTCGACCCAGAAGACAGCAAAACCGCCCAGCGACAAACCATCAACAAACTAATACATGCTTACAAGAGCACCGACGAGGAGTTTCTTAGGGAGGTAGAGCTCAAATATATCTCTCAGGCTCCTACTCAGCAGCATCCAGATTATACGGGCCAGATCAACACTACTCTAGACGAAGAATTCACCGAAGCGGATATCCGTGCCGCCCTACAAAAACTTAACACCGAATCTGCACCAGGTCCGGATAACATCACGAATAAGATGATACGCAATTTGGACGATGAGTCAATCACGCATATCACAGACTATATTAATAATTGCTGGAACACCGGAATCTGGCCCCCGCATTGGAAAACGGCCAAGGTGATTCTGAATCCGAAACCAGGCAAACCACTGAATACTGACAATGTTAGGCCCATCTCCTTAACATCTTCCATAGGCAAATTGATGGAACACGCTTTCCTGGCTAGACTGACAAATTACCTCGAAGACAATGATTTTTTCCCACACACCATGATTAGCTTCCGCAGGCATCTTTCAACGCAGGATGCCATGTTGCAGCTTGAGCATTACATCATAGACAGTACGGGACGCTCCACTAAGGGCATACTTGCTCTTGATCTCAAGAAGGCTTTTGACTCTATCACGCATAGCACCATTCTAAATCAGGTCAATACCCTAAACTTGGGGCTTCGCACGTACTATATTAGGGCATTTCTTACGGGCAGAACGGCCACGATCTCTGTGGGAGCACTCAGGTCGTCCGAAATAACCATAGGAAGTGCGGGCAACCCGCAGGGTTCCGTGATATCTCCCATGTTGTTTAACCTCGCCCTCAATGGTCTTCCTTCAAAACTTCAAACCATCCAAGGACTTCATCACACCATTTACGCCGACGACATCACCCTCTGGGTGTGCGACGGCAGTGATGGTTCCATTGAACAGAGATTACAGGAGAAGATTGGCACAGTCGAACGGTATTTACAAGGAACTGGACTATCCTGCTCGGCGGAGAAATCTGAGCTACTGCTATATCGCCCCACACTTAAAGGTCGGCCCCCCAAACAACATCCCCAAGCGCAGGCACACGCTGATATAAAACTCACTACAAGCGATGGTCACGCCATACCAACCATGGACAATATCATAGTGCTAGGATTGATCATAGAAAGTAAGGGTACCAACGGAGAAAGAGTTCGCAACATTGAAGCCAGAGTGTCTAACACGATGCGCCTCATTAGGCGCATTACCAATAAACACAAAGGCATGAAAGAGGCCAGCATCATCCGTTTGATCTAAGCGTTTGTTCTAACTCACATCACCTATACGGCGGCGTACCACCGATGGTTCACCGCGGAAAAGTCAAAACTCAACAGCCTAATTAGGAAAATATACAAACAAGCGCTAGGTTTGCCTCAAAACACCAGCACCAAACTACTCCTTCAACTTGGTTTACACAATACCCTTGAGGAACCTATTGAGGCGCAACAAATCTCCCAATTCGAGCGTTTAGCCAAGACTAAGCCAGGCTGCCAGATTCTATGTAATCTCGGTATTACTTACCACACTCAAAACGGAGACAAACACGACATACCACGCACTATCCGTGCTTAGCTAACAGTACCACCCATACCAAGAAACATGCACCCTGAACACAACAAGGGCAGACGTGTCAGTAGAGCCAGGAACATGTCAAAGATGTTTGGGCGCAACCATGAGGCAGTCTTTGTCAACGCAGCACGCTACCAGAAACGTCACCAGTTCGTGGCTGCTGTCGTAGACCACACACAACAATGCAAAAGCAGCGCGTCAATCATCACATGGAACGTAGAAACGGCAGAGGAAGTGGCTATCGCGATGGCCATAGTCCACACTAACGCCTCATGCGTAATCAGTGACTCGCAGACAGCCGTTCGAAACTACGCCAGCGGCAGAATCTCCTTCGAGGCATTGCGGATTCTTAATACAGGCAAAATTCACGAGGTGGACAAATACGTACACATCTTGTGGTTCCCTGCCCACACACCACTAGTTAACGCGGAGGCCAGTCCGAATGAAGTGGCGCACAACGTGGCTCGAGGTCTTACGTTCCGAGTCACGTCAGATGAAGCGGCCACCCAAACGGACCTTTCTGCGCCGGTGTGGGAATGGGACGATCGGCTCACTAAATTTAATGACATAATTCAACACTATAGACTGCAAAGGCGGGAGTACCCTCCGCCTCACTCCAAGCTAAATCGGGCCCAGTCCGTTCAGTGGCGACAGCTGCAAACACGTACATACACGAACCCTGTCGTCATGCACCACATATATCCTGATGTCTATAGTTCTAATTTATGCCAGTACTGTACCATCAAAGTCACTCTCGACCATATCCTAAGGGAATGTCCAGCATTAGTCAGAAATTCTGGGGTCGCGGCCGCCAATGAAGACCTTCGGGCGCGTTGGCGGACTGCGCTGCTCAGTTCGGGCCTGGACAAACAACTTTGGGCGATCCAGCAGGCCAAGGAAGCTGCCGGGAGACACGGTCTCTCCGTTGGCCCCTAGGTGGGAGCCCATCCCAGCAATCTGCCGGAAATTAATAAAGTCTATCTCTCTCTCTCTCTTTTTCTAAACACAGTTGTGCTTCGCTTTGTCAAATGTCAAGCCTACGGTACGGCTTTATGCTCTTTCATAGTATAGTACGAAGTACTCAATAATCAAAATCGTTAACAGCTCTTTTCAAACACACAAGCTGAATTCCGTTCGAGGACGGGACGGCCTCATGCTCTCTCATAGTAGAATACGAAGTGCTTAAAATCATTAACTACGTTTAGGTACAAAGCTTCTTAAGGCGTGGGCTGAGCGTTCCTTCGTAATCGTATGTTGCCACCTCTCGGCAGTTCTTGAACCGGCCGTAGAGGGCGGTAATTGTATATATAACGAAATGCATATACGCTGGGAATTGCAAATGGTACGATACTGGAGGACATTACTTGTAGTATGATAATGAAAATCACAGCATATCCATGGAGTGAATGATGAGTGGGGCGAAGCATCCGTCATTCCGCATGCGCTTCCGTCAGTCCGTTCCTTTTGGCTTCCGTTAATCCATTCGTCCATCCATCCGTCCATGCGTCCATCCGTTCAACCGCGCATCCGTCCCTGCGTTCGTCCATGCGTCTGTCTCTCCGTGCGTCCATCCGCTTCGCCCACTCATCATCATTAACCTCGTGGACATACTGTGGTTTTTTTTAAGCACACAGTTTAACGATTACTTTCGTAGAATTACGGCCTCAAAATCTTAAAACAAGCTACACTAGATTCATCGGGACGGCTCACTGCCCTCCCATAGTTGAGTGCTGATTACTCTAAATCGTTAAAATCTTTTTCTTAACACACAGTGATAAATTAGGTTTTATTGCTCATTTATAAGATGTATACACTGTCTTTACTTGTTTCGATGTTTCGTTTGTGTATGTACAAGTTAAGTGCACAGTGAAACTCACCAATTGTACAGTTTTGGCGAAAGTCTCCCACGGGACGGCTTTCAGCTCTCCCATGGTATAGTACAAAGTACTCCAAATCGTTAACCCATTTTCGAAACACTTGTCCCGTGGGTCTCAAACATGTAATTGCCCTCGTTATTTTACCGGGATTGCTCACCGCTCTCCCATAGTTGAGTACGCAGTACTACAGATCGTTAAACACTTTTTCCAAATACACATTTGCTCATGCCACGTCGACAAAAGTTACGCTGTGAACGATTTCACGCACAACCATCGGCTGCTTGTCGGGAAAAGACCAGGCATCACGGGTCCATGGACTCCCACAGTAAAGTACCAGGTACTCTAAATCTTTAACAACTTTTGAATGCGAAGCATTTCTTAGCGAGCTTCGGCGACATTGAGCGTATCTATCTATCTATCTATCTATCTATCTATCTATCTATCTATCTATCTATCTATCCGTTTACGACTTTTAGCTCTCCTAGCTATTTCGATAATGGTATGCCATAACATGACTGCATGACGAGCTAAGTCACTAGTCATAACATAAAATCATGACATGTTTGTCATGAATCTCACGATTTACATTTTGTGATCCTGCAGCTAGCTCTTACGGTGGTTTCGATCACATGGCATATTGCAAAACTGGTATGATATGGCATGATTGTATTGCGAACACAAGCGAAAGACCCTAACATGAAAATCTTGGCATGCGTGTCATTTAACAACATGACTACATGCCATGCTCATGATGCGCTAGTGGCCGTTTCGCTGGCATCACACATACCAAATACGGTAATTCAGTACGTGAATGGATGACGAAGGTATGTGACTGGTGCGAACCTAATAATCATGAGATGCATGTCACGTAACAACATGACTGCATGCTACCCTCGTGATGCGCTCACTGCCGTTTCACCAGCTTCACATGTACCAAACTCGGTAATACGTGAGGCGAATGGACGACATACGTAAAGTAAACATCGAATAAGGATAATCACGACATGCTTGTCATGTAACAACATGGCTACATGCCACATTGATGATGCACTTGCGGTCGTTTCGCTAGCTTCACATATACCAAAGTTTGTATAACGTGACACCAATGAATAATGAAGGTATGTGACTGCTGCAAACATGATAATCAAGAGATGCGTGTCATGTAACAAAATGACAACATGCCACACTCAAAGCACCAGTACACTTTGACGTGACCTGGCGCGTGTGCGCTTCCGCGTTCATTCCGTCGCGTCACGCCTGCAATGCCACGCCAGGCGCCGATCTTACTTCCAGACTAGTGCCACGCTGCGTTGCTTTGACGCATGAACGTTTAAGCGTGCCCGGAGTCTCTCCATCACGAAGAAAGGCAGACACAGGGCTGTCTGGGTAGAGCTGGGTAACGTCATGGGCGCGAAATGCAGCAAGTTGCATTTCGCGCCGGTTCCCGCTGGGTTGCGCCGACGGACGCTGGTCGCACCTGGCGTCCGTGTTGCTTGCTCAGCGTCGCTGCGGCCAGCGTGAGCGCTCGTCAACGTTAGGTCGGAGTGCATTGGGTACTTAATGATGCGCTCTCGACCGTTTCGCTAGCTCCACATATACCAGATTAGGTGTTACGTGACGTCAACGGATGATAAAATATATGACGGCCGCAAGCATTATAATCATACACGCGTTCCAAGTAAGAACCATATAACCTACCACGTTCATGATGCGCTCGCGGCTCTTTCACTAGCTCCACATATACCAAATTTGATGTCACGTGACATGAACTGACGACGGAGGTAAATGACACGTTCAAACGCGATAATCTTGATATGCGTGTCATGTAAAACTAGACTACATGCTACGATCATAGGGCGCTCACGGACATAATGTTAGCTCCACATATACCAAATTTAGTATCAAGTGACGTGAATAGATGCAAAGATAAATGAGACGTGTAAACTAGATAATCATGACAGGGAAGTCATGTACGGCATAATTTACCAGCGCCTCGTAACGTTGTGCTGATTTAAAGGGATATAACAACCTTTCTTATTCCTGCTTCGCATATCATCAGTTCCCACTGTACGTGGGTCTGCCAGTTTTTGTAAACACGCAATTCAATTACCGACACACGGGACAGGTTAAAGCTCTCCCTTATTAGAACACTTCGTTCTTTATATCGTCGAACATTTATTCTAAACACAATGTGGCAAGGGTCAGTGGCAACTCGAGCTTTGTGGTCAAGTAAGCTTTTTCTGAACACAAATGTTCAATAAAACAAGAAGGAGAAAAAATGAAATGTTAAAAAAATAGAAAGAAAGGAAACACGAAATAACCAATTATTCAATATAAATTATGCACTTTTGCGCAGGCGATACAGCAGTGTTTCTCTGGCTAGAACAATATGAAATGAATATGAAATGAATATAGCATCATCATCATCGCCGCGGTCACAACGAATGCTGGAAGAGTGGCACTTCCAGAGTCCGTCGTGGACACTCCTGCGGCTACTAAAACGCTTGCAAGGTACCCACTATGCCATAAATTGGTGCGGCACCTGATGAAAAGGAAGAATCATGGGTGAGCGCTTCGTAATGAGTTGGAAGCGTTCAATGACTCACTCGTTACGATATTCGCGGTGCGTGACATCTAGTTGTTTTTGAACTCTTTTCCACGCAATATTACGTATGTCTGCCGACGCGGTTTCTTCCTGACATAGCGCTTTTATAGGGTCCTCTCTCGATGATGTTTCGTGCACCGACACGACTCCGTGGATAGAATATTGGCTGTCCACGGAGAGGACCAAGGTTCGAGCCCTGTTTCATCGTGGCTGTTTTTATTGAGTTTTTTTTATTTCGCGCCCTTGCAGACACCGACACCGGCGGGGGCGGCGGACAACTACGGCACCCTTTTTGTGATCTCCCAGCAAAATTCGCTGCAACACCGCCCGGCCTGCGTGAAACGTACAGAATCGGCGAAAGTTGGAAGAGCGGCCTTTGTGGACCCTTTTTAGTCTCGCAGCAGCTACTCCCAGCGCAGCTGCACAAACTATAATTTCTGTGTATCCACTCTCAGTATTCGTCATTCTTCGGAGAACAGTGGTACGCGCTACGCATTTGTAAGGCATTACATGCACTTTGTTCTGTATTTACGGAGTTATATGTGGAGCGCCTTTGTATTTAGATTTGGAAGCAGGTTAAAGAACCCCAGTGGGTCAAATTTTTTTCGGTAGCCCTCCACTACAGCGTCCCTGATAAGTGAGGTCGTGGTTTTGGGGCGTTAAATCCTAATAAATATTGTCTGCTGTAATAAAGGTCTTACAATAAAATTAAGGCACGAGTATAGCCATCGAAAAATATAAAACTCTATTTGCGCTGTTGACAAAATAAAGAAGAATAAAGCAAAATGTAAGCGGCTCCAATACAGCTTCGCTCCGGTGGAAGCCAGCGGAGCGCACGCCGCAGCGTCGTCGCTTGCCAACAACAATTTTGACGACGCTGCCTTCGTGACGGAAACCGATGGAGCTCGATTTCTTCGGGAACCGCGTCACTCGACACTCGCACCTCCTTGCAGTGAATCGAAGGGATGCGCGGTGGCCGAATCGTTTTCCCCCAAGCACAGGCACACGCCGGAATCCTGCTTGCCTTTCTCAGGACGAGAGAGCCTCTGATCCGGGAACGCTGGCGATGAGTTTAGATTCCCGGAGCTGGAGGATACGTTGGTCATACGGCTGTCAGCTGTGTCCACGGCGGTACGCCGTCCCTGACTCTGGGGGTCGCGTCCCGGGGTGACGTTCGACGTACCTGCGCGAGATGCAAAGCTACGGTACCCAGGTGGAGGTCCGCGCAAAACGCTGAGGGTGGCGTCGGCATCGTCGTCGCTGTCATGTCCAGCAAATGTACCGCAAGCACAGTTGGTCCCGGACCATGCACCGAGATCTGGATTCCGAGCATGCTGGCGGAAGGAGGAGTAAGTTCTGGTGATGCTAGCGAGGCCGACACCTTCCTTGTTATCCAGTTGTACGGTGTCGAAGAACGGCTACACACACTTCCGCTCTCAAGAGTAAGGCAGGCGTTTTGTTTGCCAAGCGTACAAACAGGATGAACAATGGCGCCGAGTTGCATGGGTCGAGGCATTCACGAGGTCTCGCGCATACTAGTGTGCGTCTTCATCGTTTCGTTTAGTTTGCCGACAGTCTTGTTCTTGTTCACTTTATACTGTGGCTCACACCCACTGTGTGGTATTCGCCGAAAGTTGAGTGGTGTTTCAATATGTTATGGTACATTAAAATAAAGAAGGTTACATAAGTAAATTGTAATATATTTCATACAAAATTTTCATTGCTCGCTTATACTTATAAAAATGCCTTTCTTATTAGTAATATATTGATAAATAAAGCGAAGGAAAACCCAATTTTCAATAAAAATTAAACATGTTGATGATGATGTCGACAATCTTTCTTCTTCTCTTTATTCTTCTTCCTATTATTATTGTTATTATATTATTATTATTATTATTATTATTATTATTATTACTTCTGCTGTTGCTGATGCTGCTATTGTTTTAGTTCCTCTAAAATGGCTTAATTTCTTTTTGCTTAGGAAGTACAAAAAACTAAGGGTACAACAGAACCTGATCGTAAACAATTAAAAAACATGTTGGTGAAGTAGTCAGGATTGAATAATAAGGATAAAAAAACTAAACACCCTTTAGGAAATACTTAAGGTAATGGACCAGGAAACCACTCGTAAACTATTTTTAACTCAGCTTTACTTTCTCAGCCCCTTCGCTATTAGGGAATTTTAGAATCGCGCACCGCGAGCCCTTGCGGTGCGGTCGCTGCCACTGCGCATGCGTCGTAACGCGAGTCGGCGTTCGCGGACCGCACGCAGAAAATCCGAAATTGCGTGCGGTGATGGCGGTCCGCATGTGGCCCGCAAGCGCTGGTTTCGAGGCTAACGGTGTCACTGCGATCGTGCGTTGTGGTTTGCAGCAGGGCAAACGCTATTCTAAAACTCATAAGGCGCCCGCTACGCCCGCAACTCCCGCAGCGCTTGCAAACGGTATTCTAAAACTCGCTGTTATTGTCGGAGTGGCACGCAGCGTGTTTTCATTTCATTTCATTTTATTATACTGTCAGCCCCATTTGGGCTATAACAGGGGTGAAAAAAAAACTAATATACATACAAAAAATAGGTACTCCCTATACAACTTCTAATATACATAACAATGAATGACAAGAAATAGCCAAAGCACTCTGCTCTTGAAGACATAGAATAAGCAAAATATAAACTATACATCTTTATACACGACATCCTTTAGGCCCTTCAAGAAAGAAGGTACACATTCCGATAAGACAGTGGAATTCGGCAGCCTGTTCCACTCACTGATCGCCCGCGGTAACAACCTGAACTTAAAACAATCGTTGTGTGATCTGGGAGGGGGGATGTACATGTTATGCCGGTGCCTTGACGTTTCCTCAGTTTTTATATACATATATTTCGATTTGTCTATTTTTACTTGTTCTTTAATGATTAAAAAGAGTAATTTAAGTCTTTCATACTCTGTCCTTTGTTCTAGTGGTTCAAGGTGGGCCAGCTTGCAAAGCTGAGTTGGGGAGTGGCAGCGCTGGTATTTGTTAAATATGAAACGTGACGCCAATCTTTGTATTCTATCTAGCTTAGTGCAATTACTTGTTATGTACGGATCCCATACCACCTTTGCGTACTCCATAATTGGCCGTACGAGAGCCTTGTAAGCCAAGCATTTGATTTCCGGGCTAGCATGGTGCAGATTTCTCCGAAGTCTCCACAACGCTTTTTAGGCTTACACAAACGGAGTCTACATGCGAATTCCATCGTAGATCGGAAGTTAATAATAAACCCAAATATTTGTGTTGTTCTACTCTGCCAAGCTCATGATCGTTTATAGAGTACGTCGTATTTAGAATGCGTTTTTTCCTAGTTACGGTCATCGTTACTGTTTTTGCGGCGTTTAGATCCATCTGCCAAATGGTGCACCAGTTTTGTATTTTTTGGAGGTTTAGATTTTGTTCTGATTGATCGGTAGGAGACCTGACTATTTTATACATTACGCAATCGTCTGCGAAAAACCTTATGGGGACCGTAATATCTTTAGGTAAATCGTTGACAAAAATAAAAAACAGCAGTGGGCCCAAGATACTGCCTTGGGGAACTCCAGAAATAACATTGGCAAGGGCAGATTTTTTCGTGCTGACTTGAACATACTGCTTGCGATTGGAGAAATAGGAGGAAAACCACTGCGTTAGGTTTGGGTTTTTAAAGATAGTGTTTATTTTTAACAACAGTTTAGCATGGGACACCTTATCAAAAGCTTTTGCAAAATTTAAGAGTATCATGTCAACCTGACCTTGCGAGTTAATTTCATAGGAGAGATAATGAACAAGTTCAACAAGATGAGTATTAGTAGATAGGCCTTTTCGAAATCCATGTTGCTGTGAATATAATAGGTTGTGAACATCTAGATAAGCCGAAAAATGCTTGAAGACAATATGCTCGAGAATCTTTGAACAAGTGCTTGTAAGCGAGATGGGACGGAAATTTTTGCATTCGTTAGTAGTACCACCTTTCTGTATCGGTATGACCTTACCAACCTTCCAAGCAGTGGGAAAGCAACCACTACTTACGGAGGACTGGAAAATAATTGTCAAGTACTTCGAGACCCAAACAGCGTACCTATATAAAAATTCATTTTCTTTTTGTTGATTTTAAGGAGCAGTTTCAATACTCCTTGTTCACTAATCGTTATTCCTTCTATGGCAGGTGTGTCAGAAGCCTCATTAAAAGTCGGTACTTTTCTGTCATCGTGGGTAAATACTGACAAAAAAAGGCATTAAAACTTTCAGCACGTGCTTGTGAGTTTTCTTTATCTGCATCAAGATGGGTTTTTGTGTTTGGATTCACGTATCTCCAGAACTTTTAGGGTGCTTCGTGCAAGAACTTTTTAGTTTAACATTATAAAAATTATCTTTGCAATTTTTAACTAGACGTCTCAATTCCTGGCTCATAGTGTGAATGGTTTTCTTTCCTTCAGGGCAAAGATTCTTTGAGTGAGCTTTCCGTTTTCGTTTCAGATGCCTTTTGGCATGGATCACGTCACGCGTTATCCAAGGATTTTTCTTTGCTATCTTTTTTTGTCGTGTTGAAGTATAGAAATTAATGCATTCAGTGACCACCTGCGAGAAATAATCCCATAGTTTATTTGTACATGCATTTGGATTTTGCAGGAGAACAAAAATATCGAAATAGCTTTCAAGTTTTTC
Organism: Rhipicephalus microplus; assembly: GCF_043290135.1. NCBI lineage: Eukaryota > Metazoa > Arthropoda > Arachnida > Ixodida > Ixodidae > Rhipicephalus > Rhipicephalus microplus. The sequence continues at coordinate 164,423,784 of NC_134700.1, read as the reverse complement.
TAAAACAGAGAAGTCATCAGCAGTTGCGAAGTTCAGAACTGTACTTTTGTAATCCTTATGCAACCTAGCGGACGTCATATCCATGGAAAACATAACCATCTGATGATCTGATATGCCCTTGATTACATCACATGTTTTAACAATTTCCTCCAGGAGTGAAGATACAAATACAAGGTCGAGAATAGAGGATACAGCCTTAAAAACACGTGTCACAATTTGGCATAGGTTAAAACAAAAGGCAATGTCCAAAAGATGTTCACAATGAGCTACTTCGTTTCCTATAATATCATGCGAATCCCATTGAATGCCTGGTAAGTTGAAATCACCAATCAAAATTATTTTGTAGTCCTGATGCATATTAGAATCCATAAACATCTCAAGTCGGTCAGAGTCGTAGCAGGAGAAGAGGGCGGTCTGTACATAACTCCAATGTACACAGGGTGATCATTTAATCGAATCTTTACCCATACGGCTTCAACATCACCAGCATCTGGCATAGTTTGATACTTTATGTCTCTTTTTAATCATAAGTGCTACCCCGCCTCCTTTCCCGCCTCGGTCCTTCCTTATTACGACGTAACCTGGCGGTGTAACTTCCACTTCATGTACATCACTGTGCAACCATGTCTCGGTGATTGCCAATATGTCAGGATCGTGTTCCAAGGTTACACTTTCTATTAAGTGACTTTTGTTCAGTACGCTGCGAGCATTGAAGTTGATCATCTTAAAGTCGGCCTGTTTTTGTCTTTCAGGTCATTTGTGGTTGGGTTTAGCAGATGCTTCGCGCTTGATCTTCTCCTTGGCATCATCACTCCAGTGTTAGAACGCGTATTGCGGGACCGCAACAAAGACGGGATGGGATTCATACATCCATGTCTTTACGCGGCGCACCTACGTGTTACTACATGGTATAGTCGTAGAGATGTGACGTACGATTAAACTGTAGGAGTGAATTCGTGATATAAAGATTCATCTATGCGCATCCCATGCCCATCAGGTGTCGACATAGTTCGGCGAACTCGCTTATGAACGGCTCACTCGGACTTATTCATACTCAGATCCAGCCGTGACTCTTAGTCTGAATGAGTAATATTTTCGGGAGTTTGAATCCGAGTGAGTCTAAAGAGCAATATGTACTTCTTGAGCGAGTCTGAGCGAATCCCACTTTCTTTTGCCGACCTAAAGCCCTATCTAGACATCTTCAGCTTTACCATCAGCCTTACCTGAATTCGCCTTGACACTTGCATCTGCACACAGCTATTCCAAAGCAGTTTGTACACTATTTCAATTACTATTGATCAGATGCATGGATTATACGTAGAAAGGTGTTTTGATGTCCCCTCCACCAACTCCTCCAGGAAAGTTCTTGGTAAATACCGCTTATGCTGTAGTATCTTCCAAGAAAAAAGAATTACCTTACTCACTTGCAAGCACTCGAAACTCGTTTTGAAAAGATGACATGTCAAAAACTGCCAAGAGAAGCACTGATTACGTGAGAGATTGGTGTTAAAGAACGTGCACACCAAGGTCGAAGACGCGAATTCTACGCTAACGGACTTATGAGTCTACGCACTCGGCCTCACTCAGACTCAGATTGAACCGTACGTCTGAGTTTGAGTGAGTCCGAGTTAGCAATGTTTCGGTGAGTTTGAGTCCGAGTGAGTCCAAACCTCCAAATATATTTTATGAGTGACTCTGAGTAAGCTCCACAAGTTTTTCCAACCTGTGGGTATCAATGTTGGGTGATTTATTCATCGGTGTAGGCTGTCTAAGATAACTTCGTGTCGCGCAAAATTTTTCTACTCAAGTGATGAAGAGATCCAAGAAGATCCAAGAAGACTGAAGACATCCAAGAAAAAGAGCAGTGTTGAACTCTTGTGCATGAACAATGACTGCAACAATATCGTAACGCCGGTGACAACATTTGCAACACCCGTCGTTCAACACAATTTTACGACATGCCGAAAGCTTGATTCTGCTTGCTGTAATGCACAACGGATTCAAAATGCAATGAGCAGATTTCCTCACAGGAATCGTGGTGTTTATTGAGAATACGTAAACGTGCCATCAAAGAACGTCGTTTTTTATGTGACATCAGTCGTACTTTAAACTGGTCACTTTGGAGCATTGGCAACAATCTTTCATCTCCGAATGGCCATAAAAATAAGCTTGACCAAAAATGGCAGCATGTTGCGCCTTCCGTAACATTTGATGACGAACGCAAGCTCTATATTTGCTGATACGTTAATTATACGGTCACGTAGACCTCCTCAGCAGCAGCTTTTTCTGTGCCTCGAATGGCAATCACTCAACACTTTGAAAAATCACACCGGACATCATCTACTGCCACCGAGCTGACCGGCATCCGAGAAGCTGCGTGCTACATTTTACGGCAGAGTCCAGCGAAATGAACATTATTTTGCGACTCCAAGCCGGCACTTCAGCAAATTAGAAACTACATGAAACAAGACACTGCATACAGCCCTCTGGTGTGTGACATCATGAATATGTTGAATGAGGCATTTCAAACCGGACATACCGTTGTGTTGCAATGGATTCCCAGTCATTGTGGCATAGCTGGGAATAAACAAGCTGATGCAGAAGCGAAAATGGCGCACACGAGTGGCGAGGTGATATGGATGCACGTTTCCCGATATGACATCAACGCCTTGATGTCTAAAGGTATGAAGACATCTATGCAAGGACTATGGAATGATCCGGAATATCGCCACTAGCGCATTTACAGGCTAGACTCTTGTGTTTTTCGCCTTCGGTTCCGACTAAGGAAAGACCAAGAAAAGCTACTGCATAAACTGTGGCTGGGTGTTGCATACACGCGACGATACTTATGCATGATAGGACAAGAGCAAAATACTAACTGTTACTTCTGCAACACGCCAGAAACTATTAATCACATCCTGTGTGTGTGCCCTTTATATGAAGTTGAAATACAATCTTTTAAGTGCCTCAGAGATTTCCTATAGACTGCCGACCCTTTTCGAAAGAGAAAGTTTTGGGTGCTTGGGAACGTGTGGATTACGCTGAATGCAGTTTAAAGGGCCTGCTCGCATTTCTAAGCAAGACGGGTTTAGATTTCCGTCTTTAGAGAATCTGATCATGTAGAGACTTTTGCGCGTGTACTACGCACCGAACGAGACATTGTGTGCAGTGACTCATTGTGCTATACCACAATCACACCTCATCATACTCTCATGTTTCTTTCCCATTTCCCCTTACCCCCGTGTGGAGTAGGAGGCCGGAAACTTGCTTTCAAGGCCGACCTCTCCTCCTTCTCATTAAACACCTTCTTCTTCTAGAATGGTGTCATGCAGAACATTGTCGAATGCACCTTTGAGATCAAGAAATACTGCAGCCGTTAATCGGCGGCGCCGTTTCTGACGTTCAACGGTTGTTACCAAATCAATCACACTGTCAATTGATGACCTTCCATTTCGGGAGCCAGTTATGGCGTCTGCATATACTCTTTGCTTCTCTAGGAACAATTCCAAGCGCATCAGAACCATTCGTTCCATGAGCTTTCCCACAGAACTTGCTAACGCCACAGGTCTGTAGGATAGCATATCACGGGGAGGATTGCCAGGCTTTGGCAAAGCCATGATCTTGCTAGTTTTCCAGTGTGCCGGTACAGTTCCAGATGCCCAAGAAATGTTGTACAAAAACAGCAGTTGTTCGGTTGCCCGAAGACAAAACTGAAGGTAAAATGTTTCCACTTGTCTCTTAGCAGAGTTTATCCGCCCTGCAAAGAGACAAGCGCGATCTCTGCTACCAGCTCCTGGCATCGAATTTTCAAAGGCACGTGTCTATACGAGACACCACACATGCTGCCCATGCTTTGACGTTTATAAAGAGACTGTACTCGATACCATTTGAGACAGACAGGATTGTCGCAAGATGGACGTTTGTTTCAATGACGCAGCAAACAAATAAACTGTTACTGCCATACGTAAAGTTTACAGCTCTTTTTGAGAACATGTAAACTTCGTAAGCTCCCGTGAGTGTGCACGTGATTTTTTCTTTTATATTTCCTTCCACTCGTTTATCTGTTTCCCTGCTGTAGCGTAGCGCACCCGAAGTCTGTCACGCAACCATTATACGCCCTGCATTTCCTTGCTTCTTTCTCGCCCTTCCACGGTGGTCTAGCGGCTAAGGTACTCGGCCGCTGACCCGCACCTAGAGGGATGGAATCCCGGCTGCGGTGGCTGCATTTTCAAAGAAGGGAAAAATACTGTAGGTCCGCGTGCTTAAATTAGGGAGCACGTTAAAGAACCCCAGATGGTCGAAATTTCTAGACCCTCTACTACGACGTCTTTAAAAATCATATGGTAGTTTTGGGACGTTAAACCCTACGTATCAGTTGATTATTGTTTTTTATCTCTCTCTACGGCGTCAGAAAAACATGTGATGAGAGATAAATAAAATAACTTCCTTGTTGTTTCAACCCAAAATGAATTATACAAACAAAAACACAAAAAAATACCATGAGTATAAATATAACACCCCAATTTATTGCATATTGTATACAATAATGCACCAAATTTCTTTCCCACCAGTTCGATAGCTTGCTAGAGCTCTACTCAATCAGCCTAACTTAGCTGCAGAAAGATAAGCGAGCCCTGGCAAGGCAGGCCGTTTCGAGCGCTAAATTTTCTTTTACTATATAAATAAGATTTAGTGACATTTTGTGTCACGCATGTTGCACTTTCTTTTTCCATCTTGGGTATGTTTGACACACACACACTTTCCATTTTTGTTTACAGGAAGCATCTGACCTGTGCTCTTCTCTCGGTCTCTTCAGCCATTGACGTGTATAGTGCATGGTGGAGACGACGCACCGTGGCACGTGATTCTCTTCCATGCTGTATATCACAACGGCTTGCACCTATAGTGCGTTGGCAAGGCCATTGATTTCTCTCAGTCAAAGAGTGTGGAGTGTAAATCGAGAAGAACCATGGTGTGGTGTCCACTCGGTCATCACGCCGTATAAAGAAAGCGAGAGCAATAACACCGCCAATGCATCTTGGAGCTCCTTTTTAGATTTGCACTAATATCACGCTCACTTGAGCATTGCTACCGCACTGTCAAGAATACAGACACTCAGGCTGCTGCGGTAATCGAAATGCCTTAAGTCGAGTGGGCTGCATTTAGCTTTTTTTCTGTCACAGGCTTCTTTGACCATGCACTAAGTAGCAGAGCAAACAATTTTGTCAGAAGAAGATTTAACAAAAAAAATTATCACTGTCACCTCCCCTCCACATGCTTGACACGGTGTCGATTTCCACGGTATGTGGGCTCTCCGAATTTTTCCTTTACACCATGCAATTTTAAGACATACCTGAGGTATAGAGTTTTATTATAAAACACACTGCATTATTTGGCGTAAACAAATTGATGCGTAATGGGCAGTTACGTGACGTTTCTCATGGTTCGGTATCATTTGTCTCAAATAGAACAAGCATCGCTTTCTATTTTTTGAGAAGAGTTCTTATAAATATTCAAAAAACCGGAAGTGCTCCAGCCGATATGTTCGACCTGATAAAGAAGTATGCCACTCCGTCCTCTTGCTTCTGAAAAGCCTGCCCAAGACATGATGTTAGCTGACATGGAAAAGTATACACATAGGAACAATTCTAACTCGCGAAACTGAACGCCACTCTTGCGTAGGATTGTCGCGGGATGAGAATTTCGTATTGATGTTTCAGACTGTGACAAACGCTTGTAAGAAGATGACAGACGGCAGACTCATTACGCCCGCTGACAACTTTTCAGAAGATGGTATCACCACGAGACACACTAAATTACTCCGCCACCATAAACACATATTTTTGCACCTCATATTGTGTCATCTCACCTTTAACCGGGCATTGATGCGTGTAATGATATCATTTGTGAAAACAAGTGGCATTTGTTTGTTGTAATTTAATACTGCCAGATAGTGCCGTATTTCAAGCAGCACATCCAGACAGACTACTATCATGTTTCGACGTTAATTTCAGCGAAGCACGCAGATACGTGGCCACTTTTAGGAGCGAAGCTCTTCATTGTCTAACGTTGTCCCACGTCTGGCGTAACCGGCAGTATCTCCCGAACAGTATAGTAGATGACGCTGTCCCATCGAAGTACACACAAACTGTAGTTGAGTAAGGATATTATAGGGGGCGCTGTATCGCTACTCTCCGATCAACTGCTGCGTTGGCTGTGACTGGGTGATCGGGGAACGAGTGCCTCTCTTATTCTTCTGGATTGTCGCCGTACGTGTCAGATTGTTGGGGGGGCATACAAGAAGCGGAGCGTCGGGTGCGGAGGGCCGCGGTGGCTCGTGCTCGTCACCAGACAGACAAAGAGACGGACAGACGAAATACAAACATACGAACAGACAGACAGACAGACAGACGGACGGACGGACGGACGGACGAATGGACGGACAGATTGAAGCATGAATATAAGCACGGACGGACGCACAGACACACGCACGGAAGGATGGACGCACGCCTTGACGGAAGGACTCTTCGCTCCACTCATCATTATTCACTCCATTGATATGCCTTGATTTTTCGTCGCGATATGTTACGAAATCATATGTAAAAATGTTAGGCACACGGACATCTATGCAGAACAGTCGCATGTGTTGCATATAACCGTTTTACAGTTGCGTACCAATGGCAAGAGCAACATGCATATTACCAACACCAGAACTGGTAAGCGGAAATGTATCTTGCGAAGATGGCCGCCCAGGATAGTGCTACATCTGCAAACTTTAGCGGATGGCACTTTATTACAACTTAGGCTAACACAATCTGACACCTGTTTCACTCGGAAGCCATATAAACCTGTCATAATAACTAGAGGCGCGTAGAAGGATGTTTAGAAAAATCACAGCATATCCATGGAGCGCATGATGGTGAGTGGGGTGAACGTCTATCAGTCCATCCGCGCTTCCGCCCGTCCGTGCATCTATCCGTTCATGGCACTGTGGCCTAACCTTGGAGGTTATGCCCAGCGAGTTTAACGTGGCAACCTTTTCTGGTCAGATGGTGCTCAAGGTACGTACATCTATAATTAGTTTTTTTAGTAAGCATAAAATTCGAGGCAAATTTTATCGGAGATTAAGTCACCGACACTCGTCTCTGTAGGTTGTTTCATCAGAAACAACTATCTTCTCATTCTTGATTACCGTGCGCGGGTTTCCTCCTCAATTCAAAAGAGTGCACGCGTATAGCTCCTCTTGTCCGACCGTGGAGGTTGCTTCCTACTACTACCATAGAGAAATGCTACTACGACGACTACTACTACTAAATATATCGTGGAAGCACGACCTACAGCTTAAGGAGCATCGTCCCTAAAAAGCGTTGAATGATTCAGAGTGCTTGGTACTCTACTATGGGAGGGCAGAAAGCTGTCCCAAAGGAAACAGGAAACATTGTGTTCGGAAAAAAATTACGTACACTATGTACAGAAAACCAAAGTTGATTTATTGATTTGGGGGGTTTAACGTCCCCAAACCACCATATGATTATGAGAGACGCCGTAGTGGAGCGCTCCGGAAATTTAGACCACCTGGGGTTCTTTAACGTGCACCCAAATCTGAGTACAAAGGCCTACAACATTTCCGCCTCCATCGGAAATGAAGCCGCCGCAGCTGGGATTCGAACCCGCGACCTGCAGAAAACCAAAGTAACATAACATTCCAGTAATAGGGCACATACACTTCGGCGTTTCTATGTGCCACGACAAACATCACTACATTGCAATGAAGACATCATTGCACTCATATACATGACACTGTTGGCATACATGTACACAAGAGCTCAATGCACCATCATGATACAAAAGTATAACTATGCAAAAGATGCAATCATGAAATTGGTTGCAAACGAAATTATGAATAACTACTTAACAGGCGCTGCTTAGCACTACGTTGGTCGAAAAATCAGTTTTACGCTTACGTGTTCAACACTGACGAAAGGGCACGACCAATGCCACAGAAACTCGTGCTCCCCGAAAAAAAAATGCTCCTCAGAGAGAAAAACGAGGATCTCTCGTCTGATTCGGCCCAGTATCGGCCACAAAGCACGCCCGTGGCGGTTCATACCCACGGCAGTTTCGCCAAAGGCTGAACAGCCCGGCAACTAATAAAAGAGCCGTGAAGCGCCCACGGGAAAGTCGGCAGCTAGTCATGAATGTTTGCATACCGTCTCTCCGAAAACCAACATGGACTGCACGCCAAAAAAAAGCGGGAGACTCACATTCAATCGTCGTATGTCGATTGGTCTCTACCATAACGTAGTCGGGGCAAGCGGAAGTGCGAACCACCTGCCACCGCTGCAACCGATCTCACGTGGGGAGCAAGCCCCAGCCCAACCACCAGACAAAGTCCCGGAGATGCCCTGGAAGCACTGCTGCAGTCAGTGGTTTCCCAGCACGGTTTATTATAGATTGACGATGCTGGAGCACCAAGGGCCATAGAAGGGTGGCCATTGTGTCCACCACTTTAGAATCAGCCACTTCTATCTCTGGGCACGTAGCTTCCAAACGTCTGTGAATTGACAAAAGGGCTCGCTACAAAGGTGGTAATACAAATGATTGGGGACCTTGGTTCATTTGGCTAGCCAGCAGAAAGACACGCAGTGATGGCCCCATATGGTAGTGAGTCAGTGTCTCAGTCGGTGTGGCATTGCTTAGTATTCGCAACAGAGTGGGAAGGCACAAGGTAGAGGACATGACGGAAACGTCGGGAAAGGCGAAACCGCCTTGATCTCGCGGTTGAACTAACGCCGGAAGAGATAACAATTCTGCGCTACCAGACCAAAAAAATGAACTGATGCAGCTTTGCACTTTCCTGCAGGCGTAGAGCGGCGGCTTAAAAGAATGACAAAGATACCAAAACTTTCCGAAGTACACCATTTGAGATAAATATCGCGTTTCAAGAGGGGGAATTCGATGTGCCTGGCTGCTTTTATGTCATTTTGAAGAGTTTGTGCAACTGAATACCAGATGATGTCTTGTACACGAAATGCAGTGAAAGTAACTCCGAGTATTGCAATGTTAGGAGACCACTGTAAAGGCGACGTGATGCTGATACGACCACTGGGGCTGCCAATGAAAAAATAGTGGCTTTTAGCAAAGTTTAACGTTGAACAGGAGATAATGCCGAAATCATAGAAAGTATCGAGAGCATGCTGCAGCGACTGTTCATTGTGTGAATATAGAGTAATGTCAACTGCACATGGAGTGATCTTTACTTGAGTGCTACCAGGCGGGGGTAAGCCTCGCATCTTCGGGTGATGTTCAACGGCCCTAAAGAAGGGTTCTAATGCAAGGATAAATAGCATTGGGGAGAGGGGTCACCCTTGATGGACCCAATGCGTGACTTTAAATAGATGACTCTCACAGGAAGGAGTCTGGCTCTAGCGTTGGTAGAGAGCGGACGTGCTGTTCTGAGCTCCTGTGTTTGCGGGAGACGCGCCCCGGCGTCTCCTGCAACGCTCCCCGTTTCTTAGCCTGCATAATGTGCACTTTTCAGCTGTGAGGAATGGCCGCCAGGGGGCTGAGGTGTGTAGTCGCACCTCACATGGGCTCCTGCTCTTTTTGCTATTTTCTGTGCAACCTTGCCTGTACACTGCTAACGTTTAGTGACCTGGGACTCCTCACGTTGCAAGGCATCGTTTGACACCAGACTCATCGCAGTGAGTGTACTTTTTTTACTAGATATTGAACTCTAAACATATTGTGCCTGTTCGCTGGGACGCAACATTGCCAAGGAATTCAGAGGACGCGCTACACGCGAACGCCGCTGTGGCATGAGGACTGGCCTGCGAAACGAGCTGGACGCCAGCGTCTCGTAGGTGCACGAGCACGCTGCTCGCGCAACACAGAGACGCAGCGTCTGAGGTAAAGAGCTCTCATGGAAACGCAGACGTCTAATCCACGTCAAGAAAACCCGAGTACGATGCAAGTGGACAACACGGAGGGTAACTCAAGAACGGCATCACAATGGACGTTTGATGAAAATAGTGGCAAAACGACAGGCAAAGCCCACATTGAGTGGCTTCAAGCTGGCCGTAAAGGCAGGTCAGCCAAAGAAGAAAAGTCAGCCGAAGAACGAGCTACGCAACCTGTGAAGCCAGACGCCGAATCTCAACCGGAACGTCAACCCAGCATTAGGATGCGGCCATTCCCTACTGATGACTTCAAAGTTGTATTCCGCCCGCAACCAGGACTAGATCTTTCAAAACGAACACTCATCGATATTACACATGCCATCGGAAGATCCAGTGGCTTGGCCCAGCAGGACTTCTATGACCATGTGCGAGTGCAGGTGCAAAAAGTAAAGAATGTGATCATCGCAAGCACAGCAAGTACTGAACGAGCTTCCAAACTGCAAAGTATAAATGCTATACAGCTATGTGGAGTATTATATCAAGTGAATCCGCACATTCGACACCCCGATGATGTGTGCCACGGAGTGATCTATGGCCTCGAACCAGGAACAAGCCCCACAGTGATTGTTGCAGGACTTCGCATAGACCCAAGATACCAAGTCCTTGGCGCGGGCATGCTGGGATCTTCCACAGCTGCAGTTATCCCTTTCGACGGGCAGCACGTTCCTTTTTACGTGACGTACCTCAGTGGAGACTACCGATGCAAGCCATACTGGAAGTCCATCCAATATTGCCGAACCTGTGGCACCCTAGGTGACCGAAAGACATCTGCCCTCAGCCGAAAGCGAACTTCTGCTACAAATGCGGCCACGACAAGGACACAGAACCACATGACTGCCAACCGATGTGCAAGATCTGCGGAGAAGACCATGAGACTGCTGGAAAGGAATGCAAGAAACTCCACAGCAACCCCCCTCCTTATCAAGTAAGACGCCACCAGCTCGATAACGCCCGTACCCGTGAGAATCACTGCAGTGCTTGCACCAATGATTTACCCGGGTCAGTTATCACACCAGAAATTTCATGGGCCCCCTCTTTTCCCCCAAAATTTCACTGAAGTCGCTCTCGCTCTAAGTAAAAAAATTGCCCGCAGCTTCCCTCGGGGGAACACTGAGGAGGATGCGGAAGCATGTAATTGGTTAACGGGTGTTAAATTGCGACTTACTTGGGTCTATGGCTAAATTGGTTAACGTGGTTGTGAAATGGGGTGTTAAATGAGTGAACACGTACGACACGTATGCGAAAGGGCGGTGTTTTATTTATTGCGACGAACTTTGAGGACGATGGCTTTGTGGTCGGTAAAGTAAAGAGTGAGTGGATCGGGTTGCATCGGTCGTAGGTCGAAATTTGCAAACACGTGGTCGATGCAGGTTCCGCGATTGGTGGTGTTTGCAGTGGTCGTGCGTTGCGCGTTTGAGCGAGTGTCGCGACGCCATGTATTCGACTATCCAATCGTCCTTGATGACGTCGACGTTGAAGTCGCCAACTAGCATGAACGGTCGATGTTGCGCTTGTTGTTTTCTGTAATCTTGCACGGCCTCGTCGACGTACTTTTCTACGGCGGCACGAGAGAGGTTTGGCGCGAGGTACATCGTCATGACGTCGACGCCACAGACGGTAGCAACGCAGTGCTCGCCGTTGGCGCGTTGTTGAACGCCGGGGCGACGGCGCGACGGCGCATGCGCGTGCGTCAGCTGTCGAATGTTCGAGAAGCGGTGCGGACGGCGCGGACGGCGCACTACAAAGCGCGAGCATAAGATGCTTCCGCATCTAAAAGGTCGCCCTGTTCCCGCACGCCATCACGGTCTCGCTCCGTTAGGGGAATTAGTTACGCCGCCACGGTGACCGGTAGTGACGGGCGCAGTTCTCTAAATACTACAAGTGCCTCGACCATCTCGCCTGCTCAGACAGCGACCATCCGGGCTCTAGAAAATAAAGTCCAAGATCTACAACGGAGGATACAACAACGCCCACCAACCGAGTGTAGCATACTAGAACTTGACGACAGCATACTAAAACAGACGGAAGCCAGAATAATGAAGCGGGTAGAAGAAATGCTGCAAGCACATGAAGCGAAGATGCTCGACCTCATCGAACGACGCCTTGAAGCTTTCGAGAAAGCCCTCACTGCGAAACTCCTCGCATCCATAGACACAACCATAGAGAAAGTGGTTACTAAAATTATGGAAAAGGTAGACCCACTGACCCGTACTGTAAGCACGCTCGACGCCAAGCTTGATGGCTTTATGGCACAACAGCATAACTTTATAACATATGCATACAAAAATTTCGTTACCCATGAGCAGCTGGTAGAGCAAGCAGGGACCAAGCGGAAAGAGCGAAAAACTTTCGGGGATGAAACTGCAGCGCAAATTCGATCTACAGCACCAAACGACCGGCTCCAGGCGGGAATCAACTGCCAGAATGGCAGCTCCCACACATAGACAGTCTGAGCCACTCCCCACTCTTCGAATTTGGCACTGGAATTGCAGATCCTACAGAACTCGCTCTGCGAACTTGCAAGAATATGTTAAAACAAATAATCCAGATATGATCGCGTTGCAGGAAACCCACACAGAAAAAAATCAAGCTCCCTGGCTACAGCACTCTCACATACACACCCCGCACCGCAATTCTAGTCAAGAGGACTCTAACCGCACAGGCTCATGAAATTGAAGACATTGGCATCGAACTCACCATCGTGGAGATAATCCCCACTCGGAAGACTCAACAAAGCTTATACCTGGCCAACATTTACAGTCCTCCGCGGGAGCAGTTACACCAATACGACCACTTCGTCCACGAGCTCCGTCAAATGGTTAACGGCAACCGACTCGTCATGATTGGGGACTTCAATGCTCCACACGCGGCCTGGAGCTATCACAGCACCACCAAGAAGGGGGCGCGTGTTCACGACGCTGCGCAGCTACACGGTATGACGCTGTGGAATGACTTGCTCCCTCCAACCCGAGTTGGCAACAGCGTCTCGAGGCATACTAATCCTGATCTCACGTTCACTAGAGACGTGCACAACGCAACGTGGACAAGGCTACCAGACACTCTAGGGAGTGACCATCACATAATTCAAATAGAGGTTGAACAGGCTCACCGCTCGCTCAAGACAGGAAAAGCTCGGCTCACGGACTGGACCACCTACAGGAATGAACTTGATAATGATTCGACTATCGAAGACATTGAAGCCTGGTTAAACAGTATTGTAATTGTTGCTGATGGACATACCAAAACGATACACTTGAACGAGGACAATCCGGCAGTCGATAATCATCTCCTTCGCCTAATGGAAGCTCGAAGATCGCTTATTAAACGATGGCAACGGCAAAAGCTCAACCGCAAGCTGAAGCGCCGCATTGCCGTACTCACTAGACAGGCACAGGAGTACGCCGAAAGCCTTGCGAGCCAGAACTGGCGGTCCTTCTGCGACAAACTTCAAGGGACATTGAGCACAAAGAAGACTTGGCGCATTCTTCGAGCCCTGATTGACGACACCCGCACCAAAACTAACCAAAGAAATACAATTAAGCGGCTCATACACTACTATGAGGGCATAGAGCACCAGTTACTCCAAGAACTTCAAGCAAAACTTTGTGGCTCGGTTAACCAGCAAGCTACCTCCATCAACAATTCGACGCCCAGGGAGTACTGAGGAGCACCGAACGAAGCACTAGACCAGCCTTTCACGCTGGCAGAGCTACACGCGGCCCTTGCTAGGCTTACGCGCAACACAAGCCCGGGAAAAGACGGAGTGACCAATAAGCACCTACGACAGCTACCGCCCCGGGCGTTGACGGCGCTCCTTCGGCACTATAATGACTACTGGAGGAAGGGCGAGCTACCACAAGCCTGGAAGCACTCAGAGGTGACCATGGTACCCAAGCCAAACAAGCCAATCTCGATTGCGAATCTTCGTCCCATTTCCCTTACATCTTGCTTTGGGAAACTCTTTGAGCACACGGTAAACCAGCGGCACACCACAAATCTCGAAGACAATGGTCCCTATCCGAACACCATGTTCGGCTTCCGCCAAATGCTCAGCACACAAGACGTCCTCTTGCAGATAAAAGAAGATATTCTTCTATGCTTGAGCAAGCACAGTAAGTCATCTGTTCTAGCTTTGGACGTAAAGGGCGCATTTGACAATGTGAGCCACGAAGCCATTCTGCGTAGCCTGGAAGATGTCGGCTGCGGTGCCAAGACATACGCCTATATGCTGGCTTTCCTCACCAACCGCACTGCCACTGTAGGGATTGCCAATATCAGGAGCGAGTTTTTTCAACTCCCTAACAAAGGCACGCCGCAGGGCTCAGTGATATCACCAGTGCTTTTCAACTTGGCCCTCCTTAAGCTCCCACGTCTCTTGGACGCTGTCCCTGGGATACATCACGCGTTATACGCCGATGATATCACTATGTGGACAAGAGGTTCAAGCACGGGTGAACAGGAGAACCGACTTCAAGAGGCGATTAACATCACTGAAGGATATCTCAAGACCTGCGGCCTCCATTGTGCTCCAGAAAAGTCGGAACTGTTAGTACTTGCGGCACGCACCCAGGGTAGACCACCAAGCTACGACACTCCTGACCCAGAAGTCTTTCTACAGGGAGTCCAAATACCACAAGTTGACACGCTTCGAGTCCTTGGACTACACATACATAAAGATGGGTCTGGCTCCGCTGCCCTACCCCGGCTGCAGAACACTGTGACACAGCTCACCCACCTAATCCGAAGGGTGGCTAATCGCCGCAGTGGCTTCAAAGAGCACGGCACCCTAAAAATGGTACAAGCTCTCCTTTACAGCCGCATAACGTACGGAACTCCCTACCTCAACCTGAAGAGAGCGGAGAAACAAAAACTTAATCTGCTGATACGAAAGGCTACAAAGCTTGCCCTAGGACTGCCGCCAGCCGCCTCCACTGACCGACTGCTTCGCATGGGAGTTCATAATACGTGGGAAGAACTCACCAAAGCACACCTCATCAACCAGGTCGAGAGACTCAAGCTGTCACTCACAGGGCAAGCCGTGCTTCGACGCACAGGATACCAGACCACTCTAGAACCCAACAAAGACGCAAAGGCAAAACACCGTCACAGCTGCGAGAAAGCCTTGAAATTCAGCAGATCCCTCGGAACATGCATCCTCAACATCACCGAGAAAGGCGGCTCGCCAGGGTTAACATGATCCGGAAAAAATGGCAATGACCCGCAGGCGCGATACGTGGACGCAGCCAAATATCCGAGACGTAATGCCTTCGCGATTACCGTCGTAGATTACAAGGGCGCGGTACTGGCATCGGCGACTATCCTCGGCAAACGTGCGGAAACAGCTGAAGAGGCTGCTATAGCATTCGCGACCCAGACGAGTGAGGATCCCATCGTGGTCTTTAGCGACTCACAAACAGCCGCACGGAACTACCTGAAAGGCAGGGTCTCCACGGTGGCGATTAGGCTACTAAAGTGCATGGACAATCCTCCTCCCTACACATGCATCGTGTGGATTCCGGGTCATGAAGGTCTCGAGGGAAATGAAGTGGCACACACCGCAACCCGCGAATGCGTCAACTGAGCAATCCCATACAAAATCCGAGGCACCTCCCACTCAACAACAGAATCAGAGACAAGAGAAGCCATACCACTAACGTACCATGCATTACTGCAACATTATCGGCTCGAACGCAGGTTCTAAAACTCACAAGAGACGAAGGGACTGACTATAGGCGTCTTCAAAGCAACACGTTCACACACGGCGTACTATTGCACCATATGAGGCCAACGTTGCACAGCTACATCTGCCCTCACTGCAATGTGGCAGACACTCTGGCGCACCTCCTACTGCAGTGCAAAGTAAGCGTCCCAAGACTACGAGCAGCAGCATCAGATGCGGACCAAGACCTCCTCAGTGAAGCGTGGGAGGCTGCGATCTCCCAGCCGGACCTGGTCGAGCAGCGTCAACTCGTCGCTCGAGCTCGGCGGGCTGTCCAAGCCAGAGGGTTCCTGGAATAAGGGACCCTCCCACCTTCACTCACAAGCTTCTTTCAATAAATGTTTTCTCTCTCTCTCGACTGTGAGACTTTTAGGGGCGAAGCTTTTTATAGCGCCACCCGTTCGTCTTCGTAGTATGTAACAAGTATAACATTTTGACCTCCAAGGTGGTGCCGGTGAGAGACTTCTTCTGTGCGTTGTTGAACAATAAAAAATAGTGCTCAATGTACATGTCAATGGCTGATAATGGGGAATGAGAGACAGGAGCATTTGGCTTTTAGTTAACGCGCAGGCTGCGATCCCCATTAGCAGCCATTGTCATGTACATTGAGCACTATCTGACAAGAAAGGGTTGCTACGTTATACTCGCTGAGTGTAACCTCCTTAGCTTTAGAAAGGTTGAGCGAGCGTGGAGCCGCAAGGCCATGAATACACTGAACTTGTATATACCATGAATGAACTCTAGGTGGTTAAAAATGGGAAGTAGATACGAAGCGCAAGCCGTAAGAAAGTAAAAGTCAAATTCTCCGCCTCTCATTTCCCATTAGCAGCCATTGTAATGTACATTGAACACTATCTGACTGAAAAAGTTTGCTACATCATACTCGCTGGGCGTAACTTCCTTGGTTTTCGAAAGGTTTAGCGAGCGTTCGGCCACAGTGCCATGAATGCAGTGAGCTAGTATATACCATGAACTCGAGGTGGTTAAAGGTGGGAAGTTAACCCGAAGCGCAAGCCGTAAGAAAGTGTGCGTGTGCCACCTCTCGTTTAGTCCTTGGAATGTCCGCTGGATGGCGGTGCTTTCTATATGGGGAATATATGTTGAAAAAATGCGAGATGGTGGTACTTGGAGTGTTGAATAGATGGACGAACGGACACATAGACAGATGCATGGATGGACGCATCAACGGACGCAGGGGCGGCTGCATGGACGAACGCAGAGACGGACGCTCGAACAGACGCACGCACGGACGGGTTGATGGACGCATGGACGGTCACACTGACGGACGCATGAACGGACGGAAGTAAGAACGAATGGACGGACGAATTCTTCGCCCCACTCTCCATCATTCACTCCGTGGATATGCTGCCATTTTTTCACCTAACTGGTGGTACCTTTCAACAAAGCAAGTGGCCTTGACCTTACTGAAGCCAAGCTTGTCGCAATGAGTTGATATTTCATCCATCCATGTGTGGGAGTCCGACGCATCGATGGACGAAAGATCCAGCCACGTAGGGCCGCAGTAGCATGCGGCCCTTACGTGGCTGCATGCTTCAGCGGCGTGGTTTCCGCGTTTTATACTACGGGCCCGAAGCAGGCGTCAGCGCGAAGGGTTCTCCGCTAAATCACGACTCAGTGTCAGTGGAGCATTCAACCACCGTAACGCCGTCTTCCAATGAGCAAGGGTCGTCGTCGGTGGCGGAGAACGCCGTTGGGCGTTGCCCAGCAGTAACGACACCCGAGACGCACATTGTGGTGTAGACATATGATCCAGCTTTTACCGGTTCTCCTTCCGGACAACGAAATGACATTTTGACTGGGAAAAGAATGAAGGACGATGCTGCTTCGAACTGTCTTGCTGACCACACCGATAATGACGATGCAGGTGGCTCTTAGAAGACCGTCATAAAGAAGCGACGCACCCGCGAACTGAGCACCCACAAGGAAACCCAACCAAGCGAGAGCATCTGGGGTGCCTCTCAGCACAAATGTACGCAAGCAGAGTGGGAACCAGCATCTGCCTCGGCTTTCTATACACGATGGAAAGATCATTCTACGCCCTCGTGGAGGGCTTTGCCTGTATAGGTGGACGCGCTCGGAACTCGCCGGCGCTCTCTGGAGTGCTGCTGGTTTGACTACCAAAGACCGTGAGGACATCATATTCCGACTGTGACCACTGCAAAACCTAGCCATCATCAGCACTCCCCAGTTCCATGTGGCCGACGCGTTATACAGGGCGCAGAAGCTGAGACTCGGTGAGCGTGTTTATCCCATCACAACATACTTTGCGGATCCGGACAACTCTTGCAAGGGTATTGATCCTGGCGTCGTACTCGGTACGTCGTCTTCCATGCCAGTAGATCAACTTGTGGCTCCTGCAACACAAATACTTCAAGCACCCATGATGGGTCAGACCAACATTGCGTTGGTCACTTTAGAAGGGTGGAAGGTCCCTTGTTACGTACACTTCTACAGGGCCGAACTTCATTGTTACCCCCATCGCCCCCGACAAGTGGTTTGCAAGATTTCTCTAAAGCTGGGCCATCGGGATGACCATTTCCCTAACCCAGACGTTGTCATATGCCCGACGTGTGGCACCGACAACCCCACCCAGTCGCATCTGTGTACTCCCCACTGCAAATCCTGTGACGGACCTCACCATACGACGGATACAAACTGTCCTCAGCGTGAGATGCAGGCACTCAACAAGGCATGGGTGCGAAAATCCCTCGAAAAAAAAACTGTGTGAACTCCAACTCTCCAGTGACCATACAGTGTCAAGCAAGACAGCCAAGACGCCCCATTAACTCACCCCAATGAAGGCAGAAGAGTCGCACTTCAAGATCCGATCTAAATACCGTCGAAAGTCAAATACGCGCTCTGAATCCCAGACCTGCTTCAAGTCCCGGACACGCTCCCAATCCTGGACCCGCTCTCAGTCCCGGACTCGCCTCAAGTCCAGCTCCTGCTCCTGCGAGGAATCACGGCGTCCATCGGAGATGCGCGCTCCTTCCCTATCTACACGACAGCCATACAAGAAGGCTTTGCTGAGCAAACCTGTTGGCAAGGAAGTACACGTTTTCTCCGAACAGCAGCGGTCCCCGGAACGGAACGCAACCAAGGTGGCTCCTCGGCAGGTAGGTCAGGTAGAGGGTCCGCCACAGCTTGCTCCGTCCTGCCAATCACTCACCAACGCACCCCCTCAGGTCACTAAATACTCGAGCCCTGATCCTCTCGCGGAAATAGTACGTCTACATCGAGACATGGAGGGGCGTTGCAAACGCCCGCAAAAGCAAATGGATGGGCTGGTAGCAGAAATGGGCACCAGTTGCAGGCTGCACTCGA
The DNA here is from genome assembly GCF_043290135.1 of Rhipicephalus microplus. Lineage (NCBI taxonomy): Eukaryota > Metazoa > Arthropoda > Arachnida > Ixodida > Ixodidae > Rhipicephalus > Rhipicephalus microplus. Next base: position 164,404,761 of record NC_134700.1, on the reverse strand, counting down.
CAGGATAGAGCGCCGCTTGGAAATCCTTCAAATTGAGATGATAGAGCGTGTTCAGTCATGTATAGAACGCACGCTCGCACGTACCACCACCGTGCCAGCTACCAAGACTAAACTTGATCAAATCTCTCGACCATCAACACCCAGTGCGAGTGCACGGCACTCACACACTTACACATGCCCTTCCGTTTCCTCCCGCGATGAAAGCCGCGCCTCGTGACACGCCACGACTAGTGGTGTGGCAACGGAACTGCAGGGGATTCCGCCTAAAGCTGGATTCCCTGCAGAAGTACATACCCGCGTCCACTGACGCTCCTGATGTTATCCTCTTACAAAAACCAAATTGTCTGCCTTCTTTATGAGGCTACAACACGCTCTTGGGTGCTTCTCCTCTTCTGGAAGCCGTAGTTTCGAAACATGTCCCATGTCTCGTTCATACCTATAGTAGTGACATCCCTCACCAAATAATTGAAATAATTACGCAAAGCTTGAACAGTGAAAGCTTATTTTTACTTAAAGTGTACAGTTCCCCCTGTTCGCGTACGCACTGCTTTCATCACCTTCTCATGGAGTTTTGGAGTTTTGGATGGGTTCGTGTGGTGTGCGTAGATTTTAACGCTTTGCATACAGTTTGGGGGTATGTCAAATCGCAGGCCAAAGGAACATGCTTGTGGAATGATATGTGTACCATGAGATACACTTTACTAACTGACCCAGAGCACGCACTCGTATTGGCAACAGTATAACACGTGACACCTGCCCCGACCTCACCTTTGTACGCAATACGGGCCCAGTGGTAGCACATGGTCCTCTAGAGGAGCACCTTGGCTGCGACTACTATATTGTGGCAACCATTCTAACACTTGCTGGTGCCGGGAGGACCAAGCGGCATTTACACATTCCAGACTGGGTCAAATTCAGGGAACGCCACCGGGACCCACCTGAGGGGCAAGATTACGAGCGATGGCTTTACTCTCTTACTCAAGATATAAAGGCCACCACGCGCACAATATGTACTACCACCAAAACACCAGACATTGACCCACACTTGCTTCATCTTTGGGACGTGCGGAGAGGAGTGACAGGGCGATGGAAACGCCAATGTCTAAATTGTAAACTGAGAAAAAGAATAGATCAAATTACGCAGGAATCTCAAGAATACGCAGCGACCCTCACCAGAAATAACTGGCGAGGATTCTGCAACCGGCTTTCAGGAACATTCGGAATTGCAAAAACAAGGTCAATTCTTCGATCCCTCATGGACCCCACCACCACGAAAACAAAAACATGTCAACAGGCACACATCCTAATACACCAGTACCGGGACGACCCCTCGAGACTTCCGAGTGAGCTTGAAAAACATTTCATTCTGACAGGCCCAACACCACATTACCCTGCCTATCCGTACGTAGGCGAGACAAATGAATTGTCGGATGCGGATATCACGGTTGAGGAAGCACGGGTAGTGTTACAAGACCTACGCCGTAAAACGGCACCGGGAGCAGGCCACATTTGGATCATTACACTCCGCAACCTAAGTGATGCGGATATCACCACCTCACTGGTATATTCAATGAATATACCGGTGAGGTGGTTCCTCAAGCTTGGCGACACGCCGATATTTCATTGATTCCTAAGCCGGGCAGATCAGTTCAGGTTCAAAACCTACGTCCCATATCCCTAACCTCCTGCATTGGCAAGCCGATGGAGCATGCACACTTGCGACGTCTGCAGCCCTTCTTAGAACAGAAATCCTTCTTCGCGCATTCTCAATTCGGATACCAAGCTCATCTATCAACCAAAGATGTACTGTTACTGCTACGGGAGGAAGTCCTAGGGCCTCTTTCTCGCGCCCAACTGAGAACGCTCATTGCTTTAGATTTGTAGGGGGCCTTCAATCATGTCGAACACGACCTCATTCTTCGCAATCTAGCCGAGTCGCATTGTAAAACTCGAATGTATGACTACATCCGCTCATTTCCTCGTGATCGTACGGCCACTGTGGGAGTTGGACCATATCGGCCTGGTGCGATCCACCTTACAGGACGTGGGACACCCCAGGGCTCCGTTCTTTCCCCTACATTATTTATATCGCACTGGCAGGGCTTTCCTGCTTGCTCGACCAGATCCCCGATGTCGCCCATGCTATTTATGCGGATGACATCACTATCTGGTCGACACGGGGTTCTAATGGAGCCATCCAGGACCGACTGCAGAAAGCAGTTGATGCTGTCGTTGAGTACGCTAAAAAAGTAGGCTTGCAATGTGCTCCTCAAAAATCAGAGCTCATCGTCATGCGCTCCCAAAGCAATAGTTCTCCTCCCACAATTATTGTGCACGTGGGTGGCATACCCATACCACATGGATGGCAAAGCTAGCTACACCGTTGCCCTTTTATCTCGACAAGTTGACTGAATACTGTCTATGATCCGACGAGTTTCAAATCTGTGCTCAGGGCTTAAAGAAGAAGACCTGCTGCTCTTGGTGGAGGCCTGCGTGATCAGCAAGCTGAAATATCACGTGCCCTTTCAGTGGTTGACCCAATCGCAACTACTACACATAGACGCCATGATCCGCAAACCGACAAAGCGGGCCACGGCGTTCGGAACTACACTTCCACATGTCTTCTTAAGTCGGGGACACACAACACACTAAGCGAGCTTCTCGAGGCAGATTGGGTCAGTCAGCGCCAACGCCTCCTACTACTAACCCGTACTGGCCGCAATCTCCTCTCACGCCTAGCATATCCCGTCCCACCACTTAAGATTGAAACCCGTCCCAGGCCCTTGTCGTTTGCGATACGGAAAACACTAACTGTCAATCCCTTACCACATAATATGCACCCTCAACATGACAAAGGCCGGCGCCGATCCCGTGTGTGACACCTCGGCCGTATGCTCGAGGACATCCCGGAATCGCATACTCTTTACACGTACAGAGCCCGGACTCGCGAAGGTTACACCTCGGTAGCGTTAGATGGCACCGATTCCCTGCAGGACTCGGCTGCAATGCGTGGGACACACGTCGCTCACGGCAAAATTCTTGGAGTCGCTCTAATGATACAATACGCTATCCGTGTTCGCGGTGAGGTGTACATATTCACAGACTCGCAGCAGGCATGTCGGGCCTTCCTATCAGGACATGGCATCCCAAGGGCGGCACACCAAATTCTCAATTAAATTTAGCTAACTGAGTCAAACAGTACTTCCGCGTCCACTTTCTCTGGACTCCTCGTCATGCCTCCCTGTCGGGAATAAACGCGCACACGCTGTTGCCTGCGCAGTTTCCCTCCGGGTAGCCCGGCAAGGCGAGGCGACAATTTCGGTTCGGGGGGATCCTCTTCTCACTTAACACGACATTCTTTGTCACTGCAGGAACGTCCGTCGCACTCATAGTGCCCCACTGCCATCTTTCTCGCGAGAGGAGGTAGTAGCGTTACGTCAGCTACAGACTAAAATGTTTCCCTGTCTAGCATCACTTCATAAATTCTAGCCGCACTGCTATGCAGACTGCTGCCCCGGCTGTGGAAACTCGCCCACGACCTTTTCTGTTGCGATAGAGTGCACTGCGAAGATCTTTCCTCTCTTACCTCCTTTCCTGCACACTTTACGTTATGAGAAGCTGTGGGATGATGCTCTCCGCGATGGACCTCCAGAGGTCCTTTGAGCTCTGATACAGCGGGCCCGACTCGTCGCTGGAGTTATCCTAGGGACCCCAGACTAGGTGTTCCTCCCACACCCTCCTTCTCCATGCTTTTGTGAATAAAGACGTTTCTCTTCTCTTTCACTGGAATTCATGTAAAGGGTACTTTCTGAATTAGTGAACATCGCGTGAATGAGGTCAATGAACTTATTCGGGAATCCAAAAGCATGTAAAACATTTAGTATGTAGCCATGTTCAATGAAACCAAAAGCTTTCTCCTGACCTAATGAAACCAACAGTCCCTGCGCAGATCAGCTAGTGGTGCACTAAATGATGTCACGGGTTAACCACGTATAGGTGTCTCTTTCTCGGCCCGGAACAGAAGAAACCTGATGAGGAGCGATTAATATTGCAAGACATAGACTGATTCGGCACACCAAGATGCCGGCCAAGTGCTTGTAATCTGCATTAAGCAGGGTGATAGGGCGCCAATCTTCTGGTTGCGTGGACATTGGGTCTTCCGTGGGAACTAGTGTTATATGGCCTTTGTGGAAAGATTTTGGAAGAGTAATATTTCGGAAACACTTGCGAACGACGCGTGACGTAATTGGACCAGTGATAGGCCAGAAGTGTACATAAAAACTCTGCAAAGAGTCCGTCAGGCCCTGGGGCCGAATAATTTTTATTGCGTCTAATGCGCCCGTTATTTCGTCATTGGATGACGGTGATAGCAGAATGTTTTGTGCAATGTTGGAATCATGTGGTAAGTCTTTTAGCAGTGAATGCCAAGAAATTAATCCTGGGTAATTGACACTAGCAAGAGATTGAGCGATTGCCTGAAAGTGTTGAGTGAATGCCTGAGAGCCGCGCGTACCCACAGAAGCTGGTGCGGAAGAGTTTAGCAAGTGGGAGGGGAGCCTGGTGGACGAAGCAGAGCTTTGCGTGCATACCTTAGCACCTCACAATGCGCACACAGTACACGTCTACAGCGCCAAGCTGCAGTCGAGAGCAAAGACGCGCGCTTACTACGTTGGTACCGTTCGACGAGCTCCTCTTGTCATGCCCACATTACGGTGGGCAATGCGTATTTTTTGGCGTGGGAGCTGGGGCCCCGCGAGCAGCTGAATCCTTTTAGGGGCGAAGCTCCTTATGGCGTGGCTCGTGCGTCCCTCGTAGTACGTAACCACCAGTGGCACATACCCGAAATAGCGGTCCTTACAATGTCTGCAGGATGGGGGCACTTGTATATGATGAATACATGATGAAAAGACGTAAGGTGGCTGTGCTTGGAGTTTTCTCTAGACATATAGACGGACGAACGGACTGACACACGCACAGACAGAGGGGCGCACGGACGGATGGACAGACAGAGGGATGGCCGCAAAAAGAGACGGACGGACAGACAGACGAATGAACAAACGGACGGATGCACCAAGGATCACACAGATAGGCGGACGCAAGAACGAACGAACAGACAGACTGACGAACGCTGCGCCCCAGCAATCATCATTCACTCCGTGGATATGCTGTGATTTTTTTTACGGCCAGGCGATCCGCCGGAAACTCGGAGCTTCCATGACCGCGTCGACGTCCGCAGGGGACTTCTGTCTCTGGTGGGGGCTTCTGAGTCACTAGTAGATATCCGGTAGCGTTTGGTGTCCGGGCTCTTGAATGAGAATGGTATGAAAGCGTCTACATTGTCATGGCTTATGTCACTGGGGATGGTGTTTCATCAATTTGTAGATGCGCCTCACTCGTGGTGCTGTTGAAGTCCTCGTAGATGAAGGCGTCATCGTTTTGGGATGTACACTCCTCGATGACATCTGAACTTGTGGTCGGCTGAGAAGCTACGCGAAGAGCATCAGATGCAATATTTCTATCTGAGACGCCTTCCTTACGAGGTGCCTTGTCTGACGAGGGCTCGGCCTGCGGTTCCTCAGAAATGGGCACCGGACGCGGGGAACTTGAGTTTTCGGAACCTGGAGGAATTACCAGGTCCGGAATCGTTGGGGACGCAGTGGGCGTGTGGTTCAGCATCGTGATTAGCGTACTTTGGTCGTGGTCGGTTACCGCAGCTCGCGTTGACGAACCGTCGAACCTGTTCTTAGATGGCGAACGTTCCTGGCTGAAGTGGGGGGAAATCTTTAGACGCCGCCTCGGAACACGATGGCGTGATGGAGCAGGAGACGGTGGCATGCAGGTTCCCACAACGGCTACACGGCAGTGAGCAGCCTTTCCCGTTGTGACAATAAACTGCACACCTTCCACAAAACGGAGTTGTGCAGTTCATGCGAAAGTGCCCCATGCCTCAACATCGACAGTGTTACAAATTGAGCAGAAGATGAAGAACGACGTTATCATCGTCATCTGGAAATTAGACCAGTGTTACACTATTAGCAATAAAGAAGAGGTCAACCTGTTGAACTGGCCATGGGCATGACGGCTCATCCTTTCCTCACCATTTTGGTATTGAAACCCGGGAGAAAAGACCTGAGACGGAACGGCCTTCACGAATTTCGACCACAGTCGCAGCCTCGAGAACTTTTGTCAAGCCGCCATGGGTAATACTGATGAGCGAGGCCTAACCACCATTGAGACCTGGGAGCACGACTCCAGTTGCAACTCAGACTATAAAGAGCACCGCTGGTTTGATGTGATTGCAGGCATCGTCTGGAGACTCGCGAGGCGGTAGCCCTCGCGATTACTTCGGCTTCGTCCTGACTCGCCCTTCATGATGATGGCCTGAGATAGTCCATGGAGGTCAAGTACGTACATCTTGAAGGCGCAGCCACGTGATTGCAGGCATCGTCTGGAAGCTCGAGAGGCGGGAGCCCTCACGATTATTTTGGCTCCGTCCTGACTTGCCCTTCACGATGACGGCCCGATATTCGCCAAGCAAATCAGTCCATAGAGGTCGACTATGCATATTTTGAAGGTGCAGCCACGTGATTGCCAGCATCGTCTGGAGGCTCGCGAGACGGGAGTCTCCTAGATTACTGCGGCTCCGTCCTGTCTCGCCCTTCATGACGATGGCCTGAGGTTCGCAAAGCAAGGGAGTCCATGGAGGTCGAGTACGTACGTCTTGAAGGTGCTGTACACGTGACTGCAGGCATCGTCTGGAGGCTCGTGAGACGGGAGCACTCACGAATGCCTCGGCTTTGTCCTGAGTCGCCCTGCACGACGACGGCCAGATATTCACAAGGCAAGGCCGTTCACAGAGGTACACATTGCATGGACGTGCACGTAGACAGGAAAACATCCAAAGCCCACCGACTATAGCCAACTGTATATGTCCACCCATCTCAACATTTGCTCGTCAATGACACCTTGGAGACTCGTCAGGACAGTGGTACAAATTTTGGCTCCGACACCAGTCCTGTAGACGCAGCCTTTCGAAGGAGCAAGAAAATTAGACAAAGGCGTTAACTACGCTGCCAGAGACGGCTTCGAATATACTGAACTCAGAATATTCAAGCTTTGCTTTTAAGACCACGAGCTGTGTGCCTGAGGTAACTTCGTTATGAAGTTCTATACAAGATTTGCGAGGCCAAGTTGCAATGTTCCGTTCGTAGTGTTTGCGCCGCTGGAAGATCAAGTGCAGAGAAAGACAGGGATGACATTATACTAGGACTGATATGAAACTCTTACTAATGATGACGAACATTTTGCAGGCGGAACTCAAAAGAGCGTTCAGTTTTATTTGTCGTCAGGTGCCACTGTGGGGGCGTGAAGGATGTTACAAATTGCGTAGAAGACGAAGAACGACGTTATCATTATCATCGGGGAATGAGATCACTGTTACACTGTTATCAATATATAAGAGGTCAACGGGTGGGCTTCACCATGGGCATGCCGGCTCATCCTTTCCTCAAGAGATGGCACACTCAATGGATCCCTTTATAGTCACAGGTCACTCGATGGCCTACGACTTTGAGGTAGTTGGGCACCAGTGACGATGCCTTCATTTCCATGCGGACGTATCGCGTCCCAATGTTCATGGTAGGGCTCGATCCCATAAGTCTTCTGGTGATATGCAGCACCCTTCGGTAGGGGGACAATGCTTGTGCGAGGACTTCGTTGGAGACGCAGGCCTTCAGGAACAGGACAGTTACGTGGTTGACTTGGGATCCTAGCGGTACGATAGCGACGCGCTGTCCTCGGATGATGAGGTCTGACGCGTCCACAATTTGAGCCAGGGCGGCTTCGCTGTTCACGGTGACATTATGATACCGGCCTCGAAAGTGCAGGACGCGGTAAACTTCTTCGATTCCTACTATTGAAGACGTCGCGCCAACGACATCTTCAGGATTTGCCCCCTCAGGGACGACGACATCGAAGGCTAATGCCTTCTTTGGTGGCTGGCTTGCCATGATGGGCGCCCACCAGCCTAAGGACGCCATGAAACGTGCTGCTTTGCTCGTGACCTTCTGCGCGCGTTTAGAAAAGTCGTTAACAATTTAGAGCATTAGGTACTCTACTAGGGGAGAGCTTAAAGCTGTCCCGTGGGCCTCAGCACGTAATTGCCAACAATTATTTGGTGTTACCGTCCCATCGCCGCTGAGCACCAGCTTGCACAGATACGACACAGACCACCGAGCACCCCGGATAGTAATAAAGAACATTTGGTTCCTAAACAGTATAAGTCTCTCTGGCCATGCGAGTGTTCGTTCGTAAAGCAGGCATTCGTAAAAATTGAACTGCTGAAGAAGCCTTTGCCGAATTTATTTCTATCGATACGATCAGTCGTCTTCAAATTCGAACTGACAATAACCTTCCAGCCAGTTGCTTTGCGTTACAAAAATCACCCATTAAAATGGCTGGTTTCGCACTAAGTTGCTATTGTCAGGAATTAGCCTCTATCTGGGAACTTTGAAAGAGTAAAAAAATGGCAGCATATCCAAGGGGTGAATGACGGCGAATGGACCGAAGAATCCGTCCATTCATTCTTGCTTCCGTCCGTGCATGCGTCTGTCTGTGTGACCGTCAGTGCTTGCATCTGTTCGTGCGTCCGCATGTCCATCCTTGCGTCCATCCCTGCATTCGTCCATGCATCCGCCCATGCGTCCGTCCACGCGTCTGTCCATGCATCTGTCTGTGTGTCCGTTCGTCCATCTAGTCAACACTCCAAGTGCCACCATCTCACATCTTTTCATCATATATTCCGCATATAAAAGCACCGCCATCCAGCGGACATTCCAAGGACTAAACGAGAGGTGGCACACCCACACTTTCTTACGGCTTGCACTGCGTGTCTACTTCCTGCCTCCAACAACCTCGAATTCATGGTATATACTAGTTCACTGCATTCATGGCACTGTGGTTCAACACTCGCTAAACCTTTCTAAAAGCAAGGAGGTTACGCCCAGCGAGTATAACGTAACAACCTTTTCTTGTCAGATGGTGCGCAATGTACTTGCCAATGGCTGATAATGGGGAATGAGAGACAGGAGAATTCGGCTTTTGCTTCCTGTCTACTTCCCACCTCTAAGCACCTTGAGTTCATGGTATATACTAGTTAACTGTATTCATGGCACCGCGGCCCAACGCTCTCTGAAGCTTTCTAAAACCAAAAAGGTTACGTCCAGCGATTATAACGTAGCAACCCTTTCTTGTCAGATAGTGCCCAATGTACATGCCAATGGCTGCTAATGGGGATTGAGAGACAGGAGACTTCGGCTTTTAGTTAATGTGCACACTGCGAGTTTTTTATTGTTCAATAACGCACAGGAGAAGCTAACGTGGTTGCTTGGGCGAGTTGGTACGACATGATTCACATAAAAAACAGAGCCAATAACGAGGGACAAGAATGGAAGGAGACAGGCAGCGGCACTGACTTACAAGATTTATTTGCTAGAACCGCACAATATAACCTTGGGCAGTTTCTGAGAAAAAAGAGAAAAATACAAAGAAAGAAAACAGAATTAACCTAACCTAATTTGATTGCGCTGTCACACAAAGATATAGATTTTCTTCAGAACGTTGGCACACGTGTTGTTCATGGTGCGTTATGACGTTAATTACGCGGTTGTTAGGTGAAATATGTTTTCTTTGTTTTGTATTTTTCTCTTTTTTGTCAGATACTGCCCAAGTATATATTGTGCGGTTCTAGCAAATAAATCTTGTTGTAAGTCAGTGCCGCTGTCTGTCTCCTTCTTTTCCTGTCTCTCGTTATTGGCGCTGTTTTTTGTGTGAAGCACAGGAGAAATCTCCCACCGGCACCACCTTGCAGGTCAAAACGTAAGAATGGTGACGCACTACGACTACGACTATGGATGAACGGGTGTTGCTTTAAGGAGCTTCGCCCCTAAAAAGAAAAATCTTATGCAATCAGCAATGGTGCACGACTGCTTCGACGCCACCACTACCTCTACTTCACGGTGTAAGATACAAACAATTGTATCTGACAGCGTGTTTTAAATGCAAAGACACAGGAGGTGGGGCACGTTGAAGACGCTTGCGCTCGGCTTACTTGGCTTGCGTCTCGTTGGTGTTACCCGCTCGTCATTTGTATTCTCGAACGCGATCTATGCTCTTGACTAGCACCTCGTCAGTGTCCCTGGTTTTCCACTGCCGATGCTTGCATTTGGCTTACCTGGCTCGCGCCTCGTCGGTGTGGACGTCGCCTTTCGCGAATGCAGTCAGCTTCGCTAACCCTCGCAATGATGGCAACAGCCGGAAAAGGTACGCTCACATAGCGGGAAGCGTGCAGCGACACGGCGTTCCACCCGTCAGTGCGATCGCGTGGAAAGCAGCAGTGCGCTGTCCACATTATTGGCACGGCGAGATGTTGCACGCACGCTCAGCGCGCGCAACCACCGGCTCGCGGCTTCTTCTCGCCGACAGATTACTACCTACATAAAGCTGGACTAACAGCATCTCCGTTGTGTCTCTTTTGCAAGGAATCGGAATCAATAGATCATTTCTTTTTATACTGTAAACGTTATGCTTATCAAAGAAAAATATACCTGATCGAACTAATTGAGAAGCTAGGTTTCAAAATAAACGTGGAACTAATTTTATCCTTCGGAGGGATTACATTAAGTTATAGCCACAGGGAGGTTTTCTCTGCTGTGTGCGAGTACATAAGGGCAACAAAGAGATTACCCTGTTAGCCTATTGTTATTACTTACAACTACGAGACTTCCTGAATGCCTGACTGAACACACTTGATGATCCTGCCGCCCGGTTCTTGGCCGATCCCCCTTTGTGGGCGAGTGCCAGCAAAGATGAAGGATGCAAGCAAGCAAGCAAGATGTAGAGAGGTGGTGATGGTGAGATGATGCCCACAAGAAGTGGGCTAGAGTGTTGTAAACGGTGAACACGGTGAAGCGAGAGAGAGCAGACACACGCTGAGCGCGCATCCGGCAAAGAAGAGAGACGTCACTACTAAAGTCCCTAGAACTTCGTAGTCACTGCATACTGCTAGAAGGGTGGGAGCTATTTGGCACCGCTGCAACATCGGCGGCGAGGGGAGTGGTGCCGAAGGAGGGACAGCGTTACACAGGCTAGTAAGACAGGTGCTTCGCATCTAAAACCGCGAATACTCTCTACATATGCTCAATGATCATCATATAAAGTCGTGGCACCAGAGTTGATGGGGTGTGATTGTATATAGACGTTGTATACACAATGTTTTTTAAGAGCCACGCTACACGTCATGGTGGCAGCCCACAAGCATGATACCATCCGCTGTCTTGGACAGTCATTCCGCTAGTCATCCATCGTCTTGTCACCATTTGATAGCGGGCTGTACCAGTTATACGCACACGGCGCGACTCGTCATCTGTGTAGAACACACATTGAGCTATCGGCAGGTGTGCTATTGTTGGTACTCAAAAAGCTGCAACGCGCGATGGCTGGAGCGGCGTCGACCATGGCGTTGACACCCATTCTACCACCATCATTTAGAACGCACGCCTCTTCCTTGCTCGCTGCTTACAGCGACGCACAGTTATCGTGGTCCTCGCCCGCTGCGTGGAGCGAGTATGGAGCCTCACTCGCTGCTCTAAGGCGACCGAGCGCCGCCGGAGTGGCGGCGTGCCATCGGCTGAGCGCTCTTGAAACGAATAGCACAGCTGAGCCTCTAGTGGAAGCAATGACCACTAGCGTACACACAGGCGCAACGACGAGAGACGACCCCCCAGTAAAAGGTGCAAGCTCCTAAAATTGAGAGAAAGGACGGGAAGAAGGAAAGAAAAGGTAGAAAGACGATGGAAGAGATGGAATGATACAGCCAAAAAGGACAGAAAAAATTGGCAGATCCCACATACAGTGGGAATTGATGGTCAACACAATGTTACGAGGTGCAGGTAAATGATGCCGTACATGACTTCTGTGTCATGATTATCATGTTTGCATGTTTCTTTTACCTTTGTCATCCATTTATGTTTCGTGATACCAAATTTAGTATATGTGGAGCTAGCGAAACGGCCGGGAGCACGCTATGAGCGTGGTATGTTGTCATGTTCTTACATGACACGCGTGTCTGGATTATTATGTTTTCACCAGGCATATACTTTTGTCATCCATAGGCGTCACGTAACAGCAAACTTTGTATATGTGGAGCTAGCGAAACGGCCGTGAGCGCATCACGAAGGGCTCAATATATTCTAATGTAGCGTTGATGTGCACGCACACTAGGCACAGCGACGCTACGTTAGCAAAAAGCAAGCATTTTATAGTCTGATGCCAGGCGCTACCGGCATGACCAGCGTCCATCGGCGCGGCCCGATGGCAACCGGCGCGAAATGCGACAAGCTGCATTTCGCTCCGATGCGTTACCCAGACAACACTTCGTCTCCCACTTTTCGTGACGGAGGGACGCCGGACGCGTTGAAACGTGCATGCGTCAAAGCAAAGCAGCGTGGCGCGCACCTGCGAGTTTACGGAAGCACCGGAAACTGGCGTGGCTACGCCGGCGTGACGCGACGATATGAACGCCGGCGAGCACGCGCACCGCGTCACGTCTAAATGTATTGGCACCTTGACTGTGGCTTGTAGCCATGTTCTCACGTGACACGCATCTCATGATTATCATGTTTGCACCAGTCACATACCTTCGTCATCCATTGACGTCACGTAATACCGAGTTTGGTACAAGTTAAGCTAGCGAAACAGCCGCGAGCGCATCATGAGCGCAGCATGTAGTCATGTTGTTACATGATTTGATTTGATTGATATGTGGGGTTTAACGTCTCAAAACCACCGTATGATTATGAGAGACGCCGTAGTGGAGGGCTCCGGAAATTTCGACCACCTGGGGTTCTTTAACGTGCACCAAATTTGAGCACACGGGCCTACACCATTTCCGCCTCCATCGGAAATGCAGCCGTCGCAGCCGGGATTCGAAACCGCAACCTGCGGGTCAGCAGCCGAGTACCTTAGCCACTAGACCACCGCGGCGGTGCATGTTGCTACATGACACGCATCTCATGTTTATCATGTTTGCGCCAGTATCATACTTTCGTCATCCTTTAACGTACCGTAAAGCCAAATTTGGTATAGGCGACGCTAGCAAAACGGCTGTGAGCGCATCACGAGCGTGGCTTGTAGTCATGTTGCATGACATGCATTTCATGATTTTCATGTTAGAGTTTGTCGCTTGTTTCGCCATGCACTCATGTCATACCTTACCAGTTTTGTAACATGCCATGTGAACGAAATCACTGCAAGAGCTGCGGGACCATGGAATACGTAAATCTTGACTTATGGCTTACATGTCATGATTTTCATGTTATGACTAGCCAAACATGTTCTTTATACAGCCATGTTATGCCATAGCAAGTTTGGTATCGGTACCCTTGTAAAAACGGCCAGCAGAGCTAAATGTCGTAGGCGGCTAGATAGATAGTTAGATAGATATAGATAGATAGATAGATAGATAGATAGATAGATAGATAGATAGATAGATAGATATATAGATAGATAGATAGATAGATAGATGGATAGATAGATAGATAGATAGATAGATAGATAGATAGATAGATAGATAGATAGATAGATAGATAGATAGATAGATAGATAGATAGATAGATAGATAGATAGATACGCACAATGTCGCCGAAGTTCGCTAAGAAATGCTTCGCAGGTAAACATATAGGGCTATCCCGCAACGAGGAGACTTTTATGTGGGAGATTAGCAAACCGTTCACCCCGAGAAACGCCAAACGTCTTCAATGGCTGCTCCGTCAGTTACGTTATTTTCTCTGCCCCTGGGCGCTCGTGCCATTGGGAATGGCGTCAGCGACGTCTTTTCCCCCTTTGCAGCCATGTCGCCGAGTGCACACACACCAGAGTGACTTTCAAAGATAGAAAAATGAACAAAAAAGTGCAGCGCTGTCTTTCAGTGGACCTCACCATCACAGCGCTGCACAAGAAATGGGAGTAGGAAAAAACGAAGGAATATAGGACGGAAGGCAAAGGAGAAATTGGCAGCATATCCACGGAGTGAATGATGGAGAGTGGGGCGAAGCTTTCGTCCGTCCATGCGTCCGTCTGTGTGACCGTCCATGCGTCTGTTTGTGCGCCCGTCCCTGCGTTCTTTCATGCATCCGCCCCTGCGTCCGTTCATGCGTCCATCCATGCATCTGTTTGTGTGTCCGTTCGTTCATCTATTCAACACTCCAAGTCCCACCATCTCGCATCTTTTTATCATATATTCCCCATATAGAAGCACCGCCATCCAGCGGACATTCCAAGGACTAAACGAGAGGTGGCACACGCACACTTTCTTACGGCCTGCGCTTTGGGTCCACTTCCCACCTTTAACCACCTCGAGTTCATGGTATATTCTAGTTCACCGTATTCATGGCACTGCGACCAAACGCTCGCTAAACCTTTCGAAAACCAAGGCGGTTACGCCCAGCGAGTATAACGTAGCAACTTTTCCCTGTCAGATAGGGCTCAATTTACATGCCAATGGCTGCTAATGAGAAATGAGAGACAGGAGAATTCGGCTTTTACTTTCTTACGGCTTGCGCTTCATATCTACTTCTCATTTTTAACCACCTTGAGTTCATTCATGGTATATACAAGTTCATTGTATTCATGGCACTGCGGCTCAACGCTCGCTAAACCATTCTAAAGCTAAGGAGGTTACACCCAGCGGATATAATGTAGCATCCCTTTCTTGTCCGATAGTGCTCAATGTACATGCCATTGGCTGCTAATGGGGATCGCAGCGTGCGCGTTGACTAAAAGCCGAACGCTCATGTCTCTCATTCCCCATTAGCAGCCATTGGCATGTACATTGAGCACTATTTTTATTGTTAAACAACGCACAGAAGAAATCTCTCACTGGCACCACCTTGGCACCACCTTGGGTTACATACGAGGGACGCCCAAGCCACGCCATAAGGAGCTTCGTGTTACCAAGGGTTCCGTGTTGACGTCCCTGCGTGTTTCACGTCAGGGACGTCCTCCTCATCTAGCCATGGCGCCATCGACGTCGTGGACGCCTTCGAAGGTGCAAGCCTTCGACGTTGTCCTCCCTGCGGGGACTAGTCCGGAGACCGTCGTCGACGCGACGGCCTCAATAGTTGGCCTCTCAGAGGTACACTGCGTTCAGCACATGGGAGGCATGAACTTCCAAGTAACTGTCAAGAGCATGGCTTCCATGACTCTCATCGTCGACGCTGGCTACCTGACCATCGGTGGCGAGCGTATCCCTGTCGTTACCGTCGGCCCGCAGGTAACTAACGTCGCCTGCCTGTTTTTACCAGCCTTCGTCTCCAACGAGGTACTCGTCCAGGCTTTGTCCCCATACGGCAAGGTATTGACTGTGACCGCTGGCGTCATGAGCGCAAGACGCGGAGTTCTCCCAGGCACACGCTATATCCGGATGGAAATGAGTCCCACAAATCGCGTCCCCAACTATCTTCGCGTTTCTGGTCATCGAGTCACCTTCGACTACCGCGATCTGCAACGTGTTTGTCGTCGGTGTGGCTCTAGTGGTCATTATCGAGCACAGTGCACAGCACCATTTTGTGGTCGCTGTGGTGTGCACGGAAACGAAAGCGAAAGTTGCGACCGCCCCTGCCGACGTTGTGGAGATGGCCACCCTACCACCGTCTGCCCTGTGCGTCGTTCATATTTAGATGCTGCTGCGGGGACCTTTCCTGCCCTACCGTCCGTGTCACCAACGGCAACAGAAGAACGAGAACAAGGAGCTGTACTAGAAGAACGCCAGAATCCGATTCTGAGAGCTCCATTAAACAATGAAGAAGTGTGCAGCTTGGCCAACTCGAGCGTGCCACGTCTGCCAATCTCAGCGACAGAAACAGCCACCGCGATTGACCTCGCGTCTGTCCCAGGCAAACATTTCATGCCTTGTTCGACGCCGGCGCAAGCCGAGAAAGAAACGCCGGTAGGCACTGAGGCACCAGACTCATCGTTAAACCTAGCAGTTGATTGCCCAGAAGACGCCGACGTTGTGAGATCTACGGACGCTGGTGTCTCGCCAGGAGCAGAATTGAAACCGAATGAGCAAAGCCCATTGGATCATTCCGAAAGCCAGGCTCGTGACTCTCTTGAACAAGTAGCAAGACGCCATGGGAGTTCTTTACTGACGCGTCTCGACAAGCAATCCGTGATCAAGTTCGTTGGAGGCGGCGACAACGTTAACGCTGCAGCCCTACCACCATCTGATTCGTCCGACAGCAGCTTCAGCCTCGAAGTCGACACAAGCATCGGACTCCCTTCTAGCCCAGACGGATGTTACGTGGAAATGCAAGCCCCGCGAGAGGTCAAGCGTGCTCACAAGTCTGGCACCAGCTTGGACGGCACCCAAGATAGCCGCTCCGAGTTCCAGCAACCAAAGAAACCTCGACCCTCTTCTAGAGGGTCGAATTGTGCTGTGTAGTGTACGTACTCCAGTTCCCCCGGACAGATCCCTGGGGTATACCGAATCGAAAAACACGACCAGGTCAGTCACCCACATTTTTTCAATATGGCTGAAAGCCTGAAAATTCTTTCTTTAAATGTTCAAGGGTTCCGTAACCCAGTAAAGCAAGCCGAGGTTATCAGCATAGCCCGCCCAGAACATTGTGATATTCTGTGTTTACAAGAAACAAATTTTTTCACCATTGGCCACGTTCGTGCATTCAAACGTGCTTTTAATTTAGACTGTTATTTTTCCTTCGCGACATCTCGCTCCTCTGGAGTTGGAATTATTATTTTTAACCGCGCTCTTCTGCGCAATTTTCATGTTTTCTATGACGGGAATGGGCGGGTATTGGCTTTTGACTGCGTCCTATCATCCTTCAAGCTGCGTGTTTTGTGTATTTATGGGCCAGCTCAAGCAGCGATGTCTAACGTTTTTTTCCGTGACCTGGACGTGTATTTTCTAGACGGTCGTCATGTCATACTCACTGGAGACTTTAATTGTGTATTAGACACGCGAGCTGACGTGCAAGGTCCAGGATGGGGTCGCTCTGATTGGAACGCGCGAGAGCTGCGTCGCCTAGTGCACCATTTCTCTTTGACAGATACGTACAGACTAGTGCATGGACCACAATATGCCTGCACTTGGCGGCGTAGCACGTCGTCTAGTCGTTTGGATCGTTTCTATGTGCCGAGCGCGCTAGCTTCTTACGTGTCGCACTCTGATGTAGTAACATTACCATCATCGCCGGTTTATATATCAGACCACCGACCAGTGACGCTCGAGGCTCACTTTCCCTTTTCATCATCAGTGAAACCTTGGCGTCTTGACATCCGCATTCTGCACGATGCGCGTACACGCTCCAATTTATCTAGAATCTTGCGCGCCTCTCTTTTGGGATGCGGTTCGGAGGTGTGGGACACGCTCAAGGCGCAGTGGCGTTTACACTGCTCAGTAGCAGGGTGGGCCCTTAGACGCCGTACGTCCGAAGAGCTAGCGGACACTGCCACAAAGCTGCGTATTGCTCTTCGGGTTGATCGACTAACTCCCTTGATGCGCGCATGGCAGCGAGAGTTATGGGATCGTTTTCAACGCCTCAATGCAGCTTCGTCATTGACGGCGGCTGCTTGGCGTTGCAGACGTAATCCTTGTGCTCATCCTGAGGTTCTACGATTTGCGAAAAGCTCGCTTCTCAACCCGTTGAGTCGACTAGGAACTCCGGCGGCCAGATTCTTACACACCGCCTTACCGCCGACACGTGATCAATCAGTTTTCCTAGCTCACTTTGCCAACATGGCTCGTACGACAATGTCATCACATCGCGGTACCACCGAGACAGCCACAATGTTAAGTAGGCTCCCTCAAATTTCATCTGAAGTAGCTGAACAACTGTGCACAAGTCCGTCAGCTGACGAAGTGAAAGAGGCACTGTCTTCCATGAAGCGTGGCTCGGCCCCCGGGCCGGATGGGTTGCCTGTTGAGTTTTATTTAACGTTTTGGGACGACATTGGTGCCCTTTTCACCTCTGTTATTTGCCGCTGCTTCGAGAATTTTGAATTTCCTGATAGCTTTCGCGATGGTCGAATTGTTTTAATACCTAAACATGACCCATCGTCAGTTCGCCCAGAGGAGTGGCGACCAATAACGCTCCTCAACGTTGATTATAAAACTTTCGCGGCAGTTATCACTCGGCGTTTGAGAAGCCTGATGCTCTCCTTAATAGGTCATCATCAGGCGTGCTCCATTCCTGGAAGAGAAATTCACAGTCTCTCCTTTGTTACGCGCGATATAGTTGCGTACACGTTAGCAAGATCAGCTCGGGGACTCTTGGTTTCACTTGACCAGGAAAAGGCATTCGATCGCCTCGAACATAGCTTTATATTTACCGTAATGGCAGCATTTGGCTTCTCACAAAACTTCGTCGAGCTTCTCAGAAACGCATACCGAAATATACGCAGCACGTTATTTCTTGATGGTTTAGAGAGTGCGCCATTTCCGGTTACCCGTGGTGTTCGCCAGGGGTGTCCTCTATCCCCTGCGCTATTTGTATTCAGCCTCGAACCATTCCTTTAATCGCTAATCGCTGATCCTTACGTTAGAGGCCTTCCTCTTCCAGGTAGTGGTACCGTGACAGTGACAGCATTTGCTGATGACATCACGTTGTATTTGAAGAATGAGGACAGTTTATCCCGTAGCCTACGACTTTTTACTACGTATGGCACGATTTCAGGTGCTGCGTTATATATTTCCAAATGTCGATATTTATTCATTGGTTCACCAGACGCAAGTCTAAGTTCCTTTTTCAGTCTTCAAAAAAGTGACTCTGGGGCTTGAAAAGTGATTTTGGGGCTTGATTATACTTGCTACGGCATATCAGCATCCTTGTGGAATTCAGTAGTCGAAGATGTAAAACGACACGTCCGGGAAGCACAAGAGTATGATTTACCGATGCTCGAAAGAAGGTATTTAGCACAGACGGTGTTTTGCGGCCGTGCATGGTATATATCTCATGTCTTACAGCCCCCATTACAAATCACCAGGTCGTTGCAATCCCTCATTGGCTCCTTTTTCTGGTCGGGTGGAACAGAGCTGGTTTGCCGAGCAGCTCTTGGGCAACCGAGAAACTGCGGTGGATTCGCATTCCCATCCGTCTCTGTTCGATGCCGGCTACTTGCCCTACGATTCTTACTTCGGTTGTTGCATGGTGATCAGTGCCCCGCGCGTGATCTCGCCTGCTATTTCTTAGGCACCAAGTTACGCTATTTACTACCAGATGCACGGCTTAATTCTGCACCGCAAACACTTCACGTACCTGCATTTTACTCAACGGCAGTAGCATTTTATCGACACGCGCAGCAGGTTTGCCCCGATGTGGACATTCTTGAAAGCCGCATTGTAGATACAACGGCGGCTCTTCTGCTTCCTCTGGTTCCTCCAGCCCGTCTAGCACGATCGAGACATGTCTCGTGGAGCGCGATAACGGCATTGTTTTTGCCTGGTCACCTCCATGACTTTATGTGGCGTCTTGGATGGAGAGTACTCCCAACACGGGACAGACTGGAGAGGTGGGGCATGGTCCCATCTTCCACTTGTCCTAACTGCCCGTTACAGGAGTCTAACCAGCATATGCTGCAGCAATGTGTCATTGCAAA
The DNA here is from genome assembly GCF_043290135.1 of Rhipicephalus microplus. NCBI lineage: Eukaryota > Metazoa > Arthropoda > Arachnida > Ixodida > Ixodidae > Rhipicephalus > Rhipicephalus microplus. The sequence continues at coordinate 164,385,090 of NC_134700.1, read as the reverse complement.
TGTGTTTTGGAGGTCAGTTAACACTAGTTTTCGTGGTCTAGGTGTTAATCGCTTTGTAACATCTGGTCGCTGCCCGCGTAGTCGCTTTGCACGCCTTCTAATAGCTGCGGGAGCTTTTTGTTTATGGCGTAATAGGTGCGAAGCTGTTGCGGCAGATCATCGTCGTCGTGCTCTTTTTCCAATACTGGAACGCCTCTACTCTGAATTCATATCGTTTCTGTCGGAGGAATTGTTCTTCCTTGGGGAGGAAGAATTTCTGCGACAATGGTCGTGCCGCTTTTTGTCCGTAGTTGACAGACGCGTTCAATTAGTTTTCCACCTGGCCTGGTTCCTATAGCCAGGTCACCTGTCAAAGTCTGATTGGTGCTTGTAATCACTATTTGCTTACTATTTTTATGTGTTTGTGTGTGTTCAATATGGGTGTGAGCTCTCCTATATATATATGCAATTCATTCTAACGCTGTAAGTTATGTAACCTTTATGAATATTGATACCTGTTGTACATATTTTCTAACATCTTCACCAAGTCTTGTAAATTCTGTACATATATCATCATGTACATTGTCCATATTGTGATTAGTGCATTTACGTAGTATATGTACAGTTATTAGTACAACGGACTACGGACATCCTACGGACTTGGACACTTTAGTTTAAATGTGTTGTGTATGTTGTTCTTTGTCTTTTGTTTGTTATTGTGCCTGTTATACAGACGCTTGTCTCTTAGGTTTGTTGCGTCCCATGAAAGAATAAACTTTTTCTAAACAGGAGCTTCGCTCCTAATAACTTCATTCGACGTTATGAATAATTGAATAGGTGCACTCATTTGGTGATATGTTTCCCCGAAAAGCTGTTAGCATGCATAGAACAGGTCTTTTCTGCAAATATTGGGGCAGAATAAATGCGTATCAAAATGATATTTTTTTATTTGCTTGCAAAGAAATTGTGCACGAACTGGTGTTGCTGTATTTACTTCCATGCCCTACTTGTTAGCATCTCCGAATTCACTGTATCCGAAAGAGTACGTTCGCCAGCTTCGCATATAACACTGCTGCGTTAAGTAGTGCAAACTTATTTGACTGCTTTAAAATTTCTGCATCGAACGTTTACTTTGGCATACAATGCAACATGTTATTTTCCTAACCGTGAATATTTACACGGGCATACGAGCATTCGGTCATAACGGGAAGTATACCTCTGCTTTGAGAAACTGAACAATATAAGCCTACTGCCTAGGATAGGAGATATTCATCTGCATCAGAAAGTTCAATTGAGGTTTGCACAATTTTTGCGTGACATCAGTATCAAGCCACCAAACGCTGAAGATTTTCTGAAACTTGGCGTTTCGTCATTCTTCGTTCCTTCCATTCCAAATGTCGTGGTAAAAAGCTGTTGAAATATTACGTGCGAAGACTAGGTAAGATGTGACTACGAATTTACGACGCTCGATGAAGTTCGAAAGCACAGCTACTTTTTATCATGTGTGGTTCCCCGAAATTGCTATTCCGTGAACCTACTGGAATGCGGCCTCAAAACAAGCGCACGTCCTGGACATTAGGACGATAACGCCTTACCTGCTAAGCCCATAATGCGGGAGAGTGCAAAATTTATTTCATTCTGCGGAATATTCATTATTACAAATACGTTGATGTTGGTTTCTGCTACTTCATGTCTTTTATCGCCGATGGTACCAAGCCTAGTACTCCAATGTCTGGTGTTCAATTGTTCATGCTTCCTCTGTTGTCTTGGGGAAATAGAGCCGAGATATTAAAAAAAGTAGAGAGGCTAACAAGACTATATACATTTTGCTGCCCTACACGTGGAGAGAGGGAAGAGGGGAATTATGGAGTAAGAGAGAAAGAGAGGAAAGAGACGGAGATGCACATTGCACATACCCCACAAAGTGCAGGGTTCGGTCACTCAGTGACGTTGCCATCAAGAGTCGTAGAAGGCTCATGTGGCTTTCCAAAGCTTAACACGTTCCTTACAAGCTTACTTACTTCAACAAGGCTACACATATGGAATTGTCCACGTGCGCTAATATTTCCTTCGCTTATTGGGGTCCCTGATATCTATTTGAACAATTTAGGAGCGCACATCAGTGCACTTGAAATATCTTTATTTTTCTTTGTGTCAAGGCTCTCTTTCACAAAGTATCCTGTGTGATCAACTACGACACTCGTAGCGGCTAGATGTAGGGAACTGAGTCGTTCACAATAATATTCCATACTACGCCGAAAAATTCCCATTCAAAGACATGAAAATTTGTTTATTTCGGGGATTTTCCCCTGCAGACGTTGAAGTAATTTTCAGCATAATTCACAGCATAACAGTACTAATTTCCACTCTAATCCATGCACACACATACTATAATGACACGTGTCTCACGCACTGGCGACTTTTGAAATCAAGACTAACCCCTCCACAGCTACCCTTCAAAAGCATGACTTTATTATTTCATATACTGTTAGTACACTGCACATTGTGGGCTTCAATTCTAACACCAATAGTGAACTAGAAACTGCTCCTCGTAAATATGAAAAAGGCAAATATAAAAGGCTATGCTTGCGTGGTGCCTGTGCCACAACCAATTACAGCAGATTAAGGCGCACTGTGACCGCTAATTATTGGTCGTAATAAAAGAGTGTAATCATTCTTGGAATTCTCTACAATATCACGAAGATTCCCTTTTTCACTTTGGCTCAAAATAAAGTCGAAATTTCCTCCCCAAAAGAAAAATTCTCTGCACGGAACATCACTGAAATAAACACAAGAACCAGATCGTATTGGTGAGTACGACGTGGGATAAAGGTTCCCAGTAGGAATGGCCTCGTTTGTACAGCCTACAATGCCAATTACAGGCGACATGAAAATCCGTCCGAGAAAGACATCTCATCCTCAGGAGGCTGCTTCTATCGATGCTGGCACCATAGAAGTGCCATCAATGTTCTGCTAACGACTTCCTAATGGAGACTGTGAGAGGAGGACAAATATAGGCTATAACTAGGCACAGTTGGGGGGGGGGGCTTAAGCAGTATTCTCATGAGTACACTTAGTTGCGCAACATAATAATGACTCTTGGATATTTGGGCCTTGCTTCTATTTTAGACCAAGCGTTATTAATTAAGATTTAAAATTTAGTGATTCACCTTACAGCAGCCTTTAAAAATGTACTTTCTACATAGTCTTATTTATTTATTTATTGTATTCTCAGGGCCAGAGGCATTGAAGAGGGGAGTGGGTTTACAAAAGATTGATTCAGAAGGAGAGTAAAGGGGAGTACAGGATTCAACGTTTACTGAATAATCAATTTTATCTGATAACAAAGTTAGGACTCAAAAGCAAAACAAAAGAGATCAAGTGTACATATTTTAAATAATCTTAGTATACAATTCTAGCTACAAAACACATCAGAACACGCAAGAACATAAAAAAACGAAAAAGGCACACGTCATAAGTAACCTCAGTTCACAATGTTTGTTAGTGCAGCGCGAAACAGCTGATAATCAGTAATCGCAGTAGTCGCTCCAGGAAGCTGGTTCCAGTCTTTGCTGGTGCGTGGGACAAAAGATCCTGAACACGTTCTTGTTTGGCATATCGGTATACCAACTTTGTGCGCATGATCGATGCGAGAGGACACGTAGGACGGTGAAAGAAAAAGATTAGCCCGAAGATGGGGGCCGTTATGGAAGATTTTATGAAAAAGGCACAGGCGAAAAAACTTACGACGAGAAGAAAGGGAAGTCAGCTGCAACGAGTTTTTCGTAGCTGTAAGGCTTGATGTTCGATCGTAATTGTGTAGGATAAACCGGGCAGAGTTATTTTGGACCAGTTCGAGGGCTTTAAACAGATAAACCATGCTGGGATCCCAAACTGAAGCAGCATATTCTAATTTACTTCTAACCAAGTTCTTATACATCAGTAGTTTTAGAGAGGCAGGTGAAGAATAAAACTTGCGACGAAGATAGCCTCACATACGGTTTGCATTGTTAATAATGTTGCTTATGTGAACGGACCAGGTCAGGCAAGAAGTAATATGCACACCTAAGTACCGGTAGGATGAAACACAATCGAGTAGAACATTATTAAGATGGTACGAGGCGGGAGTGGTTGAAGTTCGACATACGCGTAAAACTTTACACTTTTTATTTAGCCAAAGACTGCACCAGTTTGAAATAGCGATAAGGTCGTTTTGTAAAATACTAACATCGCTTGTGTCGTTAATTTCACGAGAGAGAGAGATAAAGATGCAAGGAAAGGCAGGGACGTTAACCAGACGCATTAATTTCACGAAATATCACACAATCGTTAATTTCACGAAATATCACACAATCGTCAGCGAACAGGTGTATGTTTGATGAAACGCAATCAGTGAGATCATTGATGTAAATTAAAAATAAGAGGGAGCCCAGGACCGAGCCTTGGGGTACGCCCGAATTAACAGAACATTCTGGGGAATTATATGAGTTGGCTGCAACAAACTGTGTACGGCCACACAAAAAGTGTTCCAGCTATTTGAACACATCACGATCAAGGTTAAGTTTGCTAAGTTTCAGGAGCAGGAGATTATGGGACACTTTCTCAAAGGCTTTTGCAAAATCTAAAAAAATACAGTCCGCTTTGGAGCGACGGTCAAGAATGCGGTGAAGCTGGTGTGTAAAAGACAGTAATTGGGTTTCACACAAAAATCCCTTTCAAAACCATGTTGTGCCTTCGTGAAAATGAGTTGGATTTGAGAAACGTTATGATGCTTGTGTACAAGACATGCTCCAAGACTTTACAAGGAATGCTCGTAAGGGATATAGGGCGGTAATTTAAAGGAGATTCTTTTCTACCTGATTTGTGAACGGTGACCACCTTACCGATTTTCCACTGGATGGGTAGGGACCCGCTGTCAATGTATTGTTGAAAAAGTTTGGTAAGAAGAATTGAAGAATACGAGGCCGTACCTTGAAGAAATTTAGAAGTTATAAGATCGACACCAGGGCTTGAAGAGGGCTTAAGTGACTGTATTATTTTATAAATTCCCCGAGTGTCAATAATAATTGAATTTATGAGTGGATAATCGTGCAGATTTGGGGAAGGAAGTGATGTACTGGAAGAAACCACAAAATTACTACAAAAAAACCTGTTCAGAACAACCGGACACTCATTGTCGGGAATGGATTCGTCATTATGGTCCAGCAGTTTAATTGAATCAGTCGTGCTTGGATTAATTACACGTCAAAAGCTTTGGGGATTGTTTAGAAACAGGCTAGGTAAGGTACTCTGAAAAAAGTTGGATTTTGCATTTTTGACAGCGGATACATAGGAATTGTTACCTACTTTGTATGCAACCTACCGAGCGTTCGTGGGCAGCAGTTTCGCTTTACGGTAAAGGCGCTTCTTGCGGTTTGATAGACGTTTTAAGTAAGCATTGTACCATGGAACTCTGGCATGCGAAGAGATTTTGCGAAGAGGGATGTATTTGTTGGTTAGCTCGTCGACTTTTCGCAGGAATAAGTTCCAGTTAGCTTCAACTGTACGGTTGTCGAAATTGTCTAGAAAAATGTCAAGAAAAGTGGACAGTTCAATGTTAATGGCATCGAAATTTGCTTTGTTATAATCACGAATTTGCTTAGTTGTCTTACGTGTTTCTAGAGCTGGTACTGAGATGTCGAAAGAAAGGATTAAATGATCAGATAAACCGGGTAAATATGTCATGCACGAGACAGAGTCGGGGCGTGAGGTGAGTACGAGGTCTAGTACCGTTGCTGTGCTGTCTGTTATTCTCGTCGGCTGGGTAACTTGTTGGGTAAGAGTGAAGGTTGAGCAAAGGTTCAGAAAGTCGCTAACTTGTGAAGAACTTGAATTAAACATGGACGATTCGGAGGACCACATGATTTGAGGGAAATTAAAGTCCCCTAATAAGAAAATCATGGCGTTTGGCAGGCGAGTTACTACGGTATTAAGAACATCGTGTAAGGAAGCAGTAAAAGTTGGCGGGGCGTTAGGGGGATTTTGTTCAGCGCTTTCCGGGCGTAATTGTCGGAAGTAAACAGTGCTTGGAATACGACGTCAGAACTCCTAGGTTATCATTATCGCCTTCATGGACATTAAAAATAACGTGAGATGACCGATTAAGCATTGGTGTTTGCGAACTTAGCCTCTACCCCTTTTCCTCCGACCTGGGCACCCACCCAGGCTGATTGCATTCCGAAAAGCTGAAAAAAGAAAAACACCGGTGTGTTCTTAAGCTTTCTAGTGGAGAGCTTGAATATAACGCAGACCGAGGACGTGGATTAGATAGGCGCCTGCGGTGGCCATTAATCAGTGCGGGCGATGAGCTCAGTCAACGTTATACGTTACCAGATTTAGCTGAGCGTTGCGTAACTCTAGGTCGTCGAAATGAATGCATAGTCACTCCCAATACAGCGTAACAAAATGAAAATCGCAGTACTTGAAAGTTCACTTCAACAATTTTACTTCTTCCTATTCTTAATGATAATAATAATAATAATAATAACAATAATATAATAATAAATGTTGGTGGTATTGTTATTGTAGAATAACTAACGAAGGTTCAATAAAAGTAGGCTTGCAGGCCACCGCTTTGTGAATTAGCCAAAAGAGAGAGGCTATCACATAAAAGCAGTAAGATTAAACTCATATATCGCCATTGCACATCCTGACCAATAGGATTGTAACATTTGAGAAACAGGAGGGGAGAGGAGAAGTTCACACTTTGCTAACATATTTACTTGTGCGAAGAAGCGTTCTCAGGCGGACCCATATGGTTGCGAAGGTTCTGAAGGTACCTCTCCTCTACCACCCCCCCGTGGCCTTCAAACAACAGTATGGCTAGTTGTGACAATGTCAGGCACGAAAGTTTCGAAATGGCCGCTTGTGCGTCATCAATGAAGCCACGGTGCAGAGTGTCTGTGGAAACTTTACAATATCTTGCACTCAGAACGACGACGAAAGAAGAAAAAGACGAGCGCTCATCTTCTTGTCCTTTTGTCGTCGCTCTGAGCTCGCAATGTAACAATCTTCATCTCCCTAGCCCAAACCGCCACGCCTGTTGTGACATAACGGTATACAGTAGGAACCCAAACCCGTTTTTAAAGCACGCTACAATTATTTTTTGCATGGTACACGAACGATTAGCCGTATATTTTCTGGGCTCTTGGGAACTTGTACTCTCACTTGAAGCAAGAAAGGAAACTGAAACTTTTTGTGTCAGTAGTCTTTATCATTCAGTGCATATTCAAGTAACCCTACTCATAGCCTCCTATATTTTTTTGTGCCCGCGCATTAGCGCTAAATACATACGCGCCATCCGTCCCTTATAGTTTTGGCGCTCGCCGCCAGATGCCGCACCGATCCCATAATAACAGCAGACGACGCGGCCTATGCACGCTTGCGTTTATGCGAAGTTCAGAAAAAGTGGGCGGAGAAACTTCACGAGCACAACCTCCAAAAGTTTTTTATGATGTCCCGGGGTCGAGCACTTGAGTTTGTCACGTTTCTGTAGTATTTGCGCGGCGTTGTCAACGGCAGCCTTCAGTGGCTGATTCATCTTTCTCGCTCTTGCGAGGAAAACTTCCGCGTAATTCTTTAGAGAATTTAGAACCATTACGAGCTCAGTTGACGGATACAGGAGTACACCTGGGTGGATATCTCCACATTCAATCAGAACATGCTCCGCCGTTTCCTTATCTTTCCCGCAGCATGTGCATTGTTCTTCTTCTTTACTGAATCTTGCTTTATAACTACGCGTTCTAAGGCAACCCGATCTCGCTTCAAACAGTAAAGCGCTTCCCCTTGAATTATCGTAAAATGCCTCCCTCCTTATTTCATTTTTGCCCTTTCGGTAGTTACTCAAAGCCGGTTTTTTCTCCATAGCTGCCATCCATTCTCTCGTTTTGCGCCTCGGCGCTCCGCCAGGAGCGCTCGCATCCCATAATAGCTCGGGGGACGGCGCTGAGGGACCGACCGCTCGGGCACAAAGTTATAGAGGAGGCTATGCCCTACTCCAACCAGCTAGCCCTACTCCAACCATGCATTCTAAGAGATGACGGTGAAACAGCTGATCAACCACGTTGCAATGAATTTTTCAGTGCGCACGTGCGCCTTCTACGAGACCCTCAGATCGCGAAAGTATTTTCAGAATGATTGCTGCAGACCGACATACAATCAGTCGAAGCTACGATGCAGTTTTCAGCTTGTACATGCACGCATCACCTAGTAAACGTCAAAACCCACCTCACGTAGCGTCTACACGTGGCTCAATTGCAAATCGAAAAGAATCCATAACATATATGGGAAGTGCATGAATTAGGCGTTGTTTACGAAACTGGAATGTAAATTTTGTTCTAGCGATATTCTCAGGGAATAATAGCAGAAGAGGCCTGAAATACCAAAAAAGATGTTCGCTACACGTGTGCTCTGGCGTCGTACTTGTTTAGGGAGAGCAAATTGATTCGTGCAGCTCATGCGCACGCCATTACAATCGCGTGGCTTTCCCCACAAAGTCGTATTTGCACAGTGTTGGGTGTAAAACCTAGAGTTCTGTAAATGCGAAGCCGTCGTTGCGTGGCGCGTCTTAACGCAAGAAACTCGTTTCTATACGAAAGGACGCATAGCCTCTGGCAAAGGCTTGGTTCGAAGTAATTTGCGACGAGCGTCACCACCGTAAATATAAGAGTTCAGTTTTGATCAGCATATCGTTTTCGTCTGTGTTTATTCATTCATAATAGCTGTAATGCTTATACCAAATTGTATAAAAGTCACAGTTTCACCGCTAGCGTGAAGCAATGAAGGTGAATGCAGCAAAGCAGAATGTTACCGAAATAAGGTTTGCTTTTAACTCATACCATTAGCAAAACACCGGTGCAAGGGTCTTCTTAATATCAAGCCGTACGGGCCTTTTGCCCCTCACTCACTGGTAGCTGCCAGGTGAAGATTAGCGGGCAGCAATGCGCCTTTCGCACAGGGGCGATGCGGATTAAGAATACGCAAGCCTTAAAGGGACACTAGAAAGAAACCATGACTCAGTTTATGCTTGCAACCTGCACTATGCGAGCTCTAACCATATGTTTCTAATTGTAAGTTTATTATTAACAGAAAAAAAATCAATAATAAAGTTTCGACTTTGAGTTTCTCGCTGAAATATGAACGCGTAATGTCTAAAATTTGAAAAACAAAACATACATTTCTTTGTGTTTTCTCGACATTCGCTCAATGAAAATTTCCGAAGTTTCGTACGCTAGGTTTATGGCATATACGTGATCGTGCACGTATCTGTGGCTCGTGATCATGCACGTGATATGCACGTATCTGTGGCATATACGTGATCGTGCACGTGATCTATGGCATATACGTGATCGTGCACATAAAGTGTGTATTTCCAGTGCACATACAACTAACACGCAGCGAGCGCACACCATACAATGCATACACACTTAGTCCGGTAACAAGAAAAGTTTATTATCCTTCCGTATGAACGACACAACTTCTAAAAACGCGACACGATGCCTACAACAGTAACAACGAAAGTTCGCGTGTGTTCTCAGTTGACACAATGAATACGAACCAACGGAGCGTACAGCTGAGAGCTCCGCATGCAAATGCCATCAACAGTGAAGGGAACATACGTGAAAAGTGCCACCAGGTACATCCGGCGGTGCACGCGATTCGCACCGAGTATACATTACAGCTGGGCATCACACAACCTTTCTAATAAAAAACACACAAAAGAAGCAGCACTCGTGAATTGACTCGCTGCCGGCAGAGAACACCACTTCCAAGGCCGCTGCGGCGGCTGGTCGCCAGAAATCGCGAAGTGTTCAACTGCTTCTCCGCTAGGAGGAAGTGCGGGTGCTTGCGATGCGGCGGCTTAACGATTATGACGTCATGGCCTCTCCTATATTTTCCCTTCCTCCATGTACGTGCCCTCCACCGCCCCTGCGTCACGCGAGTAGCGTAGGCTTTTCGCTGTGCTTCCGAGACGATGCTGTCATGGAGCCCTCCTATCATTCCTCATACCTCTGTCATATAGTGAAGCGCTAATTACGAGTAAGACGTGTGATATTTAGAGAAAAAACTAGATGAAAGTGTGGCTTGAAAATGTTTTTGAAGGCCACATATAAAAATTAACGTGGCTGATCCCTTTGTCTATAAATTGGTATAACAGAAAAGTAAAACGTGTCTTCATCGAAGCAGGTGGTCACTTCTGCATGAATGATGCCATGTTGATTTGTAAATACAGTTATTAGAGGTAACCGACACAAATAAATAAATGCGTAAGAAATAAATGCGAAGAAGAATAAACACATCATGCATCGATGTGGCGTAAAACACAACAAATAATTGCCAATTCTTGCGAACCCTGTCAATTTTAAGGCACTTGTATGTGGGACTATATTTCGCTGCACAAGCGTGTGGCTTCCTTACACCACGTAGCTTTGGTAGCGCTGAACCAAAGTGGTGAAACAGAGTATAAATATATGTTCGCCTCCATCGTTAATGCAGCCACCACGCCCGGGGTTTGATTCCTTGACCTTCGGGTCGCATGAGCGTAGAATTGCATCTGCCGTTGAAGCATGTGAATTTCAACGAGCGAATGTTCTAAAGGCTCACTCTTACAACGCGCAATCAAATATTCTATGATACCTTCATCAAAACATAGAAAAAGCGAGAACTTGGACACTGTGAAGATTCGCAAAATGAATAATTATGGCGTAGTAGGCCCCTTGCAACTGTACTTGCGTAAATATTTTAGGGTAGCTATCACTCTTGAAGGCGAAGCGCAAGCGTCCTCCAAGTTTTATTCCACTGCAGTGGTATTTCTTTTAATCCCACAGGAGAAAAAAGAGCACTTGCTGAATGGTTGACGACCTCAGTACCGTTATTATACTGAGAGCGGAAACAAAGGTAAGTTTATTCAACAAGTATACGAAAACACGCACTAGAAGCCCTTTACACGAAGCACTCTGGAACTTCTTTGGTATAACTGATACAAATGCTAGACGAAATTTTACAAAGAATTCAATAAAATACTACACGCTACTAAGAAACTATGGAAAAAGAAACATAGTATACATCTCAATGGGCTGAAGAGAGAGAAAAGGTAAAATAAATGGCAGCATATCCACGGAGTGAATGATGGAGAGTAGGGCGAAGCATTCGTCCGTCCATGCGTGCGTCTGTGTGACCGTCCATGCGTCTGTTCGTGCGCCCGTCCCTGCGTTCGTTCATGCATCCGCCCCTGCGTCCGTTCATGCGTCCATCCATGCATCTGTTCGTGTGTCCGTTCGTCCATCTATTCAACACTCCAAGTCCCACCATCTCGCATCTTTTTATCATATAATCCCCATATAGAAGCACCGCCATTCAGTGGACATTCCAAGGACTAAACGAGAGGTGGCACACGCACACTTTCTTACGGCTTGCGCTTCGGGTCTACTTCCCACCTTCAAGCACCTTGAGTTCATGGTATATACTAGTTCACTGTATTCATGGCACTGCGGCCCGATGCTAGCTAAACCTTTCTAAAACCAAGGAGGTTACACCAAGCGAGTATAACGCAGCAACCTTTTCCTGTCAGATAGTGCTCAATGTACATGCCAGTGGCTGCTAATGTGAAATGAGAGACAGGAGGATTCAGCTCTTAATTTCTTACGGCTTGCGCTTTGTATCTGCTTCCCCCCTTTGACCACCTTGAATTCATTCATGGTATATACTAGTTCATTGTATTCATGGCCCTGCGGCTCAACGCTCGCTAAACCTTTCTAAAACTAAGGAGGTTACACCAAGCGAGTATAATGTAGCAACCCTTTCTTGTCCGATAGTGCTCAATGTACATGCCAATGGCTGCTAATGGGGATCGCAGCGTGCGCGTTGACTAAAAGCCGAATGCTCCTGTCTCTCATTCCCCATTAGTAGCCATTGGCATGTACATTGAGTACCATGTTTTATTGTTAAACGACGCACAGAAGAAATCTCTCACCGGCACCACCTTAGAGGTCAAATGTTATACCTATATCAAATATGTGCCACTGGTGGTTACGTAATACGAGGGACGCCCAAGCCACGCCATAAGGAGCTTCGCCCCTAAAAAAACGGTAGATTCCTCCATCATAGCAATCCGTAAAACATAAAAGTGAAACAGTCTAATACAGAAGTAGTTTCATGTTTACCGTTTCATGGTTACCGTTCATGTTTCATGTTTACTCATATGGGAAAGCTTGCGCAAGGTTCTTTGGTGTACGACACCTAAAGCACCGCTTAAAGTGGATGCTTCCTCATTGACACTTAAGGCTGGTGCACACCGGCGACTAGCAGCGGTCGCGTGACCATTTGCGACTGGTCGCAAACAGTCGCGAACGCAAACGGTCGCAAAGCGACTGCTTTGGCTAGTCGCTTCCTGACTGATTTTTTGAGTCACGCGACTGCAGTCGCAAAGCAGCTGGAACCAATCAGCGATGCTCAAGTGTTGTTCTTTTGTTTTTTCATTGCGCTGTCTTCCTGCCACCAGATACAAACTAGTGCGTTTTTTTTTTATTGATATAATATATAAGGAGATGTTGGCGCACCATTATGGCGTCGGCTACTCCTTAGCCGTTGATTGAAAACTTGAACACGTATCTTGAAGCAAAACATACAAAGCAGTGCGTGGAAGAATATCTTGGTCCAGCACTTCGGTGCTATAACGGCCAGCGATTCAGACACATGGCGAAAAGTTGCCGTAACACACGCCGGTGTAAGATCTGCTCAGAAGAACACCATCATAAGGAGTGCAAGTCTGTTCTTCAGCCTAAGTGTGCAAACTGTACAGGTAATCACGCTGCCTCATATTCGGGCTGCCCGCAAAGTAAAGCTGCTGCAAAAATGCGTCGGCATGAGCTCATCCATGGAACAAAACCGCACCCCAATGAACCATCGCCAAACCTTGAGATTGTTCATCCTGTACGTGATCCACCTCAGCGGCCACCACAACAACAGCCGACAAGCACGCCAAGAGAACCGCCAAGAGAGCCGCCAAGAGCACACTCGAGAGACCAAACTAGTGCGTTCCTCTGTGTCTGTGGCAACATGGCCACCACGGAATACTTGGCTTGGAGATGGCGGGGCGCAGCAGCTCAAGCAAAGCGTCGAATTTACGCGGCGGTATTCGTAAGAAGTTAAACAACGTCCAAGTAAAGAGAAAATAAATTGTGCACTATCTTTTCCCCGAATTCAGAACCGTTTTATTGTCTTGAACTTGATTTGTCACCGCCTTCAATGCAGCGCGTTTGGAACGCGTTTGTGCTTCATGCCTTGACAACGACTTAAGGCACCGCGTTCGAGACGCGTTGTGCGAGACGCGTTAGACTGTGGCAAGTCAATTTAAATTCAAGGACCGTTTCTGAATACGTACGACTCTCGAAAATACTCCTCGTCATCTCAGCGCGGCTTGGGAGGCAGGCGGCTTGCATGGCCGGCCAACTGCTTAACCATAGAGTTGCGATTGACCCTTCATTGTATTTAACCCCTTTGTCAACCAGACATACACGACATCACCAACCAAACTCTTTTACACCATATATTGCTAGAACAGATACATATAAATTTTCCTTTTTTCCTCGAACAGTGTCTGAGTGGAACACCTTGTCTGAGTGTGACCGCCTTGCATAGTATGTATGTTTGTCTCATAGTGTATATTTGTTGATGTAGCACTGTATATATTTCCTCATCTTACTCACTTTCTTAATTATTACGTTCGTGATCAATCTTAGTCCTCTGTTTTTGTGATTCCTGATTGCCCGTCCTGCTTGGACCACGTTTTGTAGTCAGCAGTATGAATAAAATAAATAATAAACTCCCGTGATTGAAAGGATGGTCACACCCACTACCGTTTTTTTATGCATCCGTGATACCAGCGCTGAAACCATGGCACAGCGCATCAGCACCATGGCAATGTCTTGTTCTTCGCTTGAATCGAATTTGACGCTGTTGAGAACGCTGTGTGAGAACGGACGAAAACAATAAATGCGGCGCGCCCGGTTTGCTCCACCCACTCAGCTCAGTCAGCTGGCGGTGATCAGCTGATCGGCGCTGGTCTCTAGAGGTCTCGCTGATAACGAGATCCGGACGTGACTCTCAGCTTTTGCGACTTCCGGTCGCTCGCATGCAGCCCCTGCCGGTGTGAACATTCGTCGCTTTTTGGTCGCTGGTCGCAAATGGTCGCGCGACCGCTGCTAGTCGCCGGTGTGCACCAGCTTTGAGTCTACTTTTAGTCGATCCGGACGACAAACGTTCAATAATAATGATTAAACAAACCCTTATCCTAGATGTTTTTGGTAGCTAATAGTTAACAGTCAGAGCGAAAACAAAGAAAGCGAAGTGACAGCCAGAAGAGCGTGGTTAACTGAACGCCGCACTTTGGTTAAGGTCGCCTACTCGCGACAAGGTGGAATTATTGAACACCACTGCCCGACCAGTGGGAAACGTAGCGCGTCTCTTGTGTTCGCTTTGGCCGGCCATGATTATTCGCGGGGTGAGCGTATAAGTGAGGAACGCGGAGTTGCATCCAGGTGAAGCAGGCGTGTTGCTTTATGGGCTGCATAGCTATTCAGCTATGAACGCTATCAGCGTCGCCGACGCTTAGGGTAAGCTAGCCATCTGGGGGCGTGTTAAGGCGTTGACAGAATTGCTCATAACGCGCCGTATGAGATGAAGGCTTAGAAATGACACGTTGAAAGAGTTAATCGTCGATGCCGCGGACGTGACGCATGACTGCACTTCCGCAAGAACGCTGTGAGGGGACCGTGGCAGATGTATATAAGGCGGATTCTTTAAAGCCTAAGAGGAGTGTGGCAATGGCGCAGTCAAAAGCGCGTCTGGAATTTCTCGTCGTGGACACTGAGGTCATGGCTTCGACTCTCATTGAAGGCACTTTTTGTGTTATGGTTGTGCGCGTTTTTTTTTGACGTCGTTTCTGTCATAGAAATACGTCACTGTTGTCTTGGTGGACCCCGGCGTAAAACACTTTCATGTTGAAAGAAAAATGGGGGGGGGGGTGTAGAGAAGCATAGCGTGTCGAATGACTTGTTTCTTTTCTTAAACTTTGTATGGCGCTGCTAGAAATTTCAGCTTTTCCCAGCGTAATTTCAGAAAGCGAGTGTGCCACTCGCCGCACATTTGCATCACTTGCCGCACATTTGCATCACCAGCCGATCTTTGTGCTGGGCTGTATAGGATTCCTGCAGCCCGGCACTATGTTTATATAACTTGCACGTTTCCTTTCTTGAAGGAAGTTCTGTTACAGCGATACCTTGATTTAAAAAAAGGATTTAAAGAGACCACTAGCATAGGTCGGTGAAAAACAAACCTGGCCTGCACGAGATACTCCTCGGCGTAGCTGTGCCGTACGCGTTCCCCGACCCAGCAGAACGCGCGAAATCTGCTACTGCGCTGGAGCGAACACGCATTGGCTTGCCTTTTATGCTCCGTCTGCGTCTAGCAAAGAAGGCACTTTGTAGTAAAGGGAGTTTCAGCTCTCTGGACGTGATACTTGGCGAGGGGCAAATCAGGGCAACGCATGCATTGTACCGATGTTTCCCATAGCAAATCTTCACTCTGCGATGTTTACACCACCCTTGTATAAAAAAATGTTGTTAACAATTTAGAGTACTTGGTACTCCACTATGGGAGAGCATAGCCGTTCCGTTTGCCTCACACTTGATGAGGCCGGCTGCCCACTAACACACTGTCTTCTCGCATATTTCTTTGAAGAGGTGACGTTTCAAAAATATGACTGCACCACAGGGATGCACGACAGTGTCTCCGAGTTTACTTATAGAAGTTGAGCACCTAGGTGAATTTCGTCGAGGAATCGGACACAACTGCTAAGCCAAACTTGACGTTTAAGGCAGTAATGACGAACTTTTATCTCATAAATGGTATGGACTGGTGGCGAGTAGTGTGAGGTAACGACTTTTTGCGGCGCATGCCCATTTTGCGGCGTACCATCACGATAACCTTACGTGACGATGACATACTCACCGACAAGCCGAGAGTCCGATACCTATAAGCTGCTTCGCCCCTGAAAGGAAGCTCATGTGACTCACTCAAGGAGTATATCTTCCGCTCATGGCTCATTCGAATTAGCACTCTTTTACTCTATCACGCTTACCCGAACTAAATCTCAGTAGTTTTTAGAGGCGAAGCTCTTTATAGTGGCACCCGTTCGTCCCTCGTAGCCATTGTAGTATGTGACAGGTATAACATTTTGACCTCCAAGGTAGTGCCGGTGAGAGACGTCTTCTGTGCGTTGTCGAACAATAAAAAATAATGCTTAATGTACATGCCAATGGCTGCTAATGGGGAATGAGAGACAGGAGCATTCGGCTTTTAGTTAACGCGCACGCAGTGATCCCCATTAGCAGCCATTGGCATGTAAATTGAGCACTATCTGACAAGAAAGGGTTGCTTCGTTAGACTCGCTGGGTGTAGCCTCCTTAGTTTTAGAATGGCTTAGCGAGCGTTGAGCCGCAGTGCCATGAATGCAATGAACCAGTATATACCATGAGCTCGAGGTGGTTGAAGGTGGGAAGTAGACCCGAAGCGCAAGCCGTAAGAACGTGTGCGTGTGCCACCTCTCATTTACTCCTTGGAATGTCCGCTGGATGGCGATGCTTCTATAGGGGAAAAAGGGAGCCTTCATGTGCGCGCGTCTCCGTGTTTTAGGGTGGTGACAACTCCGATCATGGTTGCTTACAACTGGCTAAAACGGCCCCCATACTTGACGGGCCGTCATGTTGATTCCGAGTGGTCGCTTATTTACACTGACGGCAGCGTGGGTTTCTACGAAAAGAGCGTTTTTTTGTATAGCAAGTGCTGAAGGCTGAAGGTTTGTTTTCTGAAGTTAGCCATGGTTTGGTAGAACAGGAAGGCATGTTCGTGACTCGAGTTTGTATAAAATACTGTTAAAACAGTTCGTTTCTCCCACTTGGTAGACCCACCACAATGGCGGAGTGAGGTTATTTAGGGAGCCTATATTTGCGAGGGGGAGAACCGCGATGTCACTATGAATGGACTTTAATGTCTGCGCGCCATTCATGAAGCATATTCACCTTAGCACTGCAAATACCTCAAAGGCATCTTAGTGCAAGGCTCGAAACCATGCTGTTTATATGATGGAACTCGTAACGACCGGGAAGGAAAAACAAACAGCCGGGTAGCTTGCGATGTTCTGTGAACCGAATAGCTCAGATAGCCTGCTTATCATACCCTAAACATTGCGTTTCCACGTAATATAATTTCCTACAGCAAGTTTAGTTCCTGTGAATAAATCTGTGCAATGACTGCTTGAAAACCTTATAAGCTGTAAGTATTGCCCAAAAACGTAGGGCATACAATCACATTACACCACCCTCCCTCTATGCTCACAAGCCTGTATATTAGGCTAGAAGAAAAGCAAAGGGGAGCAACGAGGGACGTATCAAGTTTTTCCAGGTCAGATTTTATTGCAAACGGCATCCAAACGGCATCTGGCCTTGTGTCTTCAAACCATCCTGCCTCCTTTGCTGGAAGCTTGTGTCCTTGCAGTGGGCCTAGAGAAAAGCAATAAGACAAAAAGTCATACACGGCTCCGGCCACATAGACGGAGTTCATACAAATTTTATCTACAAGCACTAAATAAAAGCAGAGTTTACAATATCAAATCATCTGTGTGTCTGGTTATGAAACAAAAGGACGAGACAAATAACGATGCACCACATAGGGCATATTTGAGTAATGGGCTGACAACCGACTTGCTTAGTGCACATATGCTGCTCCGTTCAGGACCGACAGATAGACAGAAGGATGGACGGACACGAACAGTAAGTCTGTCGCATTCTATGTCATCAAAGAGAAGTCCTGCTTGCAATTATTGAGCAAGTTTCGGTGTGTTTGCGCATGTCATTGAAGCGAAGAACGAATACCCCATGGCAAGCCACACAAAAAGTTAGTTGCGTTGCAACTGTGCAAGAAAAGCGCCTACAAGTGTCACACAGGTCCCGTTAATTAGGGAGGCGATCGCCGGGCTAATTCCAAGGGCCGAAGTACCGCCCCCCCCCCGGACCGCACCACGAAAGCGTGGACAATTAAGAAGTGGTCCCTTTTGGCACGCCAGCGGACGCCGGCTGTGCCAAAACTCTTCCGAGAATCAGTCACTCAAAGTCCAGCGTTGTTGTCGTTCCGCTGCCCATGAAGTTTCTCTTCCAGGAAACCTCGCGTCTTCAATTGGCCACTCTCCAAGCTTCAAACTTCTTCGCCGGAAACACGTCGGCTTCACACACGCAGCTGTTGCCACGCGTCTTCGCACACACTCTTTCCCGTAGCTCGAGTCGTCACCCCTCAGGTGGAAATCATCTTCTTCTCCTGCTTTGTCTCTACGGACAAAACCTTCGCCGACTACACGGCGGAATCCCTACGCGCTCTGGCGCCAACTTCCGTCTTCTCCTGATATCTCATCGCCACTGCTCGGTTAAATACCTTCCGCGCGACATTCCAGAAAGTTCTCATCATTTCGTCGGCGCGATGCGCAGCGAAGACTGGGGAAAGCGCGAGACGGTACGAGGGCCGTCCGCGACGGATGACTCAACCCGGCATTACCACGCCTCTTTTCATCGAGAAATTTTGAGTGCTTGCTCGGCCGCCGATGTGGGGTGAGGAGGTTCGTCGGCGAAGCCACGCTTCCGAGGGGAGAGGCGCGCGCCCGAGATCTTTGGATGCTTGTTTTCTTTTTTTTATCGTTGACCTCGCGGCGTCACTCTGGCGCCTCATCGCTAGACTTTGGCGGCGCGCCCTTTTTGAGCGCTCGTTTTGTGACAACAAGGAACGCGTTCTTCGGCTCCTCTGTCTACCTCTCCAAATGCCCTTCCTCAGCAACCGAGGTAAAATTGCAGAAATGCGAACATCTGCCAGAAAAGGAAGAAGCGAACAGGAGCGTCTGTAGGTGGTTTACGGGCCTGGCGTTTTCCGCGACGAATGCAGCGACGGCTTCGGAAACCGACAAAGTGCAGATAGTGAATGCATGCAGGACCACACATTCGGCTAGTCATATCATCCGATTGAGGAACTGCGCTTCGACTACAAGAATAAACAAGCATACTCAACTATCTTCCGCTCGCACAGCGTAGCTGATTGAAGCCCAATTCATTATTGTACTGTGCGCGTTGTCGTGCTTACTTTGCTCAAACTGCTTTTCGTTGCATGGCTAAGTCAGCCATTCCACGAAATGTGCGGTGATATACTCAACCCACTCGCAATGCAACGGGTACTCACCTCACAAACACGGCGAGAAGTAGTCGCCTCCAAGCAGTTTCACTTCCCTTGTGTAGCCCAGCGTTTCCGTTGGCTAGAGCAAGTCGGGAAGCGGGAAGGTCTCCAGATGGTTTTGCATTGTGGCACGCAGCACCCTGGCATATAGACTTCAAAGTTCTTTTATGTGTGGTTAGCACGAGGATGGTGTAGCGGAAGCTACGTCTATGGGGTAATCAAACGCAGCTCTTATCGCAGCTTGCACACCCGCGCCAACATGCAGCTGGTGCAGTGCGACGGAGCAGGAACGCCTGGCCGCAAGAACCAACATGGCGCCTGTTGCCACGGAAACCGGGACTGGCAACATTGTGTTTTAGCGGGTGGCGGCAAGTGGTGGGTCAAAGGCTGACACCACCCTAAAACACGGTGACGCGCGCACATGAAGGCTCCCTAATGGGGAATATATGATGAAAAGATGCGAGATGGTGGTACTTGGAGTGTTGAATAGATGGACGAATTAACACACAGACAGATGCATGAATGGACGCATGAACAGACGCAAGAGCGGATGCATGGACGGACGCACAAATGGACGCACGAACAGACGCACGCACGGACGGGTGGATGGACGCATGGACGGCTACACAGACGGACGCATGGACGGACGGAAGCAAGATCGAATGGACGGACGAATGCTTCGCTCCGCTCTCCATTATTCACTCCGTGGATATGCTGCCAATTTTTTTTTCTCGACCAGAGTACCTCCGGCTCAAGCGCATCAAAATATTACTCCGCCGAACACACTCAGAGTCCAACTCATAGCTTCATAGGGGTCTGAGGAGTGAATGAATGGAATAAGTTGGTGTATATCTGGCTTTTGTGATCATAATGCATTTAATGCTCGTTAACGCCAATAACCCATGACGCCACCTGTGCGCATCGCTGCTGCTTCGTATCCAATCGGCCTTCTCTTTCGGAAGATGCCATTACTTCTTAAAGACGATAGTCTTTGTATTTAGAAAAAAAATGTTAGCGATTTTGAGTATTAGGTACTGAATTACGGGAGAGCATGAACCCGTCCCGTGGGCCTCACCGCGAACAGCATGCCTTGCAGCACGTTGTGCAGCTAGTCATGCATGTATGAATTGTGTATTCAAAAATATTTAACGATTTTGAGTACTTCATACTCAACTATGGGAGAGCAGTAAGCCGTCCCTAGAAAAACTTCACCTTTTTTGAAGGTTCTATAGCTCTTAACGATATCTCAAACGACAATAAACGGCCAACCCCTACCGCAGCGCCCACCAATATTGCTCAAGGTTTAGCGTTCATATTTGTGCAATTGTCAATTTAAAAAATAATTATTGCGCATATCTGAGGCGCCATAACAGCACGCCGATGTCTTGTATGACGGCCTTTATACTAGAAGAGGCACACACAAGTAACTCTAAGGATTTACACAAGTATATATAAGTTGTGGTTTCGGGCCACATGGAGCCAAACAGAGCGGAAAGTATGAAGATTAGACAAATTTGTCTGCTACCCATCATTCCCATACTGGCTGAATCACCGTGCGTTGCAGCTCCCATAGACACTAGTGCCAGAGTTTTCTGTAGTTTACTTACAGAAAACTCTATGATGATGACGTCATGTAGGGACGTGATAGTGTGATGAGAACTATTTGCATCGCCATTCTTCAGGCCTACTCACAGGAGGAGGGTGGAAACGTACGTCAAGTTTTCGGTGTTGATGAGACATCTAAAGGTTTTGCCTTAATCAGGCTGGAAACTTCATTCGAGCTGAAACTCGGCAGGGCATGTAGCGCGTAGACAGGATAACCGCTGGTCATTAAGGGTAACTAACTGGATTCCCAGAGAAGGCAAGCGGGTTAGGGGGAGACAGAAGGTTAGGTGGGCAGATGAGATTAAGAAGTTTGCCGGTATGAATTGGCAGCAGCAAGCACTGGACCGCATTAACTGGCGGAACATGGGAGAGGCCTTTGTCCTGCAGTGGACGTAGTCAGGCTGATGATGATGATGATGATGATGATGACTACGATGTATCCTATAATCGTATCGAGGTTCTCGGGTTTAAAACACCGAATAATACTGTTATTATCTGACAAATCTTATTCGGTGTGAATGCGTGCCTGTGTGTGGGAGTGATACGATGCCCGACAATGCCCACTTTAAGTTGGTTGTCTCCAACAGCAACTTCAGGTTGTCCGTTACCATTCTTTCATGAAGACACTGACACCGTGTTATATGACAAGAAAAAGTTTTTTTTTCTTTGTTCCCACGATATTTGCGAGATGAGCGTACCCTAGATTTGGCGCAACACACACATGCTGTGTAGCTTATAACACGCCCTTCTCACTGTGTGCCCTTCCCGGGGCCACGTTCTCGAAGGCAACGCAAGTCGACACAATTTCAGAGCGGAAGCGCCGTCAAGAAGCCGGGGAACGCGAAGCAAAAAGTCAGAACATGAGCGTTTTTGATAACAAGCTTCTAACGAAGCCACTGCTTGCTATCTTCCCCTTCTTGTTCTTTACACGTGCCAAGGCTGCACTCCCTTATAGCTGCTTCTGAGTTTCCTTCCTGTGATTTGAAAGTTACGACTGCCATTCATCCTTGAGTCCTGAGCACGCTGGTGTATTTACGTGCAGATGGCGGTATGCAAGAGAGAGAGGAAGTTTCTCTCGTTTCTTGTGATGAGTTTCCCCTTGTTCCACTTTCTTTTTCTTGCGTTTCCTGGCAGGCAGTTCTTCAAGAAAGGGGTCACTTGTGGAGCTAGCTAATAAATTAGGTGCTTTACTGAGAACGTCGGAACGTGAAACAGTAGCATGCAGTGTTCTTTATTTGCACTCGCCTTAACACAACTTTATGAATGACTCTTTTTTTATATATGTATGTGTGCGCTTGTACAGCCGTCAGCATGCTCGAAAAAAATGCTTCAAGACGTGACCTGGACTAGTTTGACTGATGGCAGCCGCGAAGCGCTGGGAACTGTTGCCGAGGTAATACCTTGGTACGCTTGCATAGTATGTCGGCATGTATGGGTAACATCTATGCAACAGAACCCAAAGTTGTGTAGCTTTAGCGTCAATCAAACTGCTTGAGGATACGCTTTGGAGGGTTCTCTAATCTTGAGAACGACTTAACGTATACATAGTATTTAGATGTGATCTTTCCATAGTCATCACTCGCCACTTGGTGAAACAAGTTAGGTAATAAAGCAGGTTCAGATGTCCAGGGATATCTATCAAAGTTTGAATAATAGATAAATGAACAAACAAATAAAAAATAAATAAGTAAATAAATAAATAAATAAACAAATAAATTGTTATTTAAAGTTATATGTAGGTGTACTTCTGCGAACGTGCATTTTCTTCTGTTTTAGAAAACAATCACCACTGAATGGTTTTAAATGCGAAGCGTTTCTTAGCGAACATTGGTGTTTTGAGCGTATCTATCTATCTATCTATCTATCCATCTATCTATCTATCTATCTTTCTGTCTATCTATCTATCTATCTATCATTCTATCTATCTGTCTATCTATCTATCTATCATTCTATCTATCTATCTATCTATCTATCTATCTATCTATCTATTTATCTATCTATCTATCTTTGAGCTCTCCTGGCCGTCTCAATAATGGCATCAATGCCGAAATTGGTGTGGCATAACATGACTAGTCATAAATGAAATGATGGGCATAAATGACTAGTCATAACATGAAAATCATGACGTGTATGTCAAAATGTCATGCTTTCAATTTCATGGACTTGCTGCTCTTGCGATGGTTTCGTACACATGACATTATGCAAAACTGGTATGAAATTACATGACTGCATACGGAACATAAGTGACGTGGTAATCATTAAATGCACGTCATGATTTTCATGTTATGACAAGTCATCACTATACGCCACGGTCATGGTGCTCTCACGGTCGTTTCGCTAGCTTCACGTATACAAAACTTGGTATTACGGTATGTGAATGGATCACAAATGTATGTGACTGGTGAAAAAATGATAATCATGAGATGTGTGTCATTTAACAACATGACAACTTGCTACGCTCATAACGCGCTTGCACCCGTTTCGCTAGCTCGCCATATACAATATTTGATGTCATGTGATGGTAATAAACGACGAAGGTATATGTCACGTATAAACACGAAAATGATGATGTGCATGTCATGTGAAACATTACATGCTACGCTCATAGCGTGCACGCGGCCGTTTTGCTAGCTCCACATATGCCAAATTTGGTATGAGGTGACGTGAATAGATGACGAAGGTAAATGACACGTCCAAACATGATCACCATGACATGGAAGCCCTGTACAGCATAATTTACGTCCACCTCGTAAGGTTATGCTCATTCTAAAGTGACATATTACCTTCATTATTCGTGCTTCGCATATTATCGATTACCACAGTACGTAGATCTGTCAATTTTTTTCTCGAGGTGTAGACAATGAAAGTGTTAGAGGCGATGTTGTTGTGCTGCACATGACGCTGGATGCAATCTTTGTAGCAGCAGCCTCGGGAGTTAAAAAGGAAACATTTTTGTCGTGCAGTGGGTGCATCGAAAAATTTCCAAGGTTGCCAAATTAGAGTGAAGTCCACCACAACGAATGTCTTACAATATTGTTTTTGGTTCTGACACGCTAAATTCACAACTGCTCTGTAGTTTCCCCATATACCTAATTATTTTCGCATGAATGAAATAGCTTTGTAGCCTCGTATTCAGTTAGAGCGAATTAAAGAGTAAAAAAGAATAGTAAGAAAACTCAGGACCGGGTTGATTGATGCAACACGGGAGAATATTGTGCCTTGCAATGAGTATAGTCAGGCTAATAAAGATGATAGTGGTGTAAATATTATCGCAGAGAACAATAATGTAATAAAAATAATCGTACTGGCATCGCACTTTCAAAAGTAAATGTGTCAGATTGAAGTACAGAAAACAAGTACTGTACCACAACGCCACACAAAACGAACGAAGTAATCATCTTTTCAAATTGTGTCGTGAAACCGCTATTTTCTGGTTGTGCGTGCTTTTCGCTGACATCGACATCTTGCTGTGCAAAAAACATTGATACAGTTACCCCTACATTTCTTTTTGAACGCTTTTGGGAAGTCGCTTATCGGAGACCTAGAGCGGTGTGCAGCGGTGTCACGCTTTATTAGATGATGATCAGTGAGGGGGGTGGGTACGCAAACTTATGCGCACACTGTGTCGCCGCACGCTCTTAGATCTGCTGCATGGTTCGCAGGGCAGGCTTCTCGATTGCACCTTTGTTGATACCAAAAAGACTTCTATATTAGTTTCACCTGCTTTCTAATGATTCTATGGCCTCTATGACGCATTTCATTTTTTTTTCTTTTGGTTGTATTGCTTGTGGTGACACCATTTATTGATCGATTTGCCAAATGATCGGAGGGCGAATAACGAGTTTACGAGCTCATATGAGCTTAGCTATATACTACTGCAGCGAAACACGTCGTTTGCCTTCTTTAAAAATGAACGTTGTTTCACGTTCCGACTAAAGGTGGCACACTTTGCCGCCAGATTGTAACTTTTATAAGAATAATTTGCAATTTTATAGCAAAGCGATTCCGTGCGGGTTGTCTCCGGCTCATTACAAGAGGCACAGCGACGATTTTCGTAAATGGAGCGTAAGTTGGTTAAATGGCTCAGAATCGCGCTCTTGAAAATAACGGAGGTTATGCCTTACTTTTTCCCGCTGCATTTGCTGTGTTTAAACGAAGACGTATATTCACAAAGCCTCTGAAGTTTCACATTGGCGACTACAACATTTTCCAAATACAAAAGCGGCATCAGTTCATATTGTAATTCTAGAGTAAACTGAGCTACATTATAATGATTGCCCCCACATTAGCTATGATGACGATGAAGCCATTTCTTGCAGCACACGTCAATGTAAGTATTACGTTTCACACAGTTATAACCATGACACTTCAACATCCGAGCATCTGCTTGGATGCCTCCACAACATGGACAACGAAGAAAGGCGAGCTGTATCAGACCACTCGCTGCGACAATAAATTGAATTATTCATCGGTCTCTTTTTACCTAACACCGGAAGAGGCCTCGCAACAGTTTTCCTGTTAAACACTGAACGGCTTAAGCATAGGTTCTTACTGCCTTACAAACCAACCACAACAATGAATTTTTTTCTAAATTCCTAAGGCAAGAGTGGAGTTACAGAGATGTGCCACGCGCTGTATTTATTTTCTCTACAAGCGCAGTGGAAGCTAAGCATGCAGGGATGACATGAGAGAGGAACTTACGTCATGCGCGCGTCATGACCCAGAGCACTTTTAAAGACGACAGTCTTTCTTCAGGACCTTCGACCCCAAAACTTTGGTCTGCCTGTCTGTCTGTCTGTCTGTCTGTCTGTCTGTCTGTCTGTACATTTGTCTGTTTGTCCGCCCTAACAATATTCTAAACGGCACCCTACGGCAAGTCAAACGGCCAACCCCATCCGCCGCGACCACAAATATTGCTTAAGTTTCAGCGCTCATACCTGTGTGATTGTCAACTCAAAAGCAACTATTGCGCATATCTGAGGCACCATAACAACTCGTCGACATTCCTATGTGTGGCTTTAGAGTAGAGAAGGCAGCCCCGCTGCGGTGGTCTAGTGGCTAAGGTACTCGGCTGCTGATTCGCAGGTCGTGGGATCGAATCGCGGCTGCAGCGGCTGAATTTCTGATGGAGGCGGAAATGTTCTAGGCCCGTGTTCTCAGATTTGGGTGCACGTTAAAGAGCCCCAGGTAGTCAAAAATTCCGGAGCCCTCCACTACGGGGTCTCTCATAATTGTATTGTGGATTTGGGACGTTAAATCCCACAAATCAATCAAACAATCAATCAATCAATCAATAAGTCAATTGATCAAATACTTGAGAAGGCACACATAAATAATTTCAAGAACCGTAGCGTTTATCACGCCGCGATGACAGTGCAACGCGATACTAAAAATGCAAGTATTTCCAACGTTTTGCTAAGATGACACAGCGGTGGCACCTGCCTGTCGCTTTGCATTCTACATCTTATCGCCCCCGAGCCAGGCGCGCATCTTCCTCCGTGGGCACGCACGCCTTCCTTCGTTTTCGACGATAACTGTCAGATAGCATACGTGTCTAACGTGCCTCGATGCGCTCGTTCACTGCATTGATCGAGACTCTCTACGCAGCACTTCTAGAATACAATTCACTAATTTTCTCGCACAGAACATCAGATAAACGTTTTAACGCGATAGAGTTAGAGAGCTCGTGTCGCAGAAATCCCGCTGTCAGCGTCGGCCCCATTGGTTGTGAGCGAACAACCGTCTGTGGGTCTGTGGGCGAAAAAAAAGTCACAGAGATCACCGCGAGAGGCTGCTACTACTATCACACTGAAAGAGCCGCGCATTATAAGAAAAAAAATGGCTCAAGGTCATGATGTGCGGTAGCTGCTTGGCCCCTGCCACCCCTACCTGCTTAGCTTCCAGCACTTTCATCGGGACGAGAAAATAGAAAGCGCAATCGAAGCATGCGACATACCTTTGCAATTACACTCGCACTGAGCGGATTCTTTTGCGTTGTTGAATTCGAGAGGCAATAAGCTCAATTTGTGAATTCACTCCATGGTTACTTGGAAAAGTGTTTCCGGACCCCTTTAACGCGTTTTGTTCGACAGGTGTCACGACAAAAAAGAGCCCATTCGGTGATCTGTAGGCGTATTTGGGAAGCCTCAAGCTACGTCGAAAAAGGCTGGAATAGTGCAGCCATCGCTGCTAAAAACATTCAGGAGCATTAAAGCAATTCTATATGTGGACAACTATATTCATCTAGCGGAAAACACATCATGCTTTTCCAGAGACGATGATCAAGCAAACAGAAAACGCTAGATGAGAAAACGCTATAATCTGTGAGGCATTGTGATACTCTTTATCGCCTCCGAGATGGCGAGCGCGCGGCCTGTATTTTGGAGACCACGCAACTCTTGCTTTAGATCAAAAACCTGTACGTATTGTGACGTCCCCGCAAATACGTACTGAACCCCGGTCCTTTCAAGATGTTTTCGCTCGTTTCTTAAACCCACGCATTAAAAAAAAGAAAAGAAAAACCATCGGTACAACGAATGGGCATTCTGGACTAGAGTACCTGGAAGGATTATTTCTACTTTTCTCGCCCCCCCCGCGCAAACACGAGGACTGGGCGGCGCCTTGTTGTCTAAAGACATTGTGACAGTGTACGGTGGCAATAATCCGCGCCCACCCTTCAGATTTGTGGCATGGGGAAGCAGCAGAGCACCTTTTGTTGGTTCGGGGAATGCGACCCTGCTGCAGCGCCTGTGCCAGGTCCGACCTGACTTTCCGTCAGCCTCCGTGGCTCCAGGGCTCATTACTGCTTTCTGCGCGGATGTCCATCCGCGGCGTTGAATGACAAAGAAGCGGCGGCTACGGAGAATTTCGCGGGAGACACCCAGCTGCATGGAGACGTCGAGACTCGTTCTGGACATCGGCTCATCAAGTACCAGAAACCGGGGCAATTGGTTCGGCCGAAAAAATTTTGCCACACACTCCAAACTCCGGACGTTGGCCATTACAGACGACGCACTTTGTCGGAAGCATCGGGACCATTGTTCACTCGCAGTTAAAGAGTCTTCGGACGGCTCGCCCATCTCTCTCCCTGAGGCTTGAGTTTGAACATTGTTACTTGCTTAGCTTTGCTTGGGAGAGGGTTCTCCGCTGATGTGGGCCGCGGGGGCGGCCGTCGAAGATGACACACTCTGACTGACAAGAAAATATGCCGCGTCAATGGTGGCGATTGGTTTGGTGCCCTGGTAGGGCGGAGTAGGGTCCTACAAAAAGGGACTACGAGACGATACGAGAGGTGTGAGAGATACGATACGATGAGCTCGAGATGGTAGAGAGATGGAATGGAAAAGGAAGATAACGGCGCGAAGAGATAGCGATGAGGGGCGATGAATGATGACTGGGGCAAGGACGGTGCGATGAGGAATGAAAGTTAGGGATAGGAGGCGAGTGAATTGAGCGTTACGAAAGAGGACTAAGATGAAAATCACTGAGCGGCACGACGAAGGCGACGATGATAAAGACGATGAAGACGCCGACGAATTGGACAATGACACAAGTAAGAAGCCCTTAGCCCGACTCGGACAGCCAGCTCCGAGGCCCCCGTCAACATGAACCTTTCGTGAGACGGACTTTATGCACCTTATTTAGATTAGCTTTGCGGGAAGGGAGGTGGCGTGTTGAGACATTGCGTGGTTTTATTCATTGATAACATATCAATTGTGTCGTCGAGTGTTTTCTTTATATATGCATACCCTTGTATTGTTACAGATACTTTCTTTATGTGCTGCTCTGTGTCGAACGTCGCGAATGCCTAAATCATGTGTTATAATTTTTTGTAGTCGTTGACGTACGCGAGTATACGATGTTTGCAGTTAGTAATAAATTAAATGAATCAGTAAACAGAAACAGGTCGCAGCGTCTCTTACTTCCCAGCCCCAGCACGAATCCCTGTATGTGGGAAGTGATTGAGACACACAGCCAAGAGGGAACCGGATAGACAAGGGGTTTAGTGGTCTTCCCTCTCTTTGGTAATCGGTGGCGTAGTGGGGGACGTCTCAAGGAGAGGGCTGGCTTGTGGGTAGAGATGAAGAAGCCCCGGTATCGACGAGGCGAGGTGAAAGTTCAAATTGAAATGGTTTCACGGCGTCTCCCCGCACGGAAGTGTCCCGCCTCGTAAGGAAGCAGGGGGCGTCGTGATCGGTACTGATGTTCAAAGCCCAATGTCGCAGTTGCATAGGACAGCATATACGCTACGTTCTCAGTCAATCCGAATACGCAATTCGCGTTGAAGGTCCCTTTCCCTCACCGACAGGTGCAGCAGAGGCCAGGCAGGAGATGGTACGTGAGGGTAATTCAGTATTGCTGCATTTATAAACTATGTTCTCCCGCCTTCCCGCTTTTCGTCTGGTTTGAGATGTTCTATAAGCTCTTAAAATTTTGTGCATGTGTGGAATGAAAGCGTATTGAAATGTGTGTATTGATTGATTGATATGTGGGGTTTAACGTCCCAAAACCACCATATGATTATGAGAGACGCCGTAGTGGAGGGCTCCGGAAATTTCAACCACCTGGGGTTCTTTAACGTGCACCCAAATCTGAGCACATGGACCTACAGCATCTTTGCCTCCAGCGAAAATGCAACCGCTGCAGCCAGCATTCGATCCCGTGACCGGTGAGTCAGCAGCCGATTACTTTAGCCACTAGACTACGGTGGTGGAGCAGTATACTGTAAGTACTGCAAAATACAGTAAACGACAGGTACAGTGACCGTTCGTAGAGACGGCCTCTCGTCACATAATTAACTGGGCTAGCCTTCGAAAACGATGGCCCACCCGATCCGACAAGACATCGTTAATCGTTAGTCTCTGTTAAGTGTGAATTGCGTAGTCCTCGTCGGAGCAAAGTGCGTTTAACAATTCAAGGACGGTTTCGCTTACAACGAGGAATAAGGAGTATACGCAGCATGTTTTGTAGATTCATAATTACATTTTGGCTTCGTTAACTTTGTTGAGCGAATTTCTTACTGCCGATGTCTGTGACTGCATGCCAATGGGAACGATGTTAATGCTATGCTCTAATTGTTATGTTTCTACAAGACAATCTGTTGTGCTGTGCCTCAAGAAAGCATCTTAGGGCCTCTCTCTTCAATATCTACATAAAGGATGTTGTCTGCATAAACAACGACGCTACATTTCTTCTGTATGCAGCTGACACCAGTCTTTTTGTTTCCGGAAGAAAATCATCTAAAATATTTCACAGAGCCCAAAACGCATACTTTAAGGTGTGCTTCGGTGGTCTACTACTCATTGCCGGCGATTAATTGCGAAAAAACAAAACAAATGCTGTCTTTTTCAAATCTAGAGGTACGGAAATTAATCCTCACGAATCATTAGGTTTGACAAAATACCTGTCGCGGAGAAACATAAAGTTTTAGCCGTATTTACCGGTCATATGACATGGTCATGTCATGTTGAATCAATGACCAAATTATTATCGCGTCCTGCTGGTGTTATATCATGATGTCGGCATTTTTCTTCCGGAAAAAGCGAAGGTGAAGATATACCATGCCCCGTTTTTCTCGCACACAAATTACTGCCTACTTTCCTGGGGCACCACAACCTTGGGTAACATAAAAACAATTATTTTATTGCAAAAAAGAGCACTGCCCTACATTACCAGTGTCCCACGCAGTTTGTCTGCAAATTCTCTGTTCCACCACTACAACATAATCAGTATGAAACATATGTACAACTTACTACTAATTTATAACTTTTTCTTTGCTAAGAAACAATTTGTCAAACATAAATATACAACACACGAATTCATGGACCCCAAGGGCGGACAGATGGCTCGTTCCTCGTTCTCGCACAAACTATTTCCTACACTCCCTTAGATGCACATTATCCTCCTTATTAAATAAATATGAGAGTATAGTGACCCTAACTTTCTTGTGTTTTCAAAAAATTAAATGCGTGAATTTTTGTCACCCTTGCACGGTGCTCTTTGTAGTGTGTTTTCATTAGGTAAAATACGTCACAAGAATGAAATCATTCTGCTGGCGTATTCGCTCTTTGTATCATAGTACGACAATTTATATCGCATGAACGAGTATTGTCCATGAGTGAATATTCAGCTATTCAGTTTGATCTATGTTTATTTGTACCGCTGCTCTATCTGTAAAACATTCTTCCAATTTTTGGTTAATTTCTCCGGCTATAAATGTAAAAGCTTGTATTCCGAAACTGCTACCATGTATGTGGACCCTCAGGCATTCTCAAGTGGTCCTTTAAACCTTTTTTCGCCTGAAAAACCAAACGTGTTCAAAAAAGTGTTGGAAAATAATAAATGTGAATATGAATATCAATGTATGTCAAGCAGCCCTAACTAAGTGGTAGCTTTCAGTCAACAGTTCTTACTTTGCTGCACATATCCAAGCATGCTTGTGATGCACAATAAGTAATTTTTGGTGTAAGATATGCTGCACGTTGGCAACATGACTTTGCACACGTTACTTTTCAGGCAGACTTTCAGCTGCACTGCGACTTTTGATAGCAATGAAGTGCTCCAATCGTAAAGATTTCATTGTGCAATCTGTGAAATGGAAGGTATTTATCGGTGAGACATATTCACTTGGTCTCCATGGAGAGTGCACATGTGACCGAACTACATCTACTCATATAAAACTAGCGTGTTCGCTGCGTATATGCGCTAACAATTTTAAATACGCGCAAAAAACGCGGGATGTTCTAGTTTTTTGTAGCTTTCGTCACTCGGCTTCCTGAAACGATAGCGTTGCGGCAAGGTGTCTTCTGTTGTTTGCAAGCGTGCAGCCGACATTTCCCTTTACGTCAACAGATTCAGAAGTGTACAGAATATTTCACCGCTCAACATAGTATGCGTATTCATGTTTCTAGCACTTACACCAGCGCTAAAGGAGCAACCTCGAACCACACAAAATCTTCAGTGATCGGTTCACCAGTGATGAAGGAATGAACCTCGCAGTTGTTCAGAGCATAGTGCACCATAATCCATTCGTCAGAACGCATGAACTCTGACGAGAACTGCCAGCTCATGCAACACGAGCTTAGGATTCCTTTTGCTGGAAGTGGATCTGTTCGGTCACTGTTTTTGTGCACTGTTCAATTTCTGCTCATTTCTTGGACTATTACGCTGACATCCATTTCTTCACGGTGTGCCAACGAGACGTCGGGTGAAGACTTCGAAGGCTCGGCGCCCTACTGGTACGAGGTCCCTTTATCAAACACTTGGCTAGTACGCGACCACTACGGTGGTTGGTAGCCATCGCCATGAGCCTTATGCTCGTCCTAGTGCGTTAAACCACATGCAGGACACAATAAAAAACCCGAGGGCTTGCAGGTGCGCCCAAGCATCATAAAGCCGGCCCGTTAGCTCATTCACAACCGCGAAATGGCTCCAGCGAGCACAGCAGCAATGGAAGACGATGAAGTTGAGAGCAAGAAGCTTCGCTTAGAAGAGAATCCTTTTGACGATAAAACGTCAACCTATTACCTAAGTGATGAAGAAGACATGGACGAAGATGAACCATTTACGTTGGTTACTTATAAAAAGAAACGAGCAGAGGTCATCCCAGTCGTCTTTCGTTCAACACCTGAAGGTGCTAGCTTCTGGAAAGTGAACCCCAATCGAGTGTTAGCCGAAGTGGTTTCCGCTGCTAAAGAAAAAGTACAGTCATTCAGAACGACCAGAGATGGAAGCTTCAGTGTCAGCGTTGCTTCCTCAGCTTCAGCCAAGCGTCTTCTGATGCTTTCGAATGTAGGTGGCCTGGAAGTTAAGCCTTTCTTCCCAGAGTCATACACTCGAACCGTTGGGAACCAAAACATGTCCCTCTGCAGTATTCAGATGAACAACTCCTAGAGTACATGAGAGATGCAGAGGTTTTATCAGCGCGACGGCAAATAAAATACTACCGCCAGGAAGATGGAGGAGTAACGTCGCGTCCACTTCACTCAGTGATTCTAACTTTTCGAGATAACCGCCCGATTCCAGGAGGAATCTACTTAGGATTTACCAGTTACCCAGTGGAAAAATATCTTGGTCTAGCTTTTCGGTGCTATAACTGCCAGCGATTCGGACACATGGCGAAAAGTTGCCGTAACACATGCCGGTGTAAGATCTGCTCAGAAGAACACCATCATAAGGAGTGCAAGTCAGTTCTTCAGCTTAAGTGTGCAAACTGTGCAGGTAATCACGTTGCCTCATATTCAGGCTGCCCGTTAAGTAAAGCTGCTGCAATAATGCGTCGGCATGAGCTCATCCATAGAAAAAAAACGCGCCCCAATGAACCATCTCCAAACCTTGAGATTGTTCATCCTGTACGTGATCCACCTCAGCGGCCACCGCAACAACAGCCGACAAGCACACCAAGAGAACCGCCAAGAGAACCGCCAAGAGCACACCCGAGAGACCACTCACGAGAAGTACCTTCAAGTAACCCAACCTACGCGTCAAAGCTGCGAACGCCCACGCGACCTCTGCCGGAAAGAAGCAAAACCGACAGTGCCAGTGTTCGTCACAACTAAAACATCAAAACGTCACGTCATTCTCAACAGGCCTCAGAAAATATACCATCCAATGGAGACCGTGCCTCTGCATCAGTGATGCAATTGATTCTACCAATGCTTTTCGCAGCACTTAAGGCAATCCTGTCTGCTCTACCGGAAGAAAACAACCTGCCAGAAGTAAAAGCCCCGCTGCCTCTGGAAGCACTACTGTGTCAACAATCCGGGTCAAACCTGCGACAAGTAACATATCAATAAGCGCTACAAAGATGTCTCCATATACCGGTGGAATGCCAATGGTCCATATGCCAATGGTCTTCGAAAGAAGTGTGCTGACTTCCGTAAACTCCTTTTGCAGTATAACTTTCCAATACTCCAAGAGGCAGGAATGAATGATGATTTCCGCCTCTCCAACTACGTGATATGTAATTCATCTCGTCGAAGTGGTCCTAGCAGAGTGCATTTTTGTGTCAGAAAGGACCTTCCTTCTCACCAAGTTCACTCAAGTGATTCGGACTTCCCAGAATTCTTCGCTTGCAAAGTATCCTTTGGTGAGCAGTGCGTAACAGTGATCAATTTTTACCTACAACCTTCAAGTCGCATTTCGGTGGAAGAGCTAACAAATATCTTCAACATTTCTAATTCATATGCGTTTATATGCGGAGACTTTAATGCGCTCAACATAATCTGGGGTAGAGATCGATGTGAGGCACCTGGGAACATTGTTGAGTGTGCCGCAGACAAATGCAATTCGACAATTTTAAATGACGGCTCCCCAACTTTTCTCCGAGGGCATAATTATTCTAGTTGCATCGATGTAACTTTGTGTTCCCAAGATCTAGTGAATGGTGTGGTATGGACAACGGATGTAGAAACGCGTGGGAGTGACCATTTTCCCATTCAAATAAATCACCCCTACTTGCCATATGACGACATCAGATGCTACAGCAAACTGACGAACTGGATAGCTTTTCGGTACCGCCTAACTAACCAAAATAGTGAACTCATGGCAGTTGAAAGCTTTCCTGAATTTCTGCAAGATAGTGCAATTTACAAAGTAGGTCCCGATTCCAAAAGACTATGCTGCAGTCGATGGGGAATATGAACATCTAAGAGCCATCAGACGACGTTCAGGAAGGGCATATCGACGCAGCGGAAGTTTAGCAGCATACAAAAATGCACAGAAAATCCACAGTGTAATGTGCAGATGGCTAGAAAATTTAGGTAAACGACGCTGGCGTGATTTGTGTGGCACGCTCTCTCCCCACACACCTGTTCCAAGAATTCGGCTTGCAATTCGAGCATTTTGTGGCCCTGTATCACAGAGCTTCCCATTTCGTGCTCTTGCTGTAGCCTTGGACAAACCGGTAGCTGTGGGAGCAGATGAATTTTGTCAAGTTATCAGTAGGCCTACCACATCACAATGTGCCTTATTTGATAATTCAGTCGCGTTAGCCAGCCAAAAAATTAATGCTTGCTTTTGGGTCCAGCATTCTCAACTAGACCCTGTATTTACGTTAAAGGAGCTGCATTGTGCTATAGCATCATGTCGTCAAAAATCGGCCTCCGGACCGGACGGCATTACGTACAATATGCTAAAGAACCTTGGGCCCACAGGCACAACAATTCTCTTAGATATTTATCATAATCTGTGGATGCGAAGAATTGTACCCGAGTCTTGGAAGTCTGCTCGCATCATTCCGATCCTAAAACTGGCTGAGACGCCATTGAACCTTGAATCCTTCCGTCCAATCAGTCTGACAAGCTGTCTATGTAAGGTAATGGAAAAAAATGATTGATGCGCGACTTCAATGGTGGTGCAACTAAACTGGTGTATTCTCCAACTACTTTACAGGGTTTAGGAAACAGAGATGCACAATGGGTGCAATACTGGAGTTAGTGACGTATGTGGAGCATGAACGCGCCTGTGGTAGTTTGACGGTCGCAGTGTTCTTGGACATCAAAAGGGCGTTTGACACAGTCAGTCACACATGTTCTGCTGAGTATGTTGGAACTCGGACTGTCCGGCAGGTCTTTGCGGTAGGTATTTAAATTTTGACCAGATCGCAAAATATTCATTCAGACGAGCGAAGGAAAAAGTGCAGAACACGACGCCAGACAGGGAGTGCCACAAGGAAGCGTACTCAGCCCTTTTCATTTCAACTGTGTTATGGTTGATTTAGCTAAAAGACTGCCTTCCGGGTTGAAATACTCCTAATATGCAGATGATGTGTGCATTTGGGCATCTGGAACGAACATACGTTAATTAATATTGCATTTAAAGACGGAATAAGTATTATCAACAACTTTTTAAAAGAAAGAGGAATAGTTCTATCGCACGCAAAGACAGCTGTATTTCCCTTCACCCGTAAGAAGTTGTAAAACTTCAATCTCAATTTAAAAGGAGAACCACTAATGATTGTAACACAGCATCGGTTTCTCGGAGTAATACTTGATAGGCAGCTATCATGGGCACCTCACATAAAGAAACTCGAAAACGAGGTGAATACGTCAGTGAATATACTCCGAAGAATTGCTGGGACATCATGGGGTGGATCTGTATCATTGATGCTCGCTGTTCACAATGCTTTAATAAGACAAAAGGTTGCATATTCTGCAGCAGTTTTACACGGCCTTTCCTGCACTTCAGAGGAGCGACTTCAAAGACTATTAGCTAGGGGACTGCGCGTCTGTATAGGTGTTCCACGAGCGACTTCCAGCAGCCTTGTCATAGCAGAGACTCGACAACCACCCTTTCCAGTCATGAGAACAATTGAAACATGTTGCCATTTTTTTCGCTTACAGACGCAACACAAGGACCACCCATTGGCACTGGAGATTTTACTAAGAGATAAAAGCAATGCTCATAACAATGTACAGAGTAATGCACATATATTACCCAGAAATGAATTTTGGAGCTCTGAAATGGACTATCCTCCATGGGTGCTTGCAATACCAAGCATTGAATTCTCAGTGGATGGCATTATCAGAAAGAGAGACATGTTCATCCAAGCTGCTCAACAACTAGCGCTTTATCAGATGCACATGCGGTATCCAGGGTACATACACATTTACACAGATGGCTCAAGTACTACAACGTCTTCAACATCGGCATTTGTCATACCACAGCTCAATATTCAGGAATCGTTTAAGGTATGTCGCATGACGTCATCTACTACATCTGAGCTCTTCGCTATTCTGTATGCTCTAAAGTTTTTAAACTCGGTAGCAGACGCTAGATGGGGTACTTTTCAGTGACCCACAGGCCGCATTAAGATCACTCCCCAGTACAAACACGACAGTAATAAGTGATAGTATGACATACGAAACGCTGAAAAAGCTCACCAAAGCAAAGAAGGCGCAGCATGAGATTAAATTCCAGTGGATACCTGGCCATTGCAACATTCTTGGAAACACAGCTGCCGATGAAGCAGCACGACAAGCACATCGTAAAGCCGTTATTGTTTCTTTACCAATTTCGGAAAATGAATTGCGTAGTAGTATAAAGAATACAACTTTCAGAATGAGCAAAACTGCTTGGTTTGACCAAAGTACAAAGTGCTGCGATTTATATCACATCGATCCATTTATTGAATTCAAAATTGCGCTGGCATTAGATAGAAGGATGGAAACTCTAATTCACCGATTGAGGCTAGGCACCGCTTACACAAAACATTTTTTGCACAGAATCGGCAGAGCTGAAACTCCCGAAGGCAAATGTAGATTTATAGATGAAGACGTATGTCAGCTTCTCATAGACTGTCCACATCATGACACGCCGAGACGCCGTTTTAAGTCCGAACTGTTGGCATTAGACCGCAGACCATTTAACATAAAGAAACTTCTGGGCCCGCAGCCAACTGGAGTTTTACAGTCACACGCTTTAAAAGCATCAAGACGTTTTTTACAAGACAGCGGGATTGCTGACAAGTATTAACAAAGAACAAAGTTTCATTTGTAACACATGTACATATTATGTACAACATCATGTGACACCCATCATGTGTGTGTTGTGATATGAATGACATGTCGACTATTATGTACATACGAGCGAAAGCATCTTTATAAGGACCAGACGCGTGCTCTGCTGTTTTGTGCTGGTGGACCAAATATCAATAAGGGACGTTATCAGAGACTTCATTCATTGACTTTCGATCATTTCCTTACCATTATGTGTTGATATGTGCGTATAAGTGTGTCTTTGCGTATCTGTGCCCGAGTTTTCTATTTTTCATGCACTGCTTTATATGTTTCGCTTCAAGATACGTGTTCAAGTTTCACTCAACGGCTAAAGAGTAGCCGGCGCCATAATGGTGCGCCAACATCTCCTTATATATCATAACAATAAACACGAGCGTACTTACGCTCTACTGGGCACCGTTCAAGCCTGTGGGTTGTCCACATTTATAGCGAGCCGCTGGAATTTTACTGCCGCCATCTACTCCTTCACTTTCATTCACGTTTGTGGCATTACATCACAACACAACAGAAACTACAAGCATTCCGTATGAGGGAAATTACAAACACGAGACGTCTCGCGCTCAGGGTAAGATACTAGACCAGCGTGACCTTACCGGCACCTCAGTGGAAGCAGAGGAAATGTACACCCGCGAATCTTTCCACCAGGCGAGAAACGAGCGCTAGTGTCTAGGGTGGAAGTTTACCAGCCGACACGTTTCGTCGCTATAGTTTTGGTTTCTCTCATTCAGAGTCACTGCCCCAAACTTTGCTGAGCGCGTTGCTGGCTAGCAATGTGAAGTCACCCCCTTAAAATACGCTGCCTACACGTATTGCTGGGCAGTTCATGGCCGAGGGTTGATCAGCGCCCTTTTATGAAACTCGATGGTCGCGCCGAAACACCATGCGCTATAACGCTTGATGATAATTCCCCGAAAGGTGACACTGCTCCCAGTGCACACTTGATAACTGGCGAAAATGAGGATGCCGCTTGTCAGAGGAAGGAAGTTTCATCGAAGTAACGTGCCAGTGGCCAGCGTTAAAGAACACTTTAGGATTTCAGTATTTGTTTCCTTTTCTGGACTTAAAACTAGACCAGTTCAAGGAGGAGGAGGAGGAAGCAACAAAAAGGGAGAAGGCAGGGAGGTTAACCAGAAAGACATCCGGTTGGCTACCCTACACTGGGGGAATAGGGAAGGGGACAAGAAAGACGAGAAAAAGGGAAGAGAGGGAAAAGAAAAAAAAAGGTGGGGGAGAGACTGACAGTAATTTCACTGCAGCGTGTAGAACTCTACCGCATGTCAGAGCCGTTCACACAAGCCTGTCTTTCTCAGGAAACACTGCAGGGCTTTCACTGCCTTGTGGGCTGTCGAGGCATGTGGACGTTGCTGTAATAGCACCTGCACAGAAAGAGGCCGATCATCCAGTCGTCGCATTGCGTTGGCAAGTACTTGTCTATCTGAGGCAAATCGAGGACAATGGCACAGCAGGTGTTAGATATTTTCGTCGGTGCCGCAAACATCGCACGCCGCACTGTCAGTAATTCCGATTAACTTGGTATAAGCTTTCGTGAAAGCAACTCCCAGCCAAAGGCGATAGAGAAGCGAAGCTGCACGTCGTTGTAGGCCGGGTGGAGGCCGGAGTTGTAGTGAAGGATCCAGCTCGTGCAGTCTTGTACGTCGTATGCTTGGTTTGTTCCACTCAGTCAATGTGAGACTGCGGGCCAGTTGACGAATCTGCCTCACCGCATCCGCTCTTGAAAGCGGAATCGGAACGCTGTTCGCTTCTTTATGTGATGTGCGAGCAGCATGATCTGCAGAATCATTGCCGCCTATACCACTATGCCCAGGTAACCCCTGAAATACGATTTCATGGCCTTTCTGTATTAAATGGTGGTGAAGTTTCACTGTTTGGTAGGTCAACTGGTCGTGGCATCCGCATCGGAGAACTGATATTAGGCACTGTAACGCTAGTTTTGAGACAGAAAACACAGCCCATTTACCTGGTCTTTCTTCTGAATTGATGTGTTCCAGTGCATTTCGCAAAGTCTCGAGTTCTGCCGTCGTTGAAGTTGTCACACGTGAAGTCTTAAAACACCGAGTTACCCCTTGTGATGGTATAACCACTGCTCCACCTGAACTAGACAGCGTAGTAGAGCCATCCGTGTAAATGTGCACGTGGTTACTGTAGTTTTGTTCGAGTAGGAATAGACTCAGTTGTTTTAGGGCATGTGTCGGTAAGTCCGATTTTCTCCTCATTCCTGGAATCATTAAGTGAACTCGCTACCGGCTCAAGCTCCATGGAGGAAGCAGTGGCTCTGAAGCAGGTGCGTATGTCTTAGCAAACGATAAGCGATGCTTGTAGACAATAGTGCCGTATGTCGTGCGAAGTCTTTCAGCAGCTAGGCTCACCATGTGGTGAGAAGGGGTCCTGACATAATGCCTGAGGTGCATGCGCATTGTCTCGGTAATAATATGTGTATTTATCGAGTGATCTTGAGCGATGGCAATGGTTTCAGCCTTTGAAGCACTGCGGGGTAATCCAAGGCATATCTTAAGTGCTTGGGCTTGAACGCTCTGAATTGCGCGCAGGTTGGTCTTGCCGGTGTTAGATATTGCAGGTAAGCTGTACCGTAAGAATACGATAAACAGCACTCTGTACAGTTGTAGCAGGGATGGTATGGGCACTCCCCAATTCTTTCCTGCAAGGAATTTGAACATGTGGCATGTTGCGATCAGCCGCTTCTTCACATAGTTCACGTGTGGAGTCCACGACAGGTTTCTATCTATTATGGCTCCCAAAAACCTGTGGCTTCTGGTGAACGATATGTATTCTTCATTATTCGATATACTGTAAGCAGACATTGGTTTCCGCGTGAACGCTACTACTGCACATTTTCCGCAGGACACCTCGAGGCCTTCTTTACGAAGATAGCATGACGTTGTTGTAGCAGCCTTCTGAAGGCGGGCGCGTAGCTGAGGTCTTGTCACACCTGATGTCCAAATGCAGATGTCATCAGCATAGACAGAAAGTTCTACAGTGCTAGGTAACCGCTCGACTAGACCAATGAGAGTTAGGTTGAAAAGGGTAGGGCTTAGCACTCCTCCCTGAGGTACTCCTCGGCTGCTGTAATAATCAGGTGTTGGGCCATTCGCTGTCATCACGTAAAATGATCTCAGCTGTAAGTAGCTAGTACACCCACATATATATCTTGCCACCAAGACCTACTGTTTCCAAAGCACTAAGGATGGCTTCATGGGTGACATTGTCGTAAGCCCCCTTAACGTCTAGAAACTGGGCGGCGCACAGTCTCTTACAGGCTTTCTGGTGTTGAACATATGTCACCAGATCAACAACGTGGTCGATTGACGAATGGCCGCGCCTAAATCCGGTCATAGATACTGGATAGATTTCGTAGTGCTCTAAATACCACTCCATTCGTGTTAGAATCATTCGTTCCATCGTTTTTCCCACACAACTGGCAAGTGCGATAGGACGGTATGAGGCAATATCCAAAGGAGATTTACCAGCCTTTAGAAGTGGAATGAGGTGACTTGACTTCCATGCCTGGGGAACCGTACCAGTCTGCCAGGAGTCGTTGTATGGGCGTAAGAGTGCCTTCCGAGCTTCGTCTCCAAGATTACAAAGAGCACGATAGGTAATGCCGTCAGGTCCGGGTGCTGAAGAAC
Organism: Rhipicephalus microplus; assembly: GCF_043290135.1. Classification (NCBI taxonomy): domain Eukaryota; kingdom Metazoa; phylum Arthropoda; class Arachnida; order Ixodida; family Ixodidae; genus Rhipicephalus; species Rhipicephalus microplus. The sequence continues at coordinate 164,344,016 of NC_134700.1, read as the reverse complement.
GTCTGCACAGAGCCAGTGCCGCCTCTAGCTCATCCATAGAAAACTAGCATTCCATACGGGGATCATGTGAGGGCGGTGGGTTGTCAAATGTTCCCGTTCTTGATACTGTGAAATTGGAATCACCGGCAATTCTTCTACAGAAAGGTTCTGCGACGTCAATCTCTCTTCTCTGCATCGAAGGTGAAGTGCCAGAGATGTAAACGGGTGTCGCTGACCCAAGGTTGTGCTAAGACCCCGGACAGTTCACCATATCAGTGATAGGGGCTTTCGTGGATCCAACGACTCGCAAAAAGATGTCCAGCGTTGCCTAGCCAGTTTATCCATGTGCCGCTGCATTTTCTTTTGAATGCGTCTAGCCAGCCTCAAATCATCCATGCACTTTGTCCGTCGGTACCTTCGTTCTGCACGACGGCGTACTGCGCGAAGTTTCTCAAGCTCGATGTCGAAATCAGTGCGCTTGTGACTAGTCAAATATGTATGCGTGGTATTCTGCAGGACATCCTTTATCGAGTCAGGGTAAGTGAGCGAGAAACCATTGTAAGGTCCAGGCAGCAGCTATAGGCTGATCTGCGTAAATATGTAGGGCTTCCATCGTTACAAACACAGAGTTCGTACTCCGAGGCTAAGGACACCAATTTTCTTCCTCTTGACTTGTCCCTGAAGCTTCCCCATAGAAAATGGTGGGCATTGAAGTCGCCAGTGATCACCCATGGCCTTCGAGTCGATGTCAGAATACCGCGTAAGCGCTCGCAGTAAGGCGGCTTGATGGAGATAAGTAAGCTCCGATAATCGTGAAAGCAACGTTATCCTTCTTCACACTAAGGCACACATACTGATTCCCTTCATCAGGCGAGACTCTGTGGTGAACGTAAGTAAGGTCATGGCGCATGAATACAATAAGTTTTTTGCAGTCTCTGTGAATGGAGGACATAAAGCACTCATATCCTGACAGCTTCATTGAAGCAGACAGTTTGGGTTCACAAATCACGATAATGGGGGAGTGGTTCACAAATACAAACTGTCTAAAGTCAGACATGGGCGACTTCAGTCCTCTGGTGTTCCACTTAAAGACAGATGCATTCTTGACTTCCACTTGAAACGACGGTGCCTCGCTGGCCATGGTTTTACCTCAGAGCTGCAAGCACCAGACTCAGGGTGTCCAGCACATGCAGTGCGGTCTGCGCAGCTGAAGTCTTCATATTACTCAGTAGGACACGCATGGTACTTATCAGCGATTGCAGCAAGCTTATCACTTGATCTTCATTCATCGCATCACTGCTTTAAGGGGTCGTCGAGGGCGGCGGGATTAGATGCGGCCCCGAAGTAGGTTGACTTTGTGGAAGTGAGGGCCACTGTTCGGCAGTTGAGACTGCGGTCCCTTTCTTCTGTTTGGCAGTATCCGTCTCAGTGAGCTCGGTGTATGTGGGTCAGTCTCTTTGATAGATGATGACATCTCTCTATCGGTAGAGCAGTTTTTCCGTGATGGTTTTCGCCCGCGACGCCGTCGTCGGCGTAGTGTAGCGGCAGCTTCACTCTGCGTTGCATTGTCCCGCACCATAAGCATGAGTACCGCGTGCTTGTTTCGCACCCTCGGGCAATTTTTGGATGAGGCCTCATGAGCGCCGTAGCAGTTCGGACATCGTAACACGGTGGCACCGCAGGCGTCTTTTGGGTGTGATTCAGCGCACCGGGGACACACAACTTTGTTCTCACAGACACCTTTTACGTGTCCCATCTTGAAACACTTGTAGCATTGCAGTGGCTTCGGTACGTATGGACGCACTGAGTGGTGTACATGGCCAACTTTGACATACGAGGGAAGGCTGTCTCCCTCGAACACAAGCCTCAAGCAGCGTGAGTTGCCGAGTCTGGTAATGTGCGTGATGCGGGTGCCTTCAGTCACTGGCTTTATTAGTATTGGCAGGTCATTAGCTGAGATGGGAAGATCCACATCATAAATGACGCCAACAGTGTCATTACAACCTGTAGCGACCATTGGCCGAACTTTCACGTTGCCGATTATTGTTATGTGCCGAAGGCTTTGCAATGCGCTACGGTGCATAACGTCTACAGCAAGGACATTCTTTCGTGCATTGATCCTCACGTTTTTTATCTCATTCGGCGCGGTTTCCACGAGAAGCACAGAAAGAACTTGCCTGTTCAGGAGTCGCAAGTTAGATGTAGGATCTTCGGGCATAAACAGCATGGTGTGCGGCCACCGCTGTGGTGCAGTCTTAATGGTGGAAACACTTGCCGACGATGCCATTCGCAGCAGTATTCGTTTTGTAGATCGATTCATGACGACCGTGAAGTCATCATCCGATGACTCAAAGCCGTCCGAGTAGAAATCGGTTGCCTCACTGTCGGTGTCACTCGACGCGTTGCTGCGCTCCTGGACGACAAAGTCCGGCGCGGCGGTTGCCCGCCTGGAACATTCGCAGGTGTGTCCTGAAGCATAACCGCAAAGGAGGGAGCGGCAGCGCCCTGGATTTCCAGGAAAACAAATTGAAAATACTGAGACACGGGCACAAGCGTTCTGGGAGAGAAACACTTCCAGACCAGTTCAATAAGTGCTTTAAAAGGCATCAACATACCTTGAAGACGCTTTGTTCTCTTCTCCCGCAGAGTATTCCCGAATCTACCACTCTTCCAACAGCCGAGAAATTTGCTGACGTTCACTTGAGCATTATGTCAACTTGGGCATTTCAAGGGAAGTTAGCAGTGAGTGCTGCGAAATGAAAGCGAGGGAAGAGAGAAACGCTGATCATGTCTGCGATGCAAGCGGTTGCCAATTGCCCAAACGTATTCTGTGCAAACGTGCACCGTCTTTTAAAGATTATGGTAACTATGTCTATGAGCATGCACAGCTGAAGTGGGACGCTCTTTTTCATCACTGAGATGCCTAAAGTTGTACCTGAGAGCTACAACAACAAATGAAAGATTGTTCGGCATCACTCTGTGAACATCCACCGTGAAATGCAAGTCCGCCCGGAAAATATGATCTCTGTTATTTACAGAGAAAGTTGAAGGCTTCAGCTTAATGTGTGTACAGTATTAATCCAAGGCGTTTGCTAAAAATCAAGGAAGATGGTTAACTTAAGTCGTTCTTGGATTGAGATTTCCCGAACAGCAGTAAAAACATAGTTGTTAATGGCCAATTGATGGCGTTTAACCTCCCAAAACGGTGATAATATTACGAAAAACGCCGTTTTGGGGTTCTCTGGAAATTTTACCACTTTGGTTTCTTAACATGCACCTAAATCAAACTGCACGGGCCTCAAGCATTTTCATCTACATGAAAAATACGACAGGCATTCGATCCTGCTACCTGCAGGCCATCAATGGAGCACCTTCGTCAATACACAACACTTCGGAATGCCTTTAAGCGTTAGGGCAGAGTAAAATTGTGTATCAATATATTGTACAATCACATAAAAGCGAAGTTAGGTGTATAAACCGAATATTCTGCTGTGTGCGTGTGTGTGTGTTGTGTGTGTGCGTTTGTGTCTGTTTGGGTTTAGATGTTAGAAGAACGCGCGAAGGTCCGATATAAGTGTTATTCTCTGATTTGCGTATATTTTGATATACGTACGAAGAGTCACCCTGTAATATGCTTTAACGTGGCCTATCAGACCTTGGAACAGTGTCTGGCTTTTTCCACTAAAACGAAACTCTACCTATTGAAAATAATGGTTACAGTGATTGGCTCCGGTGAGATGTGTTTTGGTCGGTACAAGTATGACCACCACTGAAGCACTAATACCATCGCCGAGTCAACTTAATCACTCACGGCTGAGATTTCTGCCCGAAATTTCATAGTGTTCCAAAGTCTTGAGAAACACCGCGTTACGTTTTTTTCGTATGCAGACGTTATTCATTGTAAAAGCGCCCAGGAATGATATTGTGATAGTAGCAGCGCTTAGTTTCTAAATCATGTACACGCGAAGCGACCAAAAAAAAACATAACTTGGGTAAGTTGTGGTGATGGTTGTGAAGGGGGGAGGGTGTTGGACGAAAAATTTTGGGGAAGGGGTTCACACTCCCCTACCCCCCCCTCCTTCGTTACGCCACTAGCATGATAAAACCAGCTGTAGGTAGAATCCAAGGAAAAGTACGATGCTGTGAGTGCGGAAAATAAAACCCTAACCATGTAAAACGCAAAGCTGTCTAGAAGGATAGCTGACCTCGAGCCGTACTTTCGTAATGTCGAAATAAGGGTGGTGCCATCCACAAAGGGCGAAGGCTGCGTAGCTGTGCTGCAGAAAATCGGGGCGAAGATTGGATGCCCTGTGGAGCCAACTTACTGAGACACTGTCCACCGCATCCCAGCAAAGAAAGACAACAATATGACTGCATGCTTGTGCTCCCGCTCTAAAGAGGCTGAATTTACAAGGAAAAAGCACGCTTAAAAAGCCCTAAAAGCACGCCTAAACACTACGACTCTAGGCTTCCTTCTCTCTGCAGAGACTAAAGTATTGTGGAATGACCACTTGACGCAAGACAACAAACGTCTGTTCGCGCAAGCTCTTGAGTTAAAAAAAAGCAACACAACTGGAAATTCTCGAGAACGGATAATTGCCGCATGAAAGCCAGCAAGACATAGGGAACTCGCGTGTACATCACTTTTTGCACTAGCGACCTCTCGCTTATCGCTCCACAGCTGTCCAAGTTTCCTTGTTTGCTTATTCAATCAGATATACTTTCACGACAATGTATCTCTCTTCAGAAGAACTGAAATGTTCACTTAAAAACGCCAAACACACCCACAAATCTTTGATACCTTTTATTATACGCAGCCTTTCAAAGAACAGTGATAGCATGGTTCATTTCTTTTCTAATCTAAATAACCCCTTCACTATTGTCTGCCTCTCAGAAACATGGCTGTCGAACGCTGATATAGTGTAATTTGGCATTCCCGCCCATACAATGGAGGCATGCATCCGTAAGGACTCCTGCTATGGTGGTTCAGCCATCTGATTCAAGATAATCAGTCGTGTCGTCGTCGCCACGATCTGTCTTTCTCATGTTCTAATGTTGAGTCGGTATTTTTAGAATTATACACGTCATTCCTTTCCTTTAACATTAAAACACAATCATTAAATCTATATACGATTACCCGTCATCTTGTCCTGCTCTATTTTCCTCTCAGCTAGATGCTATCTTGAACGTTATTGCTAATAAAAACAAGAATGTCATCATTCTCGGTGACACAAACATAGGAATTACTCACCTTATGTCACGGGTCCCGTTAATTAGGGAGGCGATCGCCGGGCTCATTCCAAGGGCCGCAGTATCGGCCCCCCGAACCGCACCACGAAAGCGTGGACAATTTAGAAGTGGTCCTTTCTGGCGCGCCAGAGGACGCCGGCTGTGGCCCAAACAACAAGTCAGAGCCGAGAGATGATAAACAAAACAAAATTATATTCTCAATAATGGCAGATCAAAAAACACAATACACAAATATGCACACTCCACAATTGTTGCGTACAATATGTCACCAATCAAACAACGTACTACACTGTACAATCAGCCACACTCAAAACAACGGACACCGACAACAATACACACTACAATGCAGTCGCATGCATTAAACAACCAAGACACTTAAAGACAGAAGAGATAGAAAACCTATCCAGTCCAAAGTTCTTGGAACAAAAGTCTGGATGATACTCTTCCGAGAATCACTCACTCAAAGTCCAGCGTTGTTGTCGTTCCGCTGCCCCTGAAGTTTCTCTTCCAGGAAACCTCACCGAAGTTTCTCTTCCAGGAAACCTCGCGTCTTCAATTGGCCACTCTCCAAGCTTCAAACTTCTTCGCCGGAAACACGTCCGCTTCACACACGCAGCTGTTGCCACGCGTCTTCGCTCGATAGCGGTAGACACACGCTCTGTCCCGTAGCTCGTGCCTTCACCCCTCAGGTGGAAATTCTCTTCTTCTCCTGCTTTGTCGCTACGGACAAAACCTTCGCCGACTACACGGCGGAATCCCTACGCGCTCTGGCGCTAACTTCCGTCTTCTCCTGCTCTCTCGTCTCGGCTGCTCGATTAAATACCTTCTGCGCGAGATTCCAGAAGGTTCTCGTCATTTCGTCGGCGCGATACGCAGCGAAGGCTGGGGAGAGGGCGAGACGGTTCAAATGCCCTCCGCGACGGATGACTCAACTCGGCATGACCACGCCTCTTTCCTTCTAGAAATTTCGAGTGCTTGCTCAGCCGCCGATGTGGGGTGAGGAGGTTCGTCAGCGAAGCCACGCTTCCGAGGAAAGAGAGTCACGCTCCCGGGGAGCTTGTTTTCTTTTTTTTCTTTTTCTTTTGACCTCGCGGCGTCACTCCGGCGTTTCGTCGCGAGAATTTGGCGGCGCGCCCTTTTTGACCGCTCGTTCTGTGACACTGCCCCCCACTATAGGAGTATTATCTCATAATATTCAAAACCGCACAAACGAGCGCGAACAGTCACCACACACTCTGAAAGACTGTAACATTGTCCGTCACTCATAACACGTCACATTCACAATAGATCACTCTATACAATTGTATATTGTAATTCAATCTCACAACACATGAAATATAACCACAGGTACATGACTACAACACTTCATCACACATTCCAAACAATACAACGTACGAAGTCCTGTCTTTACAACAATTATACAACACTATACATCACATCATCGCACAGAACACTTTGACTCGCTCGACATACACTTGTGACACAGGATAACAAGAACATTATCACAACATATGGCACTCAGCACTGCCCAACACATTATGATTCGACCTCAGCACCTATCCTGTGTACTTTGAGCGGCGCTTGCGCCCTTTCTTGCGGTGCTCACTCGATCTCATCTTATTGTTTTTGCTCGTTTTTTTCCGGCGAGCCCCTTCCAACGACGGTATCTGAGGCGGCGTCTCAGCCATCATTGCCACTTCCGACACTGCTAACGGGTCATGACACTCAACGGGTCCGTTCTGTTTATTTATCCGCGTGTTCATATCACGACATTGGGCCTGGCTGGCCGACTCCGTCATCTTTACACTGTCGGCCGGTTGAGGTCGTGCCGACGTACGTCCAGCTGCCCAGCACGTGAACTCATTCAACACGATCATCTTCTCATTCGCTGTCTCTTGCGCAGCGGCTTCACCATGGGCTCGAGTGAGGTCCGTCACGGGATGCTCCTCCACTGTATCTTGCGGCCGCTGGGTTAGCGAGGGCCCTATTTTAGGGTCTTCTCCCCACTATTCCGGATCATTCGGTCCTCGCGCCCCGTCGATGTTTCCGATGACAAGGTCGTACAGGGGGGTCGTCATGCATAAAGCAGTAACCTTCCCGCTAAAGTACGGGGTTTCAACCTCAATTTCTGCTTCGGGAAGCATCCGAACCGTACGGTCAATTAGGCAAACCGGTTTCGTTTTGCCTGTTAACTCACTTTCCCGTACCAAATTTCTCCGCACGATCACAGTGGAGCTGTCGGTATCTCTTAACACCATAATCTTTTTGTCCGCAACTTTTCTAGGCAGCGTTGGCATTCCCTTCGTGCCACCGGTTGGCTGTTTTGTCATTACAGCACCCACAATAGGAATTTTCTCCCCATTTTTCAATTCTACGAATCCGTCGGTGACGGCATCACCATCAGATTTCGGTGCTGCTAGCACACAGGATACCTGGTGAGTTTGACTCGCTCCGTTTCGACATGCGTCTGCTTTGTGCCCAGTCTGACCACACTTAACACATTTTACTACCATAGGGCTCGTAAAGTTAGTACGACAGTTGCTCGCGCGATGACTCACTCGGTTACACAGAAAACATCGCGTAACACTCTCCGGTGCACGCTTCTTTTGTTCGGGTGCCGAATTTTTCGAATCTTCGGGACACTCCTTCTTGACCTTGGCCAAATTAGTTCCACCTTGCGCTTTCAAGAATTGATCAGCCAATTCAAGCATGTCTTCAAGTGACATAGCTCTCCTCTCTTTCAAGTACAGCGACAGGCTTGGGTGGCAACTAGTCAGAAATTGTTCTCTAATTAGGAGCTCTCTAAGCTCATCGTACTCTTGCGCTGTCCCTGAAAGTTCAATCCATCTGTCGAAATAATGGCAAAGTCGGGCGGCATACTGCGTTGCCGTCTCACTATCAGCTGGCTTTTCTGTCCGAAATCTGTCCCGGAATCCTTCCACAGTAAATCTAAATCGCTTCAGCAAAGCAGCTTTCACCTTTGCGTAGTTGGCTGCATCGGTCGGCGTCAGCCTGCCGTACACACGGAGCGCTTCACCACTCAAGCAAGTACTCAAAGCAGTTGCCCATTGATTTTCCGGCGAATTCTGGCTCCTTGCAATTGTCTCAAATCTTTGAAGGTACGCGTCAAGGTCGTCCTTCCTTTCACCAAACGCTACGAGCAGCTTGCTTGGGTTCAAGCGGAAGCCATGATCTTCCCGTTCGCTGCTTTCAACTCTAGCTTGAACGGGAGTTTCACTTCGCTGTTGCAAACGGAGCCGCTCGAGTTCCATCTTGTGCTGCCGCTGCCGTTCAATTTCAGCCATCTCCGCTTCTCTTTCTTCTTTCAGCTGTCGCTCCCTCGCTTCTCTTTCTTCTCTCGCCCTTTCGGCTGCCAACCTCTCTCTCTCCAAATCCAACTTCAACTGCTGCTCTCTTTTTTCTTTCGCTCTCTCAGCTGCCAACTTCTCTCTCTCCAACTCAGCTGCTTTTTCTTCATTGGCTCTCTCTTTTTCTTCTTTTTCTTTCTGGGTGACCCACTTCCGTAGTTCGGCGCCAGAAAGACCCATGTTCTCACCAAGAGCTACTAACTTTTCGAGATCCATGGTGCAAAAAAAGTCTTGCTGCGTGTGAAAAGTATCTGCCTAAATCAGTCTATCGGAACACTTCCCTGCACTCGTTAATGAGAACACTGAACAACACACAAAATCGTTCCGATAGCAGTATCAACAACTCGAGGCTCTTTCTCACTACTTTGGGCACACTGTGCACCAAAAGGTCCTGTGTCGCGGACGTAAGATAATTTGTCACAAGTCCCGTTATTTAGGGAGGCGATCGCCGGGCTAATTCCAAGAGAACCGCACCACGAAAGCGTGGACAATTTAGAAGTGATCCTTTCTGGCGCGCCAGCGGACGCCGGCTGTGGCCCAAAGAAAAAGTCAGAGCTGAGAGTTGATAACCAAAACAAAGTTATATTCAGAATAATGGCAGATAAAAAACACAATACACAAATATGCACACTCCACAATAGTTGCATACAATATGTCACCAATCAAACAACGTACTACACAGTACAATCAGCCACACTCGAAACAACGGACACAGACAACAATACACACTACAATGCAGTCGCATGCATTGAACAACCAAGACACTTAAAGACTAAAAAGATAGAAAACATATCCAGTCCAAAGTTCTTGGAACAAAAGTCTGGATGATACTATTCCGAGAATCACTCACTCAAAGTTCAGCGTTGTTGTCGTTCCGCTGCCCCTGAAGTTTCTCTTCCAGGAAACCTCGCCGAAGTTTCTCTTCCAGGAAACCTCGCGTCTTCAATTGGCCACTCTCCAAGCTTCAAACTTCTTCGCCGGAAACACGTCGGCTTCACACACGCAGCTGTTGCCACGCGTCTTCGCTCGATAGCGGTAGACGCACGCTCTTGCCTGTAGCTCGAGCCTTCACCCCTCAGGTGGAAATCCTCTTCTCCTGCTTTGTCGCTACGGTCAAAACCTTCGCCGACTACACGGCGGAATCCCTACGCGCTCTGGCGCTAACTTCCGTCTTCTCCTGCTCTCTCGTCTCGGCTGCTCGATTAAATACCTTCCGCGCGAGATTCCAGAAGGTTCTCGTCGTTTCGTCGGAGCGATACGCAGCGAAGGCTGGGGAGAGGGCGAGACGGTTCGAATGCCCTCCGCGACGGATGACTCAACTTGGCATGACCACGCCTCTTTCCTTCTAGAAATTTCGAGTGCTTGCTCGGCCGCCGATGTGGGGTTAGGAGGTTCGTCGGCGAAGCCACGCTTCCAAGGGGAGAGAGTCGCGCTCCCGGAGAGCTTGTTTTCTTTTTTTTCTTTTTCTTTTGACCTCTCGGCGTCACTCCGGCGTTTCGGGCGTTTCGTCGCGAGAATTTGGCGGCGCGCCCTTTTTGAGCGCTCGTTCTGTGACACCTAATGATAGTCATTGCTCTAACTACCCCACATGCTATGAAAATTGTGGCCTAGATTCACCAATAGCTGTCCCTGGCAGATGTCCCTCTCGTGGTTTCAAATCATTAATAGGCTACATATATTCAAAATCATAAATTGAAGAACTTGCTGGAGTAATCGTTGTTCATATTATGGACCACTACCCCGTTTTTGAATTTTTAAACTCAACCAACATGCATGTGCACAGAAACACAAGAAAAACACACTTTCAACACTTTCAAGTTGTGGATATAGGTCTGCACTAGGCTTACCTACTAAGCGCAACCGTGTAGGGATGCTACGTCCTACACTGCCGCTACGTGGACACTCTCGATCACCACGAAATTCGTCAAACAAATTTGAAATCAATTCTATCAGCAAATGATCCAGTCATCGCATTCCAGCAATTTAATAACAAAGTTAGAACGGCGTACTTACAGTGTATGAGCATAACACAGGTCTCACACGGGTTTTCAGCTCCAAGAAACCCATGGATAACAACAGCCCTCTTACAAAGCATTAATAAACATGAAAACCTTCACAAAAAGTTCAAGCGCCAGCCTTTCAATGTAACGTTGCAGAAGCGATATGTAGCTTATTATAATACGCGCGGCAAACTCTTGAAAGAAGCTAAGCATACCTACTTTGAGAATTCAATAACCAAACAGAAAAATGACACTCGTAAAAGATGGGATACAATCAGGTCATTTATTCATTTATCTTCCCCTAGGCGCAATTCTAATAGAGTGAATACAGGAACAAGGATGGTAACGGAAGCCACTGACCTCGCAAATGAATTCAATGCTTTATGCCGTCCTACACCCGATCATTCACAGTCAACACTCAATCACTGTCACACAGTCAACACTCAGGCAACCCAGTCAATACTCAATCAGACCCCTTATTTATTTTATCTATATCGCACCTCAGACAAAATAGTGTCAGACACAATCCCTAGTTTACGGACTACTGGACCTGGTCTTGACGATTTAGAGCCCTCTAAAATCAAATATTATCACCTTACATTGTTGAAGTATTGGCGCATATAATTAACCACTTTTTTAAAAGATGTGTTTTCCCAACAAGTTAAAGCACGGTAAAATAACTCCCATATTAAAAAAATGGTAGCATATCCATGTAGTGAATGATGGAGAGTGGGGCAAAGAATTCGTCCGTCCAGTCGTTCTTGCTTCCGTCCGTCCATACATCCGTCAGTGTGACCGTCCATGCGTCCATCAGCCCGTCCGTGCGTGCGTCTGTTTGCGCGTCCGTCCCTGCGTTCGTCCATGCAGCCGCCCCTCCGTCCGTTCATGCGCCCATCCATGCATCTGTCTTTGTGTCCGTTCGTCCATCTATTCAACGCTCCAAGTACCACCATCTCGCATCTTTTCGTCATATATTCCCCATATAGAAGCACCGCCATCCAGCGGACATTCCAAGGACTAAACGAGAGGTGGCACACGCACACTTTCTTACGGCTTGCGTTTCAGGTCCACTTCCCACCTTTAACCACCTCGAGTTCATAGTATATACTAGTTCACTGTATTCATGGCACTGCGGACGAACGCTCGCTAAACCTTTCGAAAACCAAGGAGGTTACGCCCAGCGAGTATGACGTAGCAACTTTTTCAGTCAGATAGTGCTCAATGTACATGCCAATGGCTGCTATCGGGAAATGATAGGTGAAGAATTCGGCTTTTACTTTCTTACGGCTTGCGCTTCGTATCTACTTCCCATTTTTAACCACCTCGAGTTCATTCATGGTATATACAAGTTCATTGTATTCATGGCACTGCGGCTCAACGCTCGCTAAACATTTCTAAAGCTAAGGAGGGTTACACCCAGCGAGTATAACGTAGCAACCCTTTCTTGTCAGATAGGTCTCAATGTACATGCCAATGGCTGCTAATGGTAATCGCAGCCTGCGCGTAACTAAAAACCGAATGCTCCTGTCTTTCAATCCCCATTAGCAGCCATTAACATGTACATTGAGCACTATTTTTTATTGTTCAACAACGCACAGAAGAAGTCTCTCGCCGGCACCACCTTGGAGGTCAAAATGTTATACTTGTTACAGACTACGAGGGACGAACGGGTGTCGTTATAAGAAGCTTTGCTCCTAAAAAGGTGACAGAGAATAAATATCTAGCTATCGGCCAATCTCTATGCTACCCTTTCTTTAGCAAGATCATAGAAATGCTGCTTGTTAACCACTGAGCAAACTATTCCTAAAAAAATTAAACCTCTATTACCTGAACAACATGAGTTCCACAGAAACTATTCCACTGAAATAGCTATTTTATCATTCACTGACAAATTAGAGCATGGCCTTGACAACGGCCATATTGTCGGCTAAGTAGTTGTAGATTTTGTAGATCTCTTTGTAGATTTGTAGATCTCTCATGACATCTCTCATGACCACCTCTCGTGACATCCTATATCATAAGCTGGAAGCAGAGGGAATTTGTGGCCCAGCACTTTCACTCATTCGAAGCTATTTAACTAACAGAACGCAGATTGTAAATTTCGAAGGTTCACTATCACTTGTTAAACCAGTCATAATGGGTGTCCCACAAGGCTCACTTCTTGGTGCCATCTTATTTCTCGTATACATTAATCATATTCCCAACTGCCTAACTAGCATCTCATCCATTTTACATGCTGACGGCACCACTACATTTATTTCTAGCGATTGCATGGATACAATAATAACCCGACTCAACTGTGACCTGGGCAACTTATCTGTTTGGTGCATAAAAAAAACAAACTTCGTATCAATACACCTAAAGCCCCATTCATGCTTCTTAGAAATTATTGTGTCATTCCATCTGCACCCCCACTTATCCTTAATGATCATGTTCTTTAACCTGCAACACGAAGTCATCTTTCTTGGGGTCAAGCTCAATTGTCATCTTAAGTTTAACCGGCATGCTGAAATGATCTTAAAGAGAGATCGATTACGGTATGAGAGTACTCGTTTTAACACGCTAGTTTTCCCCACAGCATATCAGATGTTCACTTTATTACGCATTTACACATTACCACCTTCAATACTGCATTTCCGTCTGGGGGAACACATACACCACAGATTTAACACATCTACAACATTTAGAGAATCAAGCCTTGTGGATCATAAGTTTTTTAGGTACATGTCTCATTCGGTACTAAATTACACTTTTTTAACCATACTACCACTACGATACATGATTAAGCTAAAACTGTTTTTACTAATATATCACACACGTAACCATGAAATCACTATCAATACGTTTTGAGCATCTGCTCTAATAGTAATAACACTAGATTTTCATTTAACAGCGACATTTTACTTTCCCAAATAAATACCAATATGAGTGATTCACCACTGCTTTCACTGCCATTCAACACTGGAATATATTTCCATTAGATATTCATGCATGCTGCACAACATTATAATAAAAAAACACATGAAGACACATCTACTAACAACATTGCTCGCTATCGATTCATAATAATTATATACGTAAAGCATTTATTTTATTCCGTTACAATAATACTCCCACACTATGTATCAAAGAATTGTGTCGAACTTTTTTCTCCAATTTTCGGTTTGTTGTCTTTAGAAATTTAAGATTTTGTTAAAATTAGTTGCCAGCATGTTTCAGTATTTATACATCAATTGTACACCGTGTTTTTTTTACAAACCCTTATGCCTATGTAATAAATAAATAAATAAATAAATAAATTTTATTGTGTATCATACATATAATGGCTGGTTATTATTATACAGGTAGGACCCCAGAGTCCAGTCAAGGCAGTTGCAGGGGTCCGTTTTGTAACAACAGTAAGTTACGTTGATTGCTATGTTTATCATTTATAATTAGTTCTGTACCATTTTCCCGTAAATTACGCTTCTTGTACAGATTTACCTTTTGTTGGTTCTTTCCATTGTTGTTTTTTCTTATAAAATTTGCTTATTATTTCTCGCGTCATTTTTTACTGTTTAACTGCTTTTTGCCTTTCCATGCAATTGATTAATATTAACAAATGACTAATAAGAGGTTCTCCTGTCAGTTTTGGAACTTCGAGACTTTATTCTGTACTGATGGTGAACAAGGAAATGAATTGAAAAAAAATAATTTATTGATTTGTGGGGTTTAACGTCCCAAAACCACCATTTGATTATGAGAGACGCCGTAGTAGAGGGCTCCGGAAATTTTGACCACCTGGGGTTCTTTAACGTACACCCAAATCGGAGAACACGGGCCTACAGCATTTCCGCCTCCATCGGAAATGCAGCCACCACAGCCGGGATTTGAACTCGCGACTTGCGGGTCAGCAGCCGAGTACCTTAGCCACTACACCACCGCGGCGGGGCAATTGAAAAAAAAAGTGACTGTGAGGATAAGTGATGCGAAGACAAGAAGAAAAGAAAAGAGCAGGAGAGAGATTCCAAAGCTTGGTATAGCCTTGCACAGTGTAGAATATGCAGCAGTACAACAGCTATATCACTGAATAGTCACGCGCATGAAGTGAGGGTGAAGGTAAAGAAAACGGGGTAAAGAAAACATTTGCGAAAAGAGGGTGAAGCATGACATAACTTTGCTTAGAATAGGTTAGCGAGTGGATCGAAAAAAGAGTGAGAGTGAGGAGGAGCAAGGTGAGTGTTATGAGGGAAAGGGGTGATCATTATGTAAAAAGAGATAAAGGTACAAAGAAAGATATTAGAAAGAAGACAAAGAAGATAGGTAGAATTACATAAGGAAAAAATTGAAAGAACACGATGATGAACAGTATTCACGTAGATGAACACGAAGAAATCAGCACCGTATATGCATGTTACACTGTGTTTAGAAAAAGTTGTTAACGATTTACAGTACGAGGTACTTTACTATGGGAGAACATAAAGCCGTCCCGTGAATAGATATCGTTTGGACACGAAGCCCAATTCAAAATCTATGGTAGAGCATGTTACACTGCAAATGTCGTCGAAAGACAGATAGTCTTGCGTCTGTAGAGAGTGAACAAAACGTTAATTTGATGTTCTGCGCAAGAAAATTGGTCACTGGTATTCTGAAGGCGCTGTGTCGGAGTGCCTCGAGCCGTCACCCCCGGAAAATCTTTTCAGGCCTGCGCCCAGCAATTTGACGTCATTTCCGGCCGGCCGACTCTCGGGGAAGCCGCAGCGGCTGCGAGCGCAGCGCGGGCGGCGGTGGTGACGGTTCGGCGGCGTGGTGTTGACGGTGTTTCACGTTTGTTGCTTTCCGTTGTTGTTTTGCGGCAATTTCGTTTCCGTGCGTGATGCTGGAGTGATGCGACAATGCCGAATAAGTGTTGTGTACCCGGATGCACCGGCAACTACAAAACAGGAAAGAAGATACAAGTGTTTTCCTTCCCTAAAGACGCCGACGCTCTCAAACAATGGCTACGCGCCATTCCTAGGAAGGACTTCGTGCCGACTTCGTGCACTAAGGTAAGAATTTGAGATGCTCCTGTTCTTAGCTTGTCGTTGCTTGTTCGGGTAGAAATCACCTATGATGGGAAATACTTGAGCGTGTGGCCGCCGGGCCTCGCGAAGCGCTGACGCCAGCAGCGTTCGCAGCAAGGATGGTCAGCTGCGCTTTGTTCACTAACAGTGCCGTGGTGTCGTCCATTCTTGCAAGCTCTCGGTGGAAGCGCTTCGTGGAGTGCGGTGACATCACGCTCCCGTGTTTCCTTTCATGTTGCTTGTACCGCTTAGCGCAGCGCTTTTATTTAGATGCTTGCGAAACGTAGGTAGACTTTGTTTTAGCTACACGGACTGTAAACGCGGTCATGCAAACGGGAGCGCATTTTTTTCTTTTGAGAAGTGGCGTCTCAGACGTTCTTGAAACGTTTTTGCAGGTGTGCGCGAATCATTTCGACGCTTCATGCATTGAGAAGACGACATCGTAGACGGATCCAAGGACAGGGAGAGTTATTGAAGTTGCACTTCCAGTACCACGGTTGCGTCCTGGATCTGTCCCAACGGTATTTTCCGGCTGTCCGTCCTACCTATCAGTACGAGACCAGAGCACGAGAGAAACCCCTGACGCCAAGAGGAGCCGACAAGAAGCCTCCCAACTCGCCCGTGCTGTAGAAGAGTCGCTGGCGTCATATGAAGCGGAGCAAAAACGAGACCGGTTTTCGTCCCTCGAAGAACTAAGGGCTCGCCTGCAAGGGGTGTCAGTGTCTCCAAAGTGGACTGTGATTCATAAAGAAGAGTGCTCCATGTTTTTGAACATTATCGACTATCGTGAACCTTGTTTGAATGCGTCATTGACCGTGTTTGCAAACCTTGAAGTCTTTGCCTGCTATCAAGGTTCACCAATCAAGAACCTTGGTAGCGCTGTTGTACCAGACTCAGTTCAAAAAGTAAGTTCCTTGTTGGAAATTTTGAACAACCTGTCGATGCTGTCTGAGGAGCGCTGCACTTATTGCCACCTGGCTCAAGCAATACATTCCCTTGTTTGAGCCTTGTTTCCAGTTTTGTATCTCTTTACAAGTTGTTAGCTTTTAAAGGTGCTGTACTTTTTTCTTTTTTTTTTAACTCGAACTGCCTCGGTGCCCACTGTAGCAGTTGTACAGTCCGTTTTGGTACCTAAGCTGTGTACACTTTCCTTGTGCACTCTGTGTACAGACATGTTGTGCACTGTGATTTGTTTTTTTCTTAGATTTTTGTTTGATTTTTTCCCTAGGACATGCACCTACCTGTGGCAGTACAATTACTTTTCTTTCTGTCATTTATCATGCTGTGGACCACAATTTAGTCACCAGTGTTCTTTTGTATTGTATTTTTCGGCAAGTGTTTGAACCTGATACCT
Organism: Rhipicephalus microplus; assembly: GCF_043290135.1. Taxonomy (NCBI): domain Eukaryota; kingdom Metazoa; phylum Arthropoda; class Arachnida; order Ixodida; family Ixodidae; genus Rhipicephalus; species Rhipicephalus microplus. The sequence goes on along the minus strand of NC_134700.1, from coordinate 164,327,023 downwards.
TGTGTTGCTACTGCTACTATGATAAACGAATGGTATGTTTTCCTCTAACCTACAATTTAAATGAAAGTGTGCTTTTTCTGTTCCAAAGCTCGGGGATGTTTTTGCTGTTACAATCTGTTTTGTTTTCTGAGTTTTATGTGGCAAGATATTGTGTTTTGTACTTTTGGCATATTTTCAGCATTAAGGGCAACATCTTGTGTTGCCTGTCGTCTGCCTGGACCGAGAACAATGTGCACTGTGATATTTGTACAGACGGAGTCTGGCTGTGATAAATAAATACGCATTATTCCATTCACGATATTCATTATTTCTTGATACCTTGATAAGTTCCCCCGCAACGGTGAGCACTAGGGCGCAGTTTCGATACCCGGCTGCGGCGGCCGCATTTCTGATGGAGGCGAAAAGCAAAAACGCCCGTGTGTACGAGATTTCGGCACACAATAAAGATTCCCAGGTAGTAAAACTTGATCCTGAGCTCTCCCCTACGGCGCGCTTCATCGCCTGCATTGCGTCGGCGCGTTAAACCATACAATCAATGGATACCTTGATAAATCGTGCGGACATGGTGTCAAGGAACCTCGCCCGAGTCGGTAGGCGTGAAGGGCGCTCGCGGCTGGCGCAGCCACCCAGCGAAGGGCGGCCGGCCGGCCGGCGCGATGTGACGTCGTCGACGTCACGTCACGTGACGCGCAGGCCTGAAAAGCTTCCGGGGGTGACGCTCGAGCGTGCAGCGGAGGCGAACGAGCGCATCAAGTGACGCCACACGTGAGACATGAGCGCTATCTGACAGTTATCTTGGACACCGAAGCGCGCGCGGCGTGCGTGCCCGTCCCTGAAGTGATAAGGTGAAGAACGCAAGGCGACGGGTAGGTGCCACCACCCTGCCGCCTTAGCAAAGCGTTGGAAACGCTCGCCTTTTCGTGCAATCGTTGCATCGTCAGTGCAGCGTGATAAGCGCTACGGTCCTTAGAATGACTTTGTAAGCCTCTTCTAGTAAAAAGGCACACATACAGCCTATTGACATGATGATATAACGCCTCAGATATGCGGAATCATTGCTTTTTAATTGACGAACGCAAAAGTATTAACGCTGAACCTTGAGAAATATTGGTGGGCGCTGTAGATGGGTTCGGTGGTTTGGGTTGTCGTTAGGCGCCGATTAAACTTTAGATTATCGTAAGATTGGAAAACAGACAAATGGACAGACTTACCCAAATTTTTCCGTCGAAGGTTCCCAAGAAAAACTCCCAGGCATTTTCCCGAGGGTGAACATGGTTAAGGGCGAATACACATGGTGATGCAATCAGGGGGAGTAAAGTTAAAATCCCTTGGCATTCGCCGGTGAGTTAACGTAAACTCCCCCGTGTGATCTCATTGCGGTTCCCAGGAACCGTAAGACCCTCTCGGGAAATCTTGTTGAGTTTACGCGTATTTGTGAGAGTAATTTTGCACTATAATGATGTTTATGTCCCCGGCTCGTTTCACCCGCTTGCGCTATGCATCACGGGCCCTTCGCCGCACTGCCTTGTCTTCAACCGGCGCGACATCTTCAACGGCGCGTTCAATGCTCGCATTCAATTGCGTTGTACTTGTTGTTGGAGGTATCGCAATCGAGGTTGATGCCTGTGATAGATCCATACCTATGACGACTTGCCTATCTCGAGCAAGTCGTGGCTGCGCGCGTAGCCACGGAGCGAAGGGCGGAGCGCACGCAATCACGTGGTGTGTGACGTCGCTGCACCATTGCTACAGACGCTCTTTTCCGCTCTTCGTCCGTTGCTAGGAGAGAGGAGGAGGCGCACCGCGGACGGCTGATTCAGGATTGCTTATAAAGTGCATTCGCACTTAAAACTATCGTCTTTAAGAATATAAATGAGCACCCGTTCCCTCTTTATAGACCAATTCCGTGTTTTTAAACACAGGTAGGCTGATGTCGACATTATAGGTAGAGATATAGCGACGTCCGCAGGTAACTTCTGCGCGCTGAAGGCTGCGATGTGCGCCAACAAAACGACGTTGTGAGACGCCATGAGCCATAAGCGCTCAGGGCTGCGATGTGCGCCAACAAACTAAACTAAGTTGTGACGTGACTCACATCCAATCGCGACGCAGTTGATTGGCATACCGTTTTTTTTCTCGTTGCTTGACTGAGAACACCACATGCACCATTGAAACCCGGGAGAAACTGCGGTAGGCAGAGCGTCTTCTGCCTACCAACACAGCGCCACCACATTTTCGTGACGTACATCCAGTGGAATTTGTTCATAGGAGCGTGAAATCTCGGCGATAAATGCGAAAGCAAATATGTAGATTCCTTGACGCTGCAGAGTCATGGGAAGCCTCTGCTCAGCAGTGCCGAACGCTTGGAGATTATCAAAAAGCGGCGTTTTCTTGACTCTCGTTAGTGACAGCTTTGGAAGATGCTAATCCAGTGGGCCATATTGTGGGTGTACATGTCATTGGTCTTGAGGTGCACCTTGAGTTGGTTCAGAAGGGCGTGCTCTGCGACCTTACCGACTCAGGAAGGTAAGAAAATTGGTCTTAGATTATTCCTGGTGCTTTGCGAGGTTTCGGCATTACAACTGTGTAGGCCGTCTTCCACTGTGCGGGGACCTCCCCACTACGCCACAGCGTAGTAGATACGGGCACCATGCTGAGAACACTTTTTCTTCGCACTGCGCCGAACGCGGGGCGGCGCCACTGAGTACACTGCGTTCGGCTGCCGGAATTCGCTAACGATAAGCGAGGACATCACATAGCACCCTTCCTACTTCTTACTCGACTTCAAAGCAAGCCGATAATTACCTCTGCGACGGGGTCTAGCAGCCCCCCTTTCTATCTCTCTTTCCATTTACACTCCGGCATGGGAGAGCTGCACTCAACTCGGCATGACCACGCCTCTTTCCTTCTAGAAATTTCGAGTGCTTGCTCGGCCGCCGATGTGGGGTTAGGAGGTTCGTCGGCGAAGCCACGCTTCCGAGGGGAGAGCGTCGCGCTCCCGAGGAGCTTGTTTTCTTTTTTTTCTTTTTCTTTTGACCTCGCGGCGTCACTCCGGCGTTTCGGGCGTTTCGTCGCGAGAATTTGGCGACGCGCCCTTTTTGAGCGCTCGTTCTGTGACACCTTAATGATAGTCATTGCTCTAACTACCCCACATGCTATGAAAATTGTGGCCTAGATTCACCAATAGCTGTCCCTGGCAGATGTCCCCCTCGTGGTTTCAAATCATTAATAGGCTACATATATTCAAAATCATAAATTGAACAACTTGCTGGAGTAATCGCTGTTCATATTATGGACCACTACCCCGTTTTTGAATTTTTAAACTCAACCAACATGCATGTGCATAGAAACACAAGAAAAACACACTTTCAACACTTCCAAGTTGTGGATATAGGTCTGCACTAGGCTTACCTACTAAGCGCAACCGTGTAGGGATGCTACGTCCTACACTGCCGCTACGTGGACACTCTCGATCACCACGAAATTCGTCAAAACAAATTTGAAATCAATTCTATCAGCAAATGATCCAGTCATCGCATTCCAGCAATTTAATAACAAAGTTAGAACGGCGTACTTACAGTGTATGAGCATAACACAGGTCTCACACGGGTTTTCAGCTCCAAGAAACCCATGGATAACAACAGCCCTCTTACAAAGCATTAATAAACATGAAAACCTTCACAAAAAGTTCAAGCGCCAGCCTTTCAATGTAACGTTGCAGAAGCGATATGTAGCTTATTATAATACGCGCGGCAAACTCTTGAAAGAAGCTAAGCATACCTACTTTGAGAATTCAATAACCAAACAAAAAAATGACACTCGTAAAAGATGGGATACAATCAGGTCATTTATTCATTTATCTTCCCCTAGGCGCAATTCTAATTGAGTGAATACAGGAACAAGGATGGTAACGGAAGCCACTGACCTCGCAAATGAATTCAATGCTTTATGCCGTCCTACACCCGATCATTCACAGTCAACACTCAATCACTGTCACACAGTCAACACTCAGGCAACCCAGTCAATACTCAATCAGACCCTTTATTTATTTTATCTATATCGCACCTCAGACAAAATAGTGTCAGACACAATCCCTAGTTTACGGACTACTGGACCTGGTCTTGACGATTTAGAGCCCTCTAAAATCAAATATTATCACCCCACATTGTTGAAGTATTGGCGCATATAATTAACCACTTTTTTAAAAGATGTGTTTTCCCAAAAAGGTAAAGCACGGTAAAATAACTCCCATATTAAAAAAAATGGTAGCATATCCATGTAGTGAATGATGGAGAGTGGGGCAAAGAATTCGTCCGTCCATTCGTTCTTGCTTCCGTCCGTCCATACATCCGTCACTGTGACCGTCCATGCGTCCATCAGCCCGTCCGTGCGTGCGTCTGTTTGCGCGTCCGTCCCTGCGTTCGTCCATGCAGCCGCCCCTGCGTCCGTTCATGCGCCCATCCATGCATCTGTCTTTGTGTCCGTTCGTCCATCTATTCAACGCTCCAAGTACCACCATCTCGCATCTTTTCGACATATATTCCCCATATAGAAGCACCGCCATCCAGCGGACATTCCAAAGACTAAACGAGAGGTGGCACACGCACACTTTCTTACGGCTTGCGCTTCAGGTCCACTTCCCACCTTTAACCACCTCGAGTTCATAGTATATACTAGTTCACTGTATTCATGGCACTGCGGACGAACGCTCGCTAAACCTTTCGAAAACCAAGGAGGTTACGCCCAGCGAGTATGACGTAGCAACTTTTTCAGTCAGATAGTGCTCAATGTACATGCCAATGGCTGCTATCGGGAAATGATAGGTGAAGAATTCGGCTTTTACTTTCTTACGGCTTGCGCTTCGTATCTACTTCCCATTTTTAACCACCTCGAGTTCATTCATGGTATATACAAGTTTATGGTGTTCATGGCACTGTGGCTCAACGCTCGCTAAACCTTTCTAAAGCTCAGGAGGTTACACCCAGCGAGTATAACGTAGCAACCCTTTCTTGTCAGATAGGTCTCAATGTACATGCCAATGGCTGCTAATGGTAATCGCAGCCTGCGCGTAACTAAAAACCGAATGCTTCTGTCTTTCAATCCCCATTAGCAGCCATTGACATGTACATTGAGCACTATTTTTTATTGTTCAACAACGCAAAGAAGAAGTCTCTCGCCCGCACCACCTTGGAGGTCAAAATGTTATACTTGTTACAGACTACGAGGGACGAACGGGTGTCGTTATAAGAAGCTTTGTTCCTAAAAAGGTGACAGAGAATAAATATCTACCTATCGGCCAATCTGTATGCTACCCTTTCTTTAGCAAGATCATAGAAATGCTGCTTGTTAACCACTGAGCAAACTATTCCTAAAAAAATTAAACCTCTATTACCTGAACAACATGAGTTCCACAGAAACTATTCCACTGAAATAGCTATTTTATCATTCACTGACAAATTAGAGCATGGCCTTGACAACGGCCATATTGTCGGCTAAGTAGTTGTAGACTTTGTAGATCTCTTTGTAGATTTGTAGATCTCTCATGACATCTCTCATGACCACCTCTCGTGACATCCTATATCATAAGCTGGAAGCAGTGGGAATTTGTGGCCCAGCACTTTCACTCATTCGAAGCTATTTAACTAACAGAACGCATATTGTAAATTTCGAAGGTTCACTATCACTTGTTAAACCAGTCATAATGGGTGTCCCACAAGGCTCACTTCTTGGTGCCATCTTATTTCTCGTATACATTAATCATATTCCCAACTGCCTAACTAGCATCTCATCCATTTTACATGCTGACGGCACCACTACATTTATTTCTAGCGATTGCATGGATACAATAATAACCCGACTCAACTGTGACCTGGGCAACTTATCTGTTTGGTGCATAAAAAAAACAAACTTCGTATCAATACACCTAAAGCCCAATTCATGCTTCTTAGAAATTATTGTGTCAATCAATCTGCACCCCCACTTATCCTTAATGATCATGTTCTTTAACCTGCAACACGAAGTCATCTTTCTTGGGGTCAAGCTCAATCGTCATCTTAAGTTTAACCGGCATGCAGAAATGATCTTAAAGAGAGATCGATTACGGTATGAGAGTACTCGTTTTAACACGCTAGTTTTCCCCACAGCATATCAGATGTTCACTTTATTACGCATTTACACATTACCACCTTCAATACTGCATTTCCGTCTGGGGAACACATACACCACAGATTTAACACATCTACAACATTTAGAGAATCAAGCCTTGTGGATCATAAGTTTTTTAGGTACATGTCTCATTCGGTACTAAATTACACTTTTTTAACCATACTACCACTACGATACATGATTAAGCTAAAACTGTTTTTACTAATATATCACACACGTAACCATGAAATCACTATCAATACGTTTTGAGCATCTGCTCTAATAGTAATAACACTAGATTTTCATTTAACAGCGACATTTTACTTTCCCGAATAAATACCAATATGAGTGATTCACCACTGCTTTCACTGCCATTCAACACTGGAATATATTTCCATTAGATATTCATGCATGCTGCACAACATTAATAATAAAAAAACACATGAAGACACATCTACTAACAACATTGCTCGCTATCGATTCATAATAATTATATACGTAAAGCATTTATTTCATTCCGTTACAATAATACTCCCACACTATGTATCAAAGAATTGTGTCGAACTTTTTTCTCCAATTTTCGGTTTGTTGTCTTTAGAAATTTAAGATTTTGTTAAAATTAAATGCCAGCATGTTTCAGTATTTATACATCAATTGTACACCGTGTTTTTTTTACAAACCCTTATGCTTATGTAATAAATAAATAAATAAATAAATAAATAAATAAATAAATAAATTTTATTGTGTATCATACATATAATGGCTGGTTATTATTATACAGGTAGGACCCCAGAGTCCAGTCAAGGCAGTTGCAGGGGTCCGTTTTGTAACAACAGTAAGTTACGTTGATTGCTATGTTTATCATTTATAATTAGTTCTGTACCATTTTCCCGTAAATTACGCTTCTTGTACAGATTTACCTTTTGTTGGTTCTTTCCATTGTTGTTTTTTCTTATAAAATTTGCTTATTATTTCTCGCGTCATTTTTTACTGTTTAACTGCTTTTTGCCTTTCCATGCAATTGATTAATATTAACAAATGACTAATAAGAGGTTCTCCTGTCAGTTTTGGAACTTCGAGACTTTATTCTGTACTGATGGTGAACAAGGAAATGAATTGAAAAAAAATAATTTATTGATTTGTGGGGTTTAACGTCCCAAAACCACCATTTGATTATGAGAGACGCCGTAGTAGAGGGCTCCGGAAATTTTGACCACCTGGGGTTCTTTAACGTACACCCAAATCGGAGAACACGGGCCTACAGCATTTCCGCCTCCATCGGAAATGCAGCCACCACAGCCGGGATTTGAACTCGCGACTTGCGGGTCAGCAGCCGAGTACCTTAGCCATTACACCACCGCGGCGGGGCAATTGAAAAAAAAAGTGACTGTGAGGATAAGTGATGCGAAGACAAGAAGAAAAGAAAAGAGCAGGAGAGAGATTCCAAAGCTTGGTATAGCCTTGCACAGTGTAGAATATGCAGCAGTACAACAGCTATATCACTGAATAGTCACGCGCATGAAGTGAGGGTGAAGGTAAAGAAAACGGGGTAAAGAAAACATTTGCGAAAAGAGGGTGAAGCATGACATAACTTTGCTTAGAATAGGTTAGCGAGTGGATCGAAAAAAGAGTGAGAGTGAGGAGGAGCAAGGTGAGTGTTATGAGGGAAAGGGGTGATCATTATGTAAAAAGAGATAAAGGTACAAAGAAAGATATTAGAAAGAAGACAAAGAAGATAGGTAGAATTACATAAGGAAAAAAATGAAAGAACACGATGATGAACAGTATTCACGTAGATGAACACGAAGAAATCGGCACCGTATATGCATGTTACACTGTGTTTAGAAAAAGTTGTTAACGATTTAGAGTACGAGGTACTTTACTATGGGAGAACATAAAGCCGTCCCGTGAATAGATATCGTTTGGACACGAAGCCCAATTCAAAATCTATGGTAGAGCATGTTACACTGCAAATGTCGTCGAAAGACAGATAGTCTTGCGTCTGTAGAGAGTGAACAAAACGTTAATTTGATGTTCTGCGCAAGAAAATTGGTCACTGGTATTCTGAAGGCGCTGTGTCGGAGTGCCTCGAGCGTGCAGCGGAGGCGAACGAGCGCATCAAGTGACGCCACACGTGAGACATGAGCGCTATCTGACAGTTATCTTGGACACCGAAGCGCGCGCGGCGTGCGTGCCCGTCCCTGAAGTGATAAGGTGAAGAACGCAAGGCGACGGGTAGGTGCCACCACCCTGCCGCCTTAGCAAAGCGTTGGAAACGCTCGCCTTTTCGTGCAATCGTTGCATCGTCAGTGCAGCGTGATAAGCGCTACGGTCCTTAGAATGACTTTGTAAGCCTCTTCTAGTAAAAAGGCACACATACAGCCTATTGACATGATGATATAACGCCTCAGATATGCGGAATCATTGCTTTTTAATTGACGAACGCAAAAGTATTAACGCTGAACCTTGAGAAATATTGGTGGGCGCTGTAGATGGGTTCGGTGGTTTGGGTTGTCGTTAGGCGCCGATTAAACTTTAGATTATCGTAAGATTGGAAAACAGACAAATGGACAGACACCCAAATTTTTCCGTCGAAGGTTCCCAAGAAAAACTCCCAGGCATTTTCCCGAGGATGAACATGGTTAAGGGCGAATACACATGGTGATGCAATCAGGGGGAGTAAAGTTAAAATCCCTTGGCATTCGCCGGTGAGTTAACGTAAACTCCCCCGTGTGATCTCATTGCGGTTCCCAGGAACCGTAAGACCCTCTCGGGAAATCTTGTTTACTTTACGCGTATTTGTGAGAGTAAATTTGCACTATAATGATGTTTATGTCCCCGGCTCGTTTCACCCGCTTGCGCTATGCATCACGGGCCCTTCGCCGCACTGCCTTGTCTTCAACCGGCGCGACATCTTCAACGGCGCGTTCAATGCTCGCATTCAATTGCGTTGTACTTGTTGTTGGAGGTATCGCAATCGAGGTTGATGCCTGTGATAGATCCATACCTATGACGACTTGCCTATCTCGAGCAAGTCGTGGCTGCGCGCGTAGCCACGGAGCGAAGGGCGGAGCGCACGCAATCACGTGGTGTGTGACGTCGCTGCACCATTGCTACAGACGCTCTTTTCCGCTCTTCGTCCGTTGCTAGGAGAGAGGAGGAGGCGCACCGCGGACGGCTGATTCAGGATTGCTTATAAAGTGCATTCGCACTTAAAACTATCGTCTTTAAGAATATAGATGAGCACCCGTTCCCTCTTTATAGACCAATTCCGTGTTTTTAAACACAGGTAGGCTGATGTCGACATTATAGGTAGAGATATAGCGACGTCCGCAGGTAACTTCTGCGCGCTGAAGGCTGCGATGTGCGCCAACAAAACGACGTTGTGAGACGCCATGAGCCATAAGCGCTCAGGGCTGCGATGTGCGCCAACAAACTAAACTAAGTTGTGACGTGACTCACATCCAATCGCGACGCAGTTGATCGGCATACCGTTTTTTTTTCTCGTTGCTTGACTGAGAACACCACATGCAACATTGAAAACCCGGGAGAAACTGCGGTAGGCAGAGCGTCTTCTGCCTACCAACACAGCGCCACCACATTTTCGTGACGTACGTCCAGTGCAATTTGTTCATAGGAGCGTGAAATCTCGGCGATAAATGCGAAAGCAAATATGTAGATTCCCTGACGCTGCAGAGTCATGGAAAGCCTCTGCTCAGCAGTGCCGAACGCTTGGAGATTATCGAAAAGCGGCGTTTTCTTGACTCTCGTTAGTGACAGCTTTGGAAGATGCTAATCCAGTGGGCCCTGTGGTAGATCAAAGAACCATGCAATGCTACTCAAGGCTCGAAAAGCGCCAAATGAGGCACAATAGCCCGAATACTTGTCTTTATCTCACGGCAACTTTCGGTATTTATTTAATCCATAAGCACTTCGGCTTTCGTCTTCGAGTCGTTATAGCAGCCCTGTTCGAGACCCTCTTAACTTTTAGTGTCGACACTGCAGCTATAAAACATTATAGTGCTGAGCGAAGTTATATTTCGGCAGCTCAGTCAAGCAGCGGCGAACAATCACACAACAGCAACAACTCTTTCGAACGTCTCCACAACGTACACAAACGATTGATATATGCTTGATCTGGATTTCTATAGAAGAACCCCTGTACTACAGGTTTTCCCGCTCGCTTTAATCCAAGTGCCAGCCTAAATAATCTGCACGCCATTGAAATAATCTGAGTGCCGGGCTATTTAATCTTTGTGCCAAACAATTATTCCAAGCGCCAACATATTTAATTCAAGCGCCAACTCACTCAGGCCGCGTGCCATTGAGTTTAATTTAAGTGCCACCGTGTTTAATCCAATTGGCCATGACTTTAATTCGGGTGCCAGTTTAATCCACGCACAAAAACCAGAATACGGGGCATAAAAACGGCAGTGCAATGGAAATGCAGTTCATACAGTATAAAAGACAATAGTCGGAAGGTAGAATCAATCATTATTATTTGTATTCGCCGATAGTATTCTTGAAAAAAATTGCTGCCGTGGTTCGCTTAAGCCATGTTTGGAGTGCTTATACTTTGCTATGCGCAAGTTTGTATAATGACTGCTTGGCCCAGGTGAAATAAATTTAACGAAAACGAAAAAAAAACGCAGGAACATATTACTGAATATTTTACAGTACAATGAAATTCAGTATCCGTCACTAAAGCTCATAATTGGCTTTGGTACACACTACAACATTACATGACCAGGACAGGTCTTGTAATGCGATTGACACACTATGTTTATTGGAGTGCCGGAACGCATACTAAGAGATTAAAAGCATGGTCGCGGGCAGTGATGGGTCAAAGACAGCATCATAATCAAGAAATTAGGAAGCCGTTGCGCGGCACGCACTGTGAAATAGAGATAATTCCAATATGTTTTTTTTCCTGTAGTGTACATAAAACGTATACTGATCATCCTGATATGGCAATAGAAGGTTTATTGTACATTATTGTATGCTCTTATATTTTTATTCAAACAAGGTAAATGTCTCCAATGATACGAGCAGTACTGATTGTTCCTTTAGCTTGTTAGTTTTGTGACGTACTTGACGAATGCGATGAAACGAACACAGATGAAACAAAATGATAATAACACGCAACTGACTTTAGGCCTAGCTTTCTTTTTTTGTGTACGTGTTTCTTTTTGCGCGGCATTATGCCTCTCATCGCACATTGGAAGCTTGCGGATTCAGTGCAATCACTAAATTATTTGTTCTATCGCCCCTCTCTATCTCTACACACACACAACACACACACACACACACACACACACACATATATATATATATATATATATATATATATATATATATATATATATATATATATAAAGAACACAAACGAGTACACGTACGAAAGAGCAATACTTTTATGCCAACGTTTCAGCCGTGGCACGGCCTTCGTCAGGGAATAAATTCCTGACGACTTTTATTCCCTGACGAAGGCCGTGCCACGGCTGAAACGTTGGCATAAAAGTATTGCTCTTTCGTACGTGTACTCGTTTGTGTTCTTTATACGTACCAGACCCCTTGAACTTCCTGCTGAATATATATATATATATATATATATATATATATATATATATATATATATATGTGTGTGTGTGTGTGTGTGTGTGTGTGTGTACACATACATACATATACATATACAGGAAACAATAGTGATTACTTCTAATTATTCAAGGAATGCAACATAGGCACAGGTTAGTATACTTATTAAAACAGAACTGTCTCATAGGGCTCGGAGACGGATGTTCACAAGTCATCTTCACGCAAAGCAGCAGGCACGTAAGAGAAATTGTGCCGATCAAAGGCCGCGAAGTCCACGCGCTGTATTTGTTGCATGGAGTAACGAGCCGCATCCAGCAGCAAAGAACACCTGTGCTCCTTTTTCGTCAAGCCTTGCGGTGTCACTAAAACTAAATTACGACGTTCGTTCAGGCAGGCCTTCACGTGCGACTTGAATTTCAAGAAGGCTTCTTTTATAGGGTTAAAGAAGGGACTGTGCGCTGGCAGGCGCTTAATGGAGTGCATGGAGTTAGCCAAAGCCGCATGTTCTGCTCGAGCGTGAGCAGGTACATCATCAAAAAGGAATACAGCTTCGGTATTTGGCTCATCACGTTCTACGCGGGCCGAACGTCACTGAGGAAGTCAGTAAAAACAACCCAATGAACTTTGTCCACCACAGTCCAGTGAATAACTCCATTTGCGGACAAGCATGCTATAACGTTCAACTTCACTCTCTTTGTTGTTGTGGTCATGTGCACAGCTGGTTGTCTTTTAGCTGCCCTGCCTAAGTTCCTGGAACACCAGATATTGAAGTTGGTCTCATTCAAATAGAAGCGGCAAACACGCGGTCCGTCAGACTGCAGCCATAGGGCGTACAGCATGCGGCTGTGCTTGATATCGTCACGGTTGCGATCTGCGGGCCTCTACGTCACTAGCTCCATCGAGTAGCAGTGGGCATCCAGCAAGCGGTCGACTGTGCTTGCACTGATTGTGACTTCTGGCATTTCTTTCTCCACGGCCTCTCTATTTGCTTCAATGTAAACGTACAGTTTTCTTCGACAATTCGTCTCAAAGTACTCACGACATCATCTCCAAACTTCCTTTTTGAACCCCCACCATGCTTTCATGTTTCTCTGTTGGTAGCGGCAATTGATCTTGCTGTTTTAATGTTGATGCCTAGAGCGTCGGCCAGTTGCTTTAAGTCACTGCCACGCCTGTAAACGTCCACAATCCTAGCCCTGTGGACCACCGATACTCTGCTGTTTTTTCTACGAGCTTCGTCGGGGTTCTTAAAGTGTCGTCTTCGTTTGCGTCCAGCCATGACTTCAAGCAAAGCTCTCTCTTCGCCTGCAAATGTTCCCGTATGAAAACACACGTTTTAAGTAAACACGCTTCAGCTACACTAAGCGTCGTCTGTTACATGAAAACTGGAGTATCTACTTTGATGCTTTTATAACAACCTATTTCCACATGAACCCGATTAAATGCAAGTTTGTTACTTTTAAGTGGTTATTTCTGATTTCAAGAACGAATGAATATCATCTGTTGGTCACTGTTCTCCCTGGGCTGAGCAGACGACTGCGGTAGCCTCAGCGCATAAGTAGCCAAATGCCGCCTGCTCAGCAGACGACACGAATCTATGCATATGCGATGGTGTAGACGGTTAACCGGAATGAAGCAGTAGCAATGCAATAAAAACTAACATGGGCTCTATGAGCAAATACATTTAAGTACCCATAAATTCAATTACTACTGACTGTTCTTTTTTATTTTGAAGCTATGACACCAAAATGTTATGAGGAAGTCGCACTGCGCACTACATTTCATAAGCGCTACCAAGTATAGCCGAGAGAAAAGTTCTTGCTGTGACGCCATGTTTACGTTATTCTGACATTTATGCTATATATAGTGGCTAACTGTGTGTTTCACGCTCATGGAATAAACTGACTGGCACCTGAATTAAAGTCATTGGCAATTGGATTAAACACTGTGGCACTTGGATTAAACTCAATAGCACGCGGCCTGAGTGAGTTGGCGCTTGGATTAAATATGTTGGCGCTTGGATTAAATGTTTGGCACATGGATTAAATAGCTCGGCGCTCAGATTATTTGAATGGCATGCAGATTATTTAGGATGGCACTTGGATTGAAGTGAGCGGGAAAACCTGTAGTGTTCATCAATGCTTACATCAGCATGTAATGCGGTGCGACCATTAGGCAATGGGTACCAATTATGCTACAGCGTTAGAAAAAAACAATTAGGAAACTATCTAAACAGCCCGGCGGTTGCCGATTCAATTAGGTTGCGTTGTTTTCTTATTCTACATTCAATACAAACGATACGGGGGGAATTTTAAAGGCTCGTTCTTGTTTGTTAAGTACGAGACTGTGGCGAAGTGAAAGACAGTCAAGCCAACCAAAGTATTGGGGAGGTTATTTGTAAAAATTATTAGTAATAAAAGCGAAAGAACAAACTAATGGTTACCACTGGAAAGCTTCAAATGATGTGTCCGGTGCTTTAACAATTTGAGTGACAGCGGTGCGCACTCTTTCTGTAGAATTGTTCGTGTATAGATAGATAGATAGATAGATAGATAGATAGATAGATAGATAGATAGATAGATAGATAGATAGATAGATAGATAGATAGATAGATAGATAGATAGATAGATAGATAGATAGATAGATAGATAGATAGATATTATGAAGCTTTTGGTCTGCTCAGGAAAAAGCGGAACACAAAGGTTCAAGAGGCCACAGCAACGACAGCAATATCGCCTGACACCTAAACAGATTTGGTGTGCATCAACCGCACTATCTATTGTGATCAACCAGTCAGTGAATCCATCAATACACAAATAAAAAAAATTGGCAGATCGCACGTACAAGGGAATCGATGATATGCCAAGCACAAACGAGAAAGATTGATGTCACTTTAAAATCAGCACAACTTTATACGAGGTGGAGATAAATGACGCCGTGCATGACTTCGATGTCATGCTTATCAGGTTTGAATGTGTCGTTTACAATCGTCATCTATTCACGTCACGTGATACCAAACTTCGTATACGTTGAACTACTTCGTCTTTCATTGAAGTCACGTAACACCGAATTTTGTATATGTGGAGCTAGAGAAATGGCCGCGAGCGCATCATAAATGGCCCGATATACTACAGCGTAACGTTGACACGCGCGAACGCTGGGCACTGGGATGCTAGGTTAGCAAAACGCAAGCACTCTATAATCTGACGCCAGGCACAACCAGCGTCCGTCGGCGCATACCGACGGCAACCAGTGCGAAATGCGACATGCTGCATTTCGCGCTGATGCGTTACCCAAACAACACTGCGTCTCTCTTTTAGGGGCGAAGCTCTTTAATGCGGCACCCATCGGCCCCTCGTCGTAGTACGTAACATCTCTTACGCTTCGACCTGCAAGGTGGTGCCAGTGGGAGATTTATCCTGTGCGTTGTTCAAGAATAAAAAATTCGCAGCGCGCGCGTCCACCAACAGCCGAAGTCTCCTGTCTCTTATTCCCCATTAGCAGCCATTAGCATGTACATTGAGCACTACCTGACAAGAAAGGGTTGCTATGGTATACTCGCTGGGCGTAACCTCCATGATTTTAGAAAGATTTAGTGTCATTGGGCCACAGTGCCATGAATACAGTGAACTAGTATATACCATGAAGTCGAGGTTGTTAAAGGTGGGAAGTAGACACGAAGCGCAAGCCGTATGAAAGTGTGCATGTGCCACACCTCGTTTAGTCCTTAGAATGTCCGCTGGATGGCGGTGCTTCTATATGGAGAATATATGATCAAAAGATGCAAGATGTTGGTACTTATAGTGTTCACTAGATGGATGAACGGATACACAGACAGATGCATGGACGGACGAACGGAAGGCTGCACGGACGGATGGACGCATAAATGGACGCTGGGGTGGATGCATGGACGAAAGCAGAGACAGACGCACGAACAGACACACACACGGACGGGCGGATGGACGCACAGGCGGTCACATAGACGGACGCATGGACGAACGGATGCATCGCCCCACTCTCCATCATTTACCCCGTGGATATGCTGCCATTTTTTTCCATGACGGAGGGATGCCGGACGCACCGAAACGCACATGCGTCAAAGCAACGCAGCACGGGACGAGCATGCGAGTATATGGCAGGACCGGCGCCTGGCATGGCAACGCTGATGAGACGCAACGAAACGAACGCCGGCGCGCCAGCGCGCCGTGTCACGTCGAAATGTATTGGCGCCTTGACTGTGGCATGTAGCCATGTTCTCACAATACACGCACCTCATCATTATCATATTTGCACCAGTCACATACCTTCGTCATCCATTGACTTCGCGTAATAGCAAATTAGGCATACGTGAAGCAAGCGAAACGGTCACGAGTGCATCATGAGTGTGGCATGTATTCAAGTTGTTACATGACACGCATGTCATGATTATCATGTTTGGATTTGTCATTTACCAATGTCATGCATTCGGTTCACGTAATACCGAATTTGGTACACGTGAAGCTAGCGAAACAGCCACTAGCGCATCATGAGCGTAGCATGTAGTCATGTTGTTACATGACACGTATTTCGTGATTATGTTTTCACCAATCGCATACTTTCGGCATCCATTCACGTACCGTAATACCAAATTTGGTATATGTGGCGCTAGCAAAACGGCCGCCAGCACATCATGAGCGTGGCACATAATTATGTTACATGACATGCATCTGACGATTATCATGTTAGGGTCTGTCGCTTGTGTTCGCCATGCAATTACATCAAACCATACCAGTTTTGCAACATGTCGTGTGAACAAAACCACCGCAAGTGCAGCTAGACCATGAAATGTAAATCATGACATTCATGACATACATGTCATAATTTTCATGTCATGATTTTCATGTTATGACTTGTCCCTTACACTCATCATACAATCATGTGATGTCATACCAAGTTTGGTATCGATACCACTATCGAAAGGGCCAGGAGCGGTAAAAGTCGTAGGTGGCTTGATATATATATATATATATATATATATATAGAGAGAGAGAGATTGATAGATAGAAAGATAGATAGATGCGCTCAATGTCGCTGAAGTTCGCTAACCCGTTTTGAAGCCAGCCGTCTCGACCCAAGAATTGACCTTTTGCGTGAGGATGATGTGAGCAACAACGCTTGTTGAGACTTTAGGGCGTGACGATGGTAGCGATTAATGGAATCGCTCTTGTTCGGCACAGACCGGCTGGCTCAAACAGGAGGTTCAACAACGGAATTCCACCGAGAGTACTAAACTAATGGGTGACGTAATGTTCCCAGCTTTTTTTGCGGTCGAAACCGTTTGACATAAAATAAAACAACCACTAAGTTGTTATAACACACACACACAAACACACACACACACACACACACACATATACATACACACACACACACACATATATATATATATATGTATATATATATGAGGGGAAGAAGTGTATACCTAAGGGCTCATTTTTTCCGTGTTTTCACTCAATAATGATGAGATCTAACAGACAATAATGCCCAGGAATGTATAGGGAAAGTTATTAGAATGATTGTAATGTAGATAAGAAGAAAGAAAAGTGGGTGAAAAAATTACTTGCCGTGAGCAGGTCCTGCTCACGGAAAGTTATTTTTTTTCTCATATATATATTCAGGCAGCCACGCCAAGGTGCTCTGGTGGCTAAGGTACTCGGCTGCTAACCCACATTTCGCGGGATCCAATCCCGGCCCGTGTGCTAAGATGTAGGTGCATGTTAAAAAAACCCCGGCTGGTCGAAATTTCGGGAGCCCTTCAGTATGGCGTCTCTCATAATGATATGGCGATTTTGGGACGTTAAACCTCAGATATCAATCAAATCAATTATTTGGTATTGGCAGAACTGACTTCGTTGTACCCACTGCAAACCCATAATTTTGCAAGAGCTTAGATATGAGATGCCAATCCCCCTGTCTTTAAGTTAAAACTTCGATTCCAAAACCGGCACTCGCCAAAACAGCCTACGCTCCGCATATTCCGTTCATGCTGATAGTAAAAGCTCAGAAAATGTACTGACACGTCATTATTTATGAAGAGCGTCACATACCAGTTAGGGAAACAATCTCATTGCTTTATTTATTATTTATTTATTTACAGAATTTTGCGGTCGAAAGACCAAGCAGGGAGAAAAATAATAAGTGATTCACAATGTAACTTCAATAAAATAAAATTCAAACAATAAAAACTTGTTAAGGCAGTAGAACACAGGATAACATTTGAACAAAGTAAACTTGCAGCAAGAAATTGCAAATTGCAACCAGAGAATGGAAATCAGATACAACGTGAGACAGTATGAGATCTTGAGTTGTACGGCTAAAACGGAAAGATACAAAGTTATCGAAGTCAGAATTTTCATTATCACAGAATGCTTCAAAAGGTAACGCGTTCCAATCATTGATCATCCGAGGAAAGAACGAGTTCATGAAAGGATTAGTACGTGCCAAGTAATGTTCACGAGTGTAACTGTGCGTATGTCGAGTTTGTCTTGAGATTCGATTTCTTATATAAATTCCCGGACTAATGTTAAATTTACGGAAATAAAGTGAGTGTAGAAATTTCAACCGGGCAACAGCTCTTCTGTATTGTAAAGTATAGGGATATCGTTAATAGCCATGACCGTTGTTGGCGAGTCATTTCTGTGGTAGGCAAAAAAGATAAAGCGAACCGCTTTTCGCCGCACCATCTCAAACTTCTTAACATCTTTCTTTATATGTGGATCCCAAACGACACTAGCATAATATAACTTTGGTCAAATAAAAACATTGTAGGCCAACATTTTGATTTCTGAGGGCACTGTTTTTAACTTATGTCTCAAAAAACCGAGCTTTCTAGAACCAAATGAGGGAGGAGGAAGCAACAAAAGGGAGAAGGCAGGGCGGTTAACCAGAAAGACATCTGGTTGGCTACCCTAGGAGACAAGAAAGATGAGAAAGAGGGAAGAGAGGGAAAAGAAAACAAAAGGGGGGGAGAGACTGACAGTAATTTCACTGCAGCGTGTAGAACTCTACCGCATGTCACCAGTTCACACAAGCCTGTCTTTCTCAGGAAACACAGCAGGGCTTTCACTGCCTCGTGGGCTGTCGAGGCATGTGGACGTTGCTGTAATAGCACCTGCACAGAAAGAGGCCGATCATCCAGTCGCCACATTGCATTGGCAAGTACTTGTCTATCAGAGGCAAATCGAGGACAATGGCACAGCAGGTGTTCGATATTTTCGTCGGTGCCGCAAACATCGCATGCCGCACTGTCAGTAATTCCGATTAACGTGGTATAAGCTTTCGTGTAAGCAACTCCCAGCCACAGGCGATAGAGAAGCGAAGCTGCACGTCGATGTAGGCCGGGTGGAGGCCGGAGTTGTAGTGAAGCGTCCAGCTCGTGCAGTCTTGTACGTCGTATGCTGGGTGTGTTCCACTCAGTCAGCGTGAGACTGCGGGCCAGTTGATGAATCTGCCTCGCCGCATCCGCTCGTGAAAGCGGAATCGGAACGCTGTTTGCTTCTTTATGTGACGTGCGAGCAGTTGATCTGCAGGATCATTGCCGCCTATACCACAATGCCCAGGTAACCACTGAAAGACGATGTCGTGGCCTTTTGGTATTAAAAGGTGGTGAAGTTTCACGGTTTGGTACGCCAACTGGTCGTGGCATCCGAAGAACTGATATCAGGCACTGTAACGCTGATTCTGGGTCAGAAAACACAGCCAATTTACCTGGTCTTTCTTCTAAATTGATGAGTTCCAGTGCATTGCGCAGAGCCTAGAGTTCTGCCGTCGTTGACGTTGTCACATATGAAGTTTTGAAACACCGAGTTACCCCTTGTGATGGTATAACCACTGCTCCACCTGAACTAGACGGCATAGTAGAGCCATCCGTGTAAATGTACACGTGGTTACTGTAGTTCTGTTGCAGTGGGAATAGACTCGATTGTTTCAGGGCATGTGTCGGTGTGTCCAATTTTCTCCTCATTCCTGAAATCATTAAGTGAACTCGCGGCCGGCTCAAGCTCCAAGGAGGAAGCAGTGGCTTTGATGCAGGTGCGTATGTCTCAGTAAACGATGAACGATGCTTGTAGACAGTAGCGCCATATGTCGTGCGGGGCCTTTCAGCAGCTAGGCTCGCCAGGTGGTGAGAAGGGGTCCTGGCATAATGCCTGAGGGGCATGCGCATTGTCTGGGTAATATTATGCGTCTTTATATCGAGTGATCTTGAGCGATGGCAATGGTTTCAGCCGTTGAAGCACTGCGGGGTAAACCAAGGCATACCTTAAGTGCTTGGGCTTGAATGCTCTAATTTGCGCGCAGGTTGGTCTTGCTGGTGTTAGATATTGCAGGTAAGCTGTACCTTAAGAATCAGATAAACAGCACTCTATACAGTTGTAGCATGGATGGTATGGGCATTCCCCAATTCTTTCCTGCAAGGAACTTGAACATGTGGCATGTTGCGAACAGTCGCTTCTTCACATAGTTCACGTGTGGACTCCACGACAGGTTTCTGTCTATTATGACTCCCAAGAACCTGTGGCTGCTGCTGAATGATATGTTTTCTTCATTAATCGATATGCTAAAAGCAGACATTGGTTTCCGCGTGAACGCTAACACTGCACAATCTCCGCAAGACACCTCGAGGCTTTGTTTACGAAGGTAACGTGACGTCGTTGTAGCAGCCTTCTGAAGGCGGGCGCGAAGCTGAGACCTTGTCACACCTGATGTGCAAATGCAGATGTCACCAGCGTAGACAGAAAGGTCTGCAGTGCTAGGTAGCTGCTCGACTAGACCAATGAGAGTTAGACTGAAAAGTGTAGGACTTAGCACTCCTCCCTGAGGTACTCCTCAGCTGCTGTAATAATCAGGTGTTGGGCCATTCGCTGTCATCACGTAAAAAGATCTCAGCCGTGAGCAGCTGCACACCCACATATATATCTTGCCACCAAGACCTACTGTTTCCAAAGCACTAAGGACGGCTTCATGGGTGACATTGTCGTAACCCCCCTTAACGTCTAGAAACAGGGCGGCGCATAGTCTCTCGCAGGCTTTCTGGTGTTAGACCTATGTCACCAGATCAACAACGTTGTCGATTGACGAATGGCCGCGCCTGAATCCGGTCATGGATACTGGACAGATTTTGTAGTGCTTTAAATACCACTCCATCCGTGTTGGAATCATTCATTGCATTGTTTTTTCCACACAACTGGCAAGTGCGTTAGGACGGTATGAGGCAATATCCAAGGGAGATTTACCAGCCTTTAGAAGTGGAATAAGGAGACTTGACTTCTATGCCTGGGGAACCGTACCAGTTTGCCAGGAGTCAATGTATAGGCGTAAGAGTGCCTTCCGAGCTTCGTCTCCAAGATTGCGAAGTGCACAATAGGTAATGCCGTCAGGTCCGGGCGCTGAAGAGCGTCTGCACCGTGCCAGTGCCGCCTCTAGCTCATCCATAGAAAACTGGCATTCCATACGGGGATCACGTGAGGGCGGTGGGTTGGCAAATGTTCCCATTTTTGATACTGTGAAATCGGAATCACTGGCAATTCTTCTACAGAAGAATTCTGCGACGTCAATCTCTCTGCATTGAAGGTGAAGTGCCAGAGATGTAAACGGGTGTCGCTAACGCAAGGTTGCACTAAGGCCCCGGACAGTTCGCCATATCAGTGATAGGGGCTTTCGTGGATCCCATGACTCGCAGAAGGATGTCCCACGTCGCCTAGCCAGTTTGTCCATGTGCCACTGCATTTTCTTTTGAATGCGCCGAGCCAGCCTCAAATCATCCATGCACTTTGTCCGTCGGTACCTTCGTTCTGCGCGACGGCGTATTGCGCGAAGATTCTCAAGCTCTATGTCAAAATCAGTGCGCTTGTGACTAGCGAAAATTGGATGCGTAGTATTCTGCAGGACATCCTTTATCGAGTACTCTAGGTGATATGATGAGCAGTCGGTACAGCAGTCTTCCATTAACATTTTGAATTTCGGCCAATCGGTGTATTTGAGGCCTCTTGAGGACTTGGAGCCGATGAAACCTTCTATCCGCAGGTAAGTTGGTATATGGTCACTGCCCCACGTTTCCAGATCCGAAAACCAGTGCACTTTCAGGGTAAGTGAGCGAGAAACCATTGTAAGGTTCAGGCAGCTGCTATAGACTGATCCGCGTAAATATGTAGAGCTTCCATCATTACAAACGCAGCGTTCGTACTCCGAGACTAAGGACACCAATTTTCTTCCTCTAGAGTTGACCCTGGAACTTCCCTATAAGAAATGGTGGGCATTAAAGTCGCCAGTGATCACCCATGGCCTTCGAGTCGATGTCAGAATACCGCGTAAGCGCTCGCAGTAAGGCGGCTTGATGGAGATAAGTAAGCTCCGATAATCGTGAAAGCAACGTTATCCTTCTTCACACTAAGGCACACATACTGATTCCCTTCATCAGGCGAGACTCTTTGGTGAACGTAAGTGAGGTCATGGCGCATGAATACAATAAGTTTTTTGCAGTCTCTGTGAATGGAGGACATAAAGCACTCATATCCTGACAGCTTCATTGAAGCAGACAGTTTGGGTTCACAAATCACGATAATGGGGGAGCGGTTCACAAATACAAACTGTCTAAAGCCAGACATGGGCGATTTCAGTCCTCTGGCGTTCCACTTAAAGTCAGATGCATTCTTGACTTCCGCTTGAAACGACGGTGCCTCGCTGGCCATGGTTTTACCTCAGAGCTGCAAACACCAGACTCAGGGTGTCCAGCACATGCAGTGCGGTCTGCGCAGCTGAAGTCTTCATATTACTCAGTAGGACACGCATGGTACTTATCAGCGATTGCAGCAAGCTTATCACTTGATCTTCATTCATCGCATCACTGCTTTAAGGGGTCGTCGAGGGCGGCGGGATTAGATGCGGCCCCGAAGTAGGTTGACTTTGTGGAAGTGAGGGCCACTGTTCGGCAGCTGCGACTGCGGTCCCTTTCTTCTGTTTGGCAGTATCCGTCTCAGTGAGCTCGGTGTATGTGGGTCAGCCTCTTTGATAGATGATGACATCTCTCTATCGGTAGAGCAGTTTTTTCGTGATAGTTTTCGCCCGCGACGCCGTCGTCGGCGTAGTGTAGCTGCAGCTTCACTCTGCGTTGAATTATCCCGCACCATAAGCATGAGTACCGCGTGCTTGTTTCGCACCCGCGGGCAATTTTTGGATGAGGCCTCATGAGCGCCGTGGCAGTTCGGACATCGTAACACGGTGGCACCGCAGGCGTCTTTTGGGTGTGATTCAGCGCACCGGGAACACACAACTTTGTTCTCACAGACACCTTTTACATGTCCCATCTTGAAACACTTGTAGCATTGCAGTGGCTTCGGTACGTATGGACGCACTGAGTGGTGTACATGGCCAACTTTGACATACGAGGGAAGGCCGTCTCCCTCGAACACAAGCCTCAAGCAGCGTGAGTTGCCGAGTCTGGTAATGTGCGTGATGCGGGTGCCTTCTGTCGCTGGCTTTATTAGTATTGGCAGGTCATTAGCTGAGATGGGAAGATCCACATCATAAATGACGCCTACAGTGCCATTACAACCTGTAGCGACCATTGGCCGAACTTTCACGTTGCCGATTACTGTTATGTGCCGTAGGCTTTGCAGCGCGTTACGGTGGATAACGTCTACAGCAAGGACACTCTTCCGTGCATTGATCCTCAGGTCTTTGATCTCAGTCGGCGCGGTTTCCTCAAGAAGCACAGAAAGAACTTGCCTGTTGAGGAGTTGCAAGTTAGATGCAGGGTCTTCGGGCATGAACAGCATGGTGTGCGGCCACCGCTGTGGTGCAGTCTTAACGGTGGAAACACTTGCCGACGATGCCGTCCGCAGCAGTCTTCGTTTTGTAGTTCGATTCATGACGACCGTGAAGTCATCATCCGATGACTCGAAGCCGTCCGAGTACAAATCGGTTGCCTCGCTGTCCCTGTGACTCGACGCGTTGCCACGCTTTCTGGAGGACGAAGCCCGGCGAGACGGTTGCACGCCTGGAACATTCTCAGGTGTGTCCTGAAGCATCACCGCAAAGGAGGGAGCGGCAGCTCCCAGTATTTCCAGGAAAACAAATTGAAAATACTGAAACATGGGCACAAGGAGCAGATGAGCATGTTTTATTAATGTGGCTTGACTTCGTTAGGTGGCTTGTATTTGTGACGCCCAAATATTTAAATTCGTTAACCTTAGTCAATTAACAGTTGCTGAGAGAATACGTATAATTAAAACGGTGTTTATTATTTGTTATATGCATGACAACTGATTTATCGCTATTTAATTTCATTGACCATTCTTCGCACTACTTAGAAATGGCACAAAGGTTTGATTGCAAGCATTTCTGGTCATTATGAGCAGTAATCGTTTGAAAAAGTATGCAGTAATCTGCAAAAAGCTTTATGTGGGCTTGTGGTGTGTCTATTGATTTAAAAATGTCATTTATATACACAAGAAAAAGAATAGGTCCCGAAACACTGCCTTGATGAGCTCCGAGTAATACTGGCAGAATACCAGACATGCAGTCATTTACTTTAACATACTGCTTGCGATTGTGAAGGTAAGAACGGATCCAGTCAATGAGGTTAACAGGTAGACCTAGAATATGTAATTTAGAAATAAGTTTGCTATGCGTGACAAGATCGAAGGCTTTACTAAACTTAAAAAATAGCATCAATTCGGTTCCCCTTATCAAGCGGCGACGTGAACTGGTGAATTGTTGTGACTATCTGCGTTGTAGTCGACAATTTTTTTTTCTAAATCCGTGCTGTAATGGCGACAGCAGGCGGTTTTTTTTTCAAGAAATGTTGTGATGTAATGTGCTACTTCGCCCTAACGGCCCTAAAAGCCCTAACGACCTCGCGCCTTCGACGTTCGAGTACGCGAACATGCAGTCGCATTAGAAAGATACTTTTTCAGAAACATGGCACAAATGGCTTGTGTTGTAATGTGACATGCACTTTAAATAATCTCTGCCAAACAATGCGATTCACACTGCGCCACTCTGGTGGCGTTGTTCTTACAACGTCATGTTGCGAAGCAAGAACAAATGATTGCGGTGACCAGAATTTGACAGAGAAGCAGGACAAACACTAGTGCAACAAATCCACTGAAAAATTCCTGGTTGTCAAATAAAACTCCAAATTTTCTCAGCCGCATGCCTCCTAGTCATATCGTAGTTTCGGTTGCTTTGGGATTTAAGTAATTAAATGCTTTTTTATGATTACACACACACACACACACACACACGCGCGCACGCATGCACGCGCACACGCACAATTACCAGCACACTAACCTAGTACAGGTTAGTCATTCGTTTCGTCTGCAAGCCTTTTTTCCAGAAAGCCGTGCAGTGATAAAGGGCACACGGTTACTGCGTTTGGCTTTATTTAGATTTTGTGATCATTTCTCGGTTAGATTGTGTAATTGTGCATATGCATCTGTTCTGTTTGTCACATTCCCAAGCGTGGATACCTGTTTGGGTTCAGAGAGCCTACGGTTCTATAGGAATATGATCATCAACTCGAACGTGCGATTCGTGCACTCGGCTGAACTAATGACGCAAAACAGCGCTCGCCCGAATAACGTCCGAGATGGCTCTGCCATTTCTTCATGTTTGCTTCGTTTTTCCACATTAAATCGCATGTACGCAACTTTGGCGCTAAAACGTGACCCATGGTCTAGTCAAATTAGGGCCCGTGGGAGTCTTGCTTGCCAGCTCTTAATGAACCTTTGCTCTTTCCTTACTGCTGAAAACCGAATGGGCCCCAAGCTATCCTGGGACCTCAGTCGTAATGGAACTGTGGCGTGCTTTTGGGCAACAAAAACTATATTTACACGCAAGTTTCCCTTTCATCCATGATATTGCTTAAACGTTGCTGGGATAGAACAAAATGTAAATCAAGATTGGAGAGAGGACTTCTCTTGGCAGAGTTTCTGGAGTCACTTAATCTTTACATTATTCAAGGAAACACTGAAGCTCCTTAATCGTCAACGTGATTCCAGCGAGCAGTAATTGTACTGCATGAGTAGTTCCTGTGCAAGTGGTTGGTCTTTGTTTGTCCTCTGTTGACTTCAGATGTATGGCTCATCTTGTCAAGAAAGCACAAGGTTGAGCAGTGCTAACAGCGCCCAAGTCTTCGCTGGATATTTGAACAATGTGCTGCACATTGTGTAAGTAGTGCTAGCTGTGTCTTGACCGTGAAAAAATTCATTTGTAAAAAACTGTAGAAAAATAGAAAACCTGCAATGTACCGAAAAAAACAAGCCTGCGGACTGAAGATTAAGGATTTGTGCCTCTCACGTTCATGAAGTGCCCTACAATTTTATATAGGTTAAGGTAATGTTTAGTGCTCTTTAGGAACCCGCTGGATTGTTCATGCGAGTCTATAATGAAAAAAAAACAAAAAAACACAAGAGACAATTTAGGTGGTTGGTACATACTAAGTTTGAACGTTCAGCCTTCTCTCACAATTACCTCTCTCTATCTCTGAACCAAGCCCCGCCGCGGTGGTCTAGTGGCTAAGGTACTCGGCTGCTGACCCGCAGGGCGCGGGTTCGAATCCCGGCTGCGGCGGCTGCATTTCCGATGGAGGCGGAAATGTTGTAGGCCCGTGTGCTCAGATTTGGGTGCACGTTAAAGAACCCCAGGTGGTCTAAATTTCCGGAGCCCTCCACTACGGCGTCTCTCATAATCATATAGTGGTTTTGGGACGTTAAACCCCACATATCAATCAATCTATCTCTGAACCAAGACGCAGCACTAGAACAAGACGAAGACGAAAGGACACAAACACAGCGCTGCGCAACAACCACCTCTTTTTCAGCTTGCACTTCAAAAACACAATCTGTATCAAGTGAAACATCCAGTTTTCACGTCAAAAAGCAACTAAATTATCACACACATCTTGCTGTATCTTGATCCCTGATAATTATAGCAAGAAAAAGTGGAAATTTCCACTTGTTGAATCTTCGGGCTCCCTGGATGAGACAAGTTATGAGCACATGCATGTGCACATTCAACGCGAGGCCCACCACAAGAAACGTTGGCTCCACCATCGACGTCACGAGATTGGCATGATCCGCGGCAGCTTCGGCTGCTTTGAAAGCACGCACACGTGCTTAAATGTAAATTTGAGAAGGATGCCTGCGCTGTATTTTCGACTATACGGGGAGGTTTCTCGCTTCTGCTGTGCCCTTGAGAACACTAGAACTTGAATATTCAGTCGCCCTCTTTGAAGGTATCGTATGTGGTAGGCCAGTGTGTACTGGTATAAGGCCGCGTTCACACTGAGCATTCCGGCCGCTGAAAGTGCTCCGAATCCGCTTCGGTGGCGGCGAGATCCGCCGAAAGGGCCCTCTCCGCGCCGATCGCTCTCTGACCGATTTTTGCGGCGTCTGCCGCCGAATCGGTCACTGCGGACCAACAGGAGCGCTAGTCAAGGAATTTTGGAAAATGGCGGCCAAGCCCTACTCACTTGTTATGCCGCAGTGCACGTAACTGAATGTTGAAACCAACGGGAGTTTAACCTACTCTGTGCCTACTTTGTCTCCGTATTTCGTGAAAGAGGTGGCCGAGCTTGCTGTTGGCGTGACCGAGCTTGTTGCGGTCTTGCAGGGCAAAACGAACCCACCAACGCCGCTGGCGTCGGAGGTTTTTCTGCTCTTCGTGCATTACAAGACAGCCACTTGCCAGCAAAGTAAGCAGTACTGTCTTTTCTTGCTTCTTGCGTACGAGAATCGTCGAAGTATACGCCACCGGACAGCGTAGTGGCGTTTGCGAGCCGCGACAACAACCGGGTGATAGCGCATCCATCCCGCGTTCACCCCGTAGTAGATGGCATATTCGTCAGCACGGGCGAGTCCAGTGCAAACGACGCTGCGTTTCGGCGGCAGGGGAATTTTAGTCGCTGTAGAAAGCTGATGTTTCAGTGTGAACTAGGCATAAGCGTGCGCAGGGTTTCATTTCAAAAAGGTGGATGTTTATCACTGCGTCCCCCCTTTTTAATGTATGGGCAGACTGCGCACACTCCACTGAGCTGATTATATATAAGGGGGTGGGTGCGCTCCCTTTCCGCCCCTTAATGCGCATATATAAGCGTACTCGGTGTGTCAACCTATAGGATGTACGCAACGCAGGCCAGTGTCGGCCTTCACACATAACCCTCCCCCCCGGTTAATAAGGTGCGTGAAGCCTGAATTTTGTAACTTAAAATTTTAGACAGGCATCGCCTACAGCACGCGCGTGCAGCCATCAGTTCCGCGTGGACGATGTCTGCTTCAGTGCGCTTTTGCTATGTTCGGTGCATAAAATTTCTTCGAAGTTAAATACAGAGAAATCTGGCCCTCTAGTGTTTATGAAAGTTTCAACGCATGGTGCTTCATCCAGCATGAAAATAATGGGAGGGCACGTATTTGTGTAATATTCGTTACCTCGTCTCTATCTTGCCCCAGATCAACTACAGTCGCTTTGTCGCTAGATGAAGTGTAGTATAGCAAGCGTTGAATGTTGGTTAGGGGGTACGACGGAAAGGTCTTCGAAATAAACTGTGCAGCAGCACGGGACACGAAGAAAGGAATAACAAAAAGAAGTGCAGAAATAAAATGCGTTCGTTCTTGGCGCTTTTTAGGGGCGAAGCTTTTTATAGCAGCACCTGTTCGTCTCTCGTAGCTGTTGTGGTATGTAACAAGTATAAAATTTTGACCTCCAAGGTGTTGCCGATGAGACATTTCTTCTGTGCGTTGTTGAACAATAAAAAATAGGGCTCAATGTACATGCCCATAGCTGCTGATGGGTAATGAGATACAGGAGCATTTGGCTTTTAGTTAACGCGCACTCTGCGATCCCCATTAGCAGCCATTGGCATGTACATGGAGCCCTAACTGACAAAAAATGGTTGCTACGTTATACTCGCTGGGCGTTATTTCCTTGGTTTTAGAAAGGTTTATTGAGCGTTGGGCCGCCTTGCCATGAATACAGTGAACTAGTATATACCATGAACTCGAGGTGGTTAAAGGTGGGAAGTAGACCAGAAGCGCAAGCCATAAGAAAGTGTGCGTGTGCCACCTCTCGTTTAGCCCTTTGAATGTCCGCTGGATGGTGTAGCTTCTATATGCGGAATATATGATGAAAAAAATGCGAGATGGTGGTACTTGGAGTGTCTAATTGATGGATGAATGGACCCACAGATAGATGCATGGATGGACGCATGAACGGACGCAGGGACGGACGCACGAACAGGTGCACGCACGGACGGGCGGATGGACGCATGAACGGATGGAAGCAAAAAGGAATGGACGGACGAGTGCTTCGCCCCACTCTCCATCATTCACTCCGGGGATATGCTGCTAATTTTTTTATGTGTGACGTCTGGCTGCGCAGTTTATTCTGCCGTTCAGTAAATGCTCAGCAGTTCCATTTCACCACCTTGGCCCTTTAGGCTCCCCATTGAAAATTGGGTCCCGAAGTTTGAAAAGATCCTTCATTTTGTCAAAAAGAAACGCCAAAAACCCAGCAATAAGAAGCCACAATTAGGTCCGAAGCCGAAAACACAAAGATTGTTTAAATCCCTGCAATGACCCTAATTCTCCTGGTGGTCGAAGCATTGCAGCGACAAAGTTTGTTGTAGTAAATGATCTGCGAAACTCCATGGTTGGGGAGTGGCAAGAAGCACGCACTTGTAGTTGTAACTCCTGAACGCTGGCCGGCTAATGTGGCATTTCTTCTGAAAGCTGGCCTCACTGTCCCTTGTTTGGAGAACTGGTTCATCGAATGCTATTAGGTAACATTTGTTCGCCTTCGCATTACACGATTTCTTATGTTTCACATCATAAACTGGTTATCTTTCTGACAACACTTACGAATACTATGAATTCGGGCTTTGGTCATTTCATGTTTTGTTTCTGTAGAGTACCACAGGAATGAAAAGAGGAAGTAAGGGTCGAGTTAAAAAACCATTCACGCCACACGGCGAATGTTCATGTTCGTGTTATGACCAACCAATCAATGTAATAAGATAGAAAAAAAAACGAGAACAAAACCGCGCGCAATCGCTCGCTGATTGTACCGATAGAAGAATTAAAAAAAATTAATCTGACAGCTCCCTCATGTCACCATAAGTGTTCATTAACTTAAATGTCTTAAATATTGATGTTTGAAAGACTTCGATGACATGTATGCAAGAATCGTTACTTGTTGTATGTGCAGTTGCGAATGTAACAGATGTCGCGGCCACGCGACATTTTAATTAAGGGTTAGCTCTGGTGAGCCCAATTTTCGACACAGATGAACCAATATAAGAGTGCATGTGGCATAGTGAGCCTTCAGCGAGAGTTTTCCTTTCACGCAGGACGCTTGTTTGAAGATACCTTATCACTACAATAACTAGTACTAATATAATTTTGTTGGGGTTCAACGTTCCACAACCACCATATTATTATGAGAGACGCCGTAGTGGAGGGTTCCGGAGATTGCAACCAGCTGGGGTTCTTTAACGTGCACCTAAATTTAAATACACGGGCCTCAATAATTTTAGCCTCCATCGAAAAGGGGGCTGCCACGACCGAGATTTGATCTTGCAACCGGCGTGTGAGCAGTCGAGTGCCATAACATCTAGCCCACCAAGGCGGGTCATAGCGGCCATCAATAAAAATCAGTTGATATCTAGCTAGTCCCCGTCATATGAATGTGTTCCTTATGTCTGTCTACGTATGTAAGGGTGTTTTTGCGCGACGAATGTGAGAACAAGTTACAGCATAACTCATCGTTGAAGGCCCACCTTAAGCCGACAAAATTGACTGAACTTTTGACAAATGAAATTGATCGCTCGATTTCCTTATCTTACTTGGAATAATTTCATTATTATGCACTGAGGCCACAATTAATCTCTTGTCACTTATCTGTCACCGCCATACAGGCGATATCAGCAGATTTGTTACTCAGAGCGTTCACCTCAACAAGGTCATATGCTTGCGATTAACCTTTGCACGTATACATCTTGTGCATCGCGTGCTCTGCTCTTGAATTACACGCGACGATCGTCTATCTTGAGATATTTCTACGCGGAAATTTCGGTCTGTCTGTCTACATCTCTGTATGTCTTTCTGGTTCTGTTATTCGGTTCAACCATTGAGTAAATTATACTCAGCGAGAAATTTCTGTGGCAGCACAGCCAAAGCAACGTGGGCGAAGCTTCTGCACATGTGTTACTACTTTAAGTAGTCCAATATAGTGCGATTTAAGTTTTGGTTTCACAAGCGCATACAACGTGTACTTTTCAGCACCACCATGCAATATATCTTACATTTATGGGGAGGAAATAAATCAGATGTTCATTTTTTAAGGGAAAGAACACGAAGATTTTTTGAAGCGTTGAGATTTATTCCAAAAAAAAAAGAATTGGTAGATTGCACGTACAGTGGGAATCGATGATATGCGAAGCACGAATGAGAAAAGCTGATCTGTTACTTTAAAATCAACACACCATTAGGAGGTGGAGGTTAATGATGCCGTACATGACTTCCGTGTCATGATTTTCATGTTTCAATGTGTCGCTTACCTTCGTCATCTATTCACGCCACGTGATACCAAAATTAGTATATGTGGAGCTAGTGAAACGACCACGAGCATGCTATGAGCATGGTATCTTATCATGTACTTATATGACACGCGTGTCGAAATTATCATGTTTGCACCAGTCATATATTTCGTCATCCATTGGCATCACGTCACAGCAAATTTGGTATATGTCGACCATGCAAAGTGGCTGTGAGCGCACCATGAAGGGCCCAATATACTTCAGTGAAGTGTTGACGTGCGCGCACGCTGGGCGCAGCGACGCTATACGTTAGCAAAACGCGAGCACACTATAGTCTGACGCCAGGCGCGACCAGCGTCCGTCGGCGCGATTCGACGGCAACCGGTGGGAAATGCGACATGCTGCATTTCGCTCCGATGCGTTACCCAGAGAACACGGCGTCTCCCTCTTTTCGTGACGGAAGATGACGGACGCACTGAAACGCAAATGCGTCAAAGCAACGCAGCTCGGCACGCGACTTCGAATGTATGGCAGGACCAGTGCCTGGCGTGGCAACGCCAGCGTGACCCGACGAAATGAACGCCGGTGAGCACGCACACCACGTCTCGTTGAAATGTATTGGCGCCTTGACTGGCATGTAGCCAATGTTCTCAAATGACACAAATCTCGTGATTATCATGTTTGCACCAGCCACACACCTTCGCCATCCATTGACGCAACGCAATACCAAATTTGGCATATGTAAAGCTAGCGAAACGGCCGCGAGTACATGATGAGTGTGCCATGTAGTCATATTGTTATACATGAGACGAATGTCGTGATAATCCTGTTTATATGTGTCATCTACCTATGCCGTCCGCTCGCGTCGCGTAATACCAATTTTGGTACATGTGAAGCTATGGAAACAGCCGCGAGCGCATCATGAGCGTGGCATGTAGTCATGTTGTTACGTAAGACACATGTCATGTTTATCATGTTTGCACCTGTATCGTACCTTCATCGTCCATTCGCGTCCAGTAATACTGAATTTTGTATAAGTGAAGCTAGTGAAATGGCCGCCAGCGCATCATGAGCGTGGCATGTATTCATGTTGTAACACAACATGCATCGCATGATTTTCATGTTTGCACCAGTCACATACCTTCGTCATTAATTCACGTACCGTAATACCAAATTAGGTATATGCGACGCTTAGCGAAACGCCCGCCAGCCCATCAATAGCTTGGCATGTAGTCATGTTGTTACAAAACACGCATGTTATGATTTTCGTGTTAGGATCCGTCGCTTGAATTCACCATGCAATCATGTCATATCATACCAATTTTGCAACATGCCACGTGAACGAAACCAACGCAAGAGCTGCAGGACCATGAAATGTAAATCATGAAATTCATGACACCTATGTCTTGATTTTTATGTTACGACTAAACAAACATGTTCTTCATACAGTCATGTTATGCCATACCAAGTTTGGTATCGACACCTTTATCAAAACGGCCATGGGAGCTAAAAGTCGTAGGCGGATAGATAGATAGATAGATAGATAGATAGATAGATAGATAGATAGATAGATAGAAAAAGAGCAGCATATCCACGGAGTGAATGATGGAGAGTGGGGCGAAGCATTCGTCCGTCCATTCGTTCTAGCTTCCGTCCGCGCGTGCGTCTGTTCGAGCGTCCGTCCCTGCATTCGTCCATGCATCCATCCCTGCGTCCGTTCATGCGTCCATCCATGCATCTGTCTGTTTGTCCGTTCGTCCATCTATTCGACACTCCAAGTACCACCATCTCGTATCTTCTCATCATATATTCCCCTTATAGAAGCACCGCCATCCAGCGGACGTTCCAAGAACTAAACGAGAGGTGGCACACGCACATCTTCTTAGAGCTTGCGCATCGGGTCTACTTCCCGCTTTTAACCTCCTCGAGTTCATGTTATATATTAGTTCACGGTATTCGTGGAACTGCGGCCCAACGCTCGCTAAACCTTTCTAAAACCAAGGAGGTTACGCTCAGCGAGTATAACGTAGCAACCTTTTCCTGTCAGATAGTGCTCAATGTACATGCCAATGGCTGCTAATGGGAAATGAGAGACATAAGAATTCGGCTTTTACTTTCTTACGATTTGCGCTTCGTATCTACTTCCCACCTTTAACCACCTCAAGTTCATGGCAAATACTAGTTCATTGCATTCATGCGGCTCAACGCTCGCTAAACCTTTCTAAAACTAAGGAGGTTACACCCAGCGAGTATAACGTAGCAACCATTTCTTGTCAGATAGTGCTCAATGTACATGCTAATGGCTGCTAATGGGGATCGCAGCGTTCGCGTTAACTAAAAGCCGAATGCACCTGTCTCTTATTTCCCATTAGCAGCCATTGGCATGTACATTGAGCCCTATCTTTTATTGTTCAACAACGCACAGAAGAAATCTCTCACCGGCACACCCTTGGAGATCAGAATGTTATACTTGTTACACACTACAACGGCTACGAGGGACGAACAGGTGCCGCTATAAAGAGCTTCGCTCCTAAAAAGTTGCAAGATCCCACGTACAGTGGGAATCGATGATATGCGAAGTATGAATGAGAAAGGTTGACACGTCACTCTAAAATCAGCACAATGTTACGAGGTGGAGGTAAATGATGCTGTACATGACTTACGTGTCTTGATTATCATGCTTAGACGTGTCGTTGACTTTCGTCATCTATTCACGTCACGTGATACCAAGTTTAGCATATGTGGAGCTAGAAACAGCCACGAGCACGCTATGAGCGGGGTATGCTGTACTTTTCCTAAATGACACGCTTCTCAGCATTATCTTGTTTGCACCAGTCATATACTTTCGTAATCCATTGACGTCATGGAACACCAAATTTAGTATATGTGAAGTTAGCAAAACGGCCGCGAGCGCATCATAAAGGGCCCAATATACTCCAATTGATTGATTTTTGGGGTTTAACGTCCCAAAACCACCATATGATTATGAGAGACGCCGTAGTGGAGGGCTCCGGAAATTTCGACCACCTGGGGTTCTTTAACGTGCGCCCAAATCTGAGCACACGCGCCTACAACATTTCCGCGTCCAATATACTCCAATAGAGCGTTGACGTGCGCGCACGCTGGGTACTGCGACGCTACGTTACAAACGCGAGCACTCTATACTCGGACGCCAGGCGCGACTAGCGTCCGTCGGCGCGGCCTGATGGCGACCGGCGCGGCATGCGACATGCTAGATTTCACGCTGATGCTTTACTCGGACAACACTGCGTCTCCTTCTTTTCGTGATTCAGGGACAGCGGAAGCGCTGAAACGCGCATGCGTCTAAGCCAAGCGCGGCCGCGCGCCTGCGTGTATATAGCAAGACCGGCACCTGGAGTGGCAACGCAAGCGTGACGCGACGAAATTAACGTCGGCGTGCACGCGCACCACGTCACGTCGAAATGTATTAGCATATTCACTGTGGTATGTAGTCATATTCTCACATGACATGCATCTCATAATTATCGTTTGTGCACCAGTCACATGCCTTCGTCATCCTTTCACGTGACGTAGTACGAAATTTGGCATATGTGAAGCTAGCGTGACGGCTACGAGCACATCACGAGTGTGGCATGTAGTAATGTTTTTACATGACACGCACGTCATGAGTATCATGTTTGAACCAGTATCATACCTTCGTCATTCATTGACGTCCCGTATTACCAAATTTGGTATATGTGACGCTAGCGAAACGGCCGCAAGTGCATTATGAGCGTGGCATGTAGTCATGTTGTTACATGATATGCATTTGATGATTATCATGTTTGCACTAGTATCATGCATTCGTCGTCCATTCGCGTCCCTTCTAGCCATGCGCCTTCTAGCCATAAGATGAGGGTGGGCACTAAGTCAACCTATGGAGGGGGGCACTGTCAGTCCGACATATTGATATAATACGGGCGGGTGGCGCTGAAACGAACCTTTGCCTCCCCTGACGGGAAACCCTACGCACGCCTATAGCGCTAGACTCCTCTCCCCCCGAAATTCAGATGAAGCGGATTGTTTTGCCGAGAATA
Source organism: Rhipicephalus microplus (assembly GCF_043290135.1). Lineage (NCBI taxonomy): Eukaryota > Metazoa > Arthropoda > Arachnida > Ixodida > Ixodidae > Rhipicephalus > Rhipicephalus microplus. The sequence goes on along the minus strand of NC_134700.1, from coordinate 164,291,656 downwards.
TTGTCACGGGGTCGTGACGTGGCCGAAGACAGAAGACTTTATGCTGGGATTTAACTGTTTATTTGGGCGAACCTGTGCCCGGTAAACGGAAAGTTAGATTACAGTAGCAGTCTTGCACAGATAGCAGTGAATGGAGCGTCGGCCGTCGATCAACTACTGACAAGCGGCGAAGTGCGTCGGCATTTATACTCTTGCCATCGAATGTTCTAGCGTTATCGCTGGCGGTGGCGTAGGTTCCAGAAAAATCTCCACAGTTCACAGAGTGGGTGTGATCTTATCGAAATGATTTACTAAAGTCCGGAAGCTCCTAGAAACCTGCACGCACGTTTTGCGCTCAGAATTGTGTAGTGTTTTGGGGCGATAACAAAACTTGAGAAATGAAACGTGGCAATATTAAGAAACTATATGCGTGGTTCTAGAGTGTCTAGAAATATATTCTGCCTAGTGTGCTTAGCGCCCGCGTTCCGTACGAGAGAGGGCGGCCCCGCATGTGATGACTGCACTCAGATGCCACAAGCGGCGCTGCGTGTCGAGTGGGTGCACGAACGTGCGAAATTCCTCTTATACTGTTGCTGCCAGGGCCTCGCCACGTTTAAAATCAGTGTGTGACAGCTCCCATCTGATATACTGTTAAGTTCGACGGAGCCTAATGTGCACTGTAACACCCTGAGATGTTAAAAGCTAAGCTTTCATGCAAATAAAGGACGTGTATTGTACTGATGTGTCAAAGAAGTTATCGGTAGAACAAGGAAAAATATGTCTTGTTCCCCGCCCTAACTGATCCCACACGGTTTACTGAATGTAAAAGTAGGATCAAGAAGGCAGACAGAAGGCCGAAGCCGAAGGCTGTCGTGTGAGAAAAGCATTCTGAGAGTGACTCCATCATGTATCCATCCATGCATGATGGAGTCATGACGTCCATGCGTCCATCCATGCATCTGCCTCTGTGTCCGTTCGTCCATCTATTCAACACTCCAAGTACCATCATCTCGCATCTTTTCATCATATATTTCCCATATAGAAGCACCACGATCCAGCGGACATTCCAAGGACTAAACTAGAGGTGGCACACACACTTTCTTACGGCTTGCGCGTCGGGTCTACTTCCCACCTTTAACCACCTCGAGTTCATAGTATATACTAGTTCACTGTATTCATGGCACTGAGGCTCAACGCTGGCTAAACCTTTCTAAAACTAAGGAGGTCACACCCAGTGAGCATAGCGTAGCAACCCTTTTTTGTCAGATAGTGCTCAATGTACATGCCAATGGCTGCTAATGGGGATCGCAGCATGCGCGTTAACTGAAAGCCGAATGCTCCTGTCTATCATTCCCTATTAGCAGCCATTGGCATGTAGATTGAGCACTATTTTTTATTGTTTAACAACGCACAGAAGAAATCTCTTGCCGGCACCCCCTGGGAAGTCAAAATGTTATACTTGTTACACACTACAACAGCTACAAAGGACGAACGGGTGCTGCTATAAAACGTTTCGCCCCTAAAAGTAGGATTCAGAGGGCAGGCAGAAGGCTGAATCCGAAGGCTGTCGTGCGAGAAAAGCATTCTGAGACTGACTCCACCGAACTATTTGTTCAGATTAGGGTGGATAGTGTCGTGAACGAAATCGCCGTATAGGCATCATTTCAAATATCAGTATTTATCCAAAAAATTTAAATACCCTTTAAAATATCAATCCCACACTTTTTCCCCCATTTCAACGTCAGACTCCCTTTCCAACAACGTATTGAGTATTATATGCGGCGAGTGTCAGATTGTTATTAGCATGTTATCATTCTTTGTTTTCACTCGAATCCTAATGGAATGCGGGCTAAAAAGTAAAGGTTTTTGGGTCTTCTGTGATACTTCCTGCTCTCAAGAACAAAGCACACTTTTAAAAATAACTCTGGTGGTTATAGTGTCGAGGATTTTTTATATTAATTTCTTTGCATACTGCAACCACTTTGAGCACCTATTTTATCTATCTATCTATCCATCTATCTATCTATCTATCTATCAAATCGCCTACGTCGAGGTGCCGTTACGATCACCCCCTTAACTTAGAGTAAACCAAAATTAGATTGGGTGGGTAAGATCGTTTGATGAATATGACTCGCTGGTCTTGACATGAGAGAGAGAGAGAGATAAATAGAGAGGAAAGGCAGGGAGGTTAACAAGCTTGGCTCGGTTGGCTACCCTACACTTGTGGTGGGAGAAAATGAGAATAATAGAACGGAAAGAGATAGAAAAGAAGATGAGTAAGAAAGAGAAGCGTGAATAGTCAGCTCGAGACTACACAGCACGGTCTCGCACAGTTATTTCACAAACGGTCGTGAAGCCTGGTGGTCCTTAAAAAGTACAAGAGGGCTTTCGTGGCTTCAGGCGTATGGGAAGCTGTCGGCTAAAGTCTCACACATCTTCTTTTTTATCGCGTGAGCGTTAAGCTGGCATTGTTAACGTTGACCCTCCGAATGAAAATAATAAACTTTTGTATCCTGGCGGAGGAATTGCTGCCAAGCAATCTGCGAGGAAACCAAGTATTCTACTACCGAACCACGCCAGGTCTTCGAAATACTTTGCAAGAAGAGCCAATTGTTCGTGAAACGCCAATGCTGGTTCCAGTGTTGACTATCCGATTTCTCGCATATATTTAGCGTCACTTCGTAATGTTTCGCTTAATAAAAAATTACAACACAGTTGCCTTCCATCAGCATGCTTTACATAGATATAATTCTAAAGTTACGTGGGATCTACCTCTTTTTTGTTGTGCGGGCAGTAGTGGATGGCGAAATGTATGCCATGAAATATGAAATTATCTTCATTTGGTATTTCAAAGCGCCACTACTGTGAAAGCAATCGAGTAGTTCTTGTACAATAAAGAATTGTGTAAAAAACACTCCGAAAATACAGGAAAATAGTTGGCCTAGCACGGCTTCGCCTCCTGAGAGCTTCGCAGCGCTTGCAGGGCGCAAGGATTGAACGCAAATGCACCCACTCGCACAGCAGCGCACCATACGGGCGCCGCCAGCAGTCATCAGCTGCGAGACCATCTGCTAGCCCGCGCTCAGCACACTAGGCAGTATATTTCTAGACACTGGAGTGGTACTCTACTATATGGGAGAGCTGAAAGCCATCCCGTGGCTTCAGTGCTTTGGCTTCATGTGTTTAGAGAAAGTAGTTAACGGTTTAGAGTACTAGGTACTCTACTATGGGAGAGCACAACGCCGTCCCGTAATCAGCTATTCAACTGCTTGCTAAAAACCGAGCAAGTTACGCCCAGCGAGTTTAATGTGTGTTTAGAAAAAGTGGCTAACGATTTAGAGTACTCGGTACTCTACGATGAGAGAGCTTAAAGCCGTCCTCAAATGTCCAAGAAACACTTTCTCCGCCCCAGAAAGTGAACACCGAGCGTTGCGGTTTAGCCGTTCAGCGGCCAGACCGAAATTTTAATGCAGTGCTGAGCGACCACCCATCTTTGTCTCCTAGTTTCGTTCATACTAGTTACCGTATTCAATCAAAAATCATATATTGCGCATATTCGGGCGCAACATCAACAAGCGAGTATTATGTAGTGCGCTACTTTATTTTAAATTGCATAAATCTTTCGTTCAAAAGACCGCAGTGCTTGTTACGCTGCGCTGACAACGCAACAATATGAACGTAAAAAAAAAACAGGTGTTTCTTACTCTTCACAAAAACAACCCGGTGTTGCCACCTGCCAGCGGCTTTACTTTCTTGAAAAAAAATCCCAAGCATTTCCCCGGGACAAGCGTAAATTTTGCCACAACAGGGTGAACTTGAGCCACATTTTATGGGCATGCCCGCAGGCCCCCATGAGAGGCGAATTTCCAGACGGGAGTGGATGGGATACCGCACTCCTGAGCTCCGACTCTCAATTGCAAGCCCGATTAATACGGCAGGCCGAAGACGCCGCCAGGGACCATGGGATCATGGCCGTCGTCTAGGTTTGGTCCTCCCTTCTGCTCTCGCACCTGAAAGGGGAGGAGGATGTTTCTGCTAATAAAATAAAGTTTGTTCATCATCATCAAGCATTTCCCCGAGGGTGAACGAGGTTAAGTGCGAATACACAGGGTGATGCTATGAGGGGGAGTAAAGTTAAAATCCGTTGGCATTCTCCAGTGAGTTAACGCAAACTCCCCCGTGTGACCTCATTGCGGTTCCCAGGAACCATTAGACCCTCTCGGCAAATCTTGGTGAGTTTACGCGTATTTTTGAGAGTAAATTCACAATATACTGATATTTATGTCCGTGTGCCGCTTCGCCCGCTTGAGCTCGGCGTCACGGGCCCTTCACCGCGCTGCCTTGTCTTTAACCGGTGCGACATCTTCAACGGCGCATGCAATGCTCGCGTTCGATTGCGTTGTACTCGTTGTTGGAGGTATCGCTTTTGAGGTTGATGCCTGCGATGGATCTATACCTATTTCGACTTGCCGATCTCGAGCAAGTCGTGGCTGCGCAAGCGCGCCACGGAGCGGAGGGCGGAGCGCGTGCAATCACGGGGTGTGTGACGTCGCTGCACTGTTGCTACAGACGCTCCTCTCCACTCCTCGCGCCGTTGCTAGGGTACAGGAGGAGGCGCACCGCGGATGGCGGATTCAGGGTCGCTTATTAAGTTCATTCGCACTTAAAAACTGTTTCTTCAAATACTTGTTTGATGGCGTCCATATCATGCAGCGATATCGTCGTGCAGAATGTCATATAAACGTTTTAATCTCTCTCTCCATACAGACAACTATCGTCTTTCGACGACCTTTGCCAGTGAAGCACGAAGGTACGCCTCAAATTTCTGGACCATAAATCTGCATCCGAAGCGTTGAATATTCAATGTCAGCTGAGTCGGCTGATGATTAAGAAAACCACGCTGCCTTTAGCAAATTGTCGACGATGGCCAGCCCAGTTTGTTGGTGTTTGTCAGACGCTTGACGTGGGGGTATCGACCAGTGGGAGGCACTGCTGAAAGCCCAAGTCCCAGGACCGCATACAGCTGGCAAACAGGGTTAGGCTATCAGCCCAAGTCTAGGGCAGCCGGCCACGCCCTGGCGTAAGCATCCAGCCCAAGAAAATGAACCATTTTCGTGACGTACGCGACAGGACAGGTAAGATTCACATGTTCACTGCTTTCAGCTCTAACGAAATAGCGTTAGACAGCTCGAGTCACAGAAATCCCGCCGTCAGCGTCAGCCCCTTTGGTTGTGAGCGAAAAATCATCTGTGCATCTGTGAGCAAAAAAGCAAGTTAGAGATCGCCGCGGGGGTCCACGATTGGGCACGTGATCCCACTGAGAAAGCGGCGCATTCGAAAAAAAAATTGGCAGATCCCACGTACAGTGGGAATCGATAATATGCGAAGTCCCCGCCGCGGTGGTCTAGTGGCTAAGGTACTCGGCTTCTGACCCGCAGGTCGCGGGTTCAATTCCCGGCTGCGGCGGCTGCATTTCCGATGGAGGCGGAAAAGTTGTAGGCCCGTGTGCTCAGATTTGGGTGCACGTTAAAGAACCCCAGGTGGTCGAAATTTCCGGAGCCCTCCACTACGGCGTCTCTCATAATCAAATAGTGGTTTTGGGACGTTAAACCCCACAAATCAATCAATCAATATGCGAAGCACGGATAAAGAAGGTAGATAAGTCGCTTTAAAATCAGCACAATGTTGCGAGGTGGAGTTAAGTTATGCCGTATATGGCATCCCTGTGATGGTTATGACGTTTGGACGTGTCATTTACCTTCGTAACCTATACACGTCACTTGATACCAAGTTTGGTATATGTGGAGCTAGTGAAATGGCCGCGAACGTGCTATGAGCGTAGCATGTAGTTCAGTTTTAGATGACACGTATGTCATGATTATCATGTTTGGACGTGTCATTTACATTCGTCGTCGGTTCACGTCACGTGATACCAAATGGGTAACTAGTCAAGCGGCCGCGAGCACGCTAAGAGTGTAGAATGTAGTCATGTTTTACATGACACGCACAGCATGGTGATCATGTTCGGTTGTGTAATTTACTTTCGTCGTCTATACATGACATGCAATACCAAATTTGGTATATGTGGAGCTAGCGAAATGGCGGCGAGCATGCTTTGAGCGTACCATGTAGTCATGTTTTACATGACTAGCATATCAAGATTATCATGTTTGGACGTGTGATTTACCTTTGTTGTCCACTCCCGCCATGTAATACCAATTTTCGTACATGTCGAGCTAGCGAAGCGTTCATGAGCACGTTATGAGTGGGGCATGTGGTCATGTTGTTACATGACACACCTCTCATGGTTATCATGTTTGCATCAGTCACATATCTTCGTCGTACATTCACATTCCATAATACCAAACTTGGTATACGTGAAGCTAGCGAAATGGCGGCGAGCGCACGTAGCGTTGATGTGCGCGCACGCTGGGCGTGGGGACGCTACGCTAGAAAACTCGAGCACTCTATAATCTAACGCTAGGTGCGACCAGCGTTTGTTGGCAAGGCCCGGCGGCAACAGGCGTGAAATGCGGCAAGCTGCATTTCGCGCCGATGGCGTTACCCACACATCACCACGGCTGCCAAGCTTTGTGACGGAGGGACGCCTGGCGTGCTCATACACGCATGCGTCAAAGCAACGCAGCACGGCGCGTGCCTGCGAGCATATGCCAGGCAGGTCGGTGCCTGGCGTGGCATTGCCGACGTGAATCCGCGAATGGAACGCCGGCGCAAACTCGCGCCGGGTCACGCCGAAGTGTATGGGCGTCTTGAGTGTGGCATGTAGTCATGTTGTTATGACACGCGTGTCATGATTATCATGTTTAGACGCGTCATTTACAATGTCATTCGTTCGCGTGACGTAATACCGAATTGGGTACATGTGTAGCTCGCAAAACGGCCTCGTGTGCATTACGAGCGTCAATGGATGATGGGACGTCATCCATTGACGTCCCATCAGACCAAACCTGGTATATGTGAAGCTAGCGAAACGACTGTGAGCGTATATCATGAGCGTGGCATGTAGTCATGGCTCATGACTTACATGACATGCATGCCATGATTTTCACGTTAGGGTCTGTCACTTGTGTTTCCCATGCAGTCATGTCATACCATGCCAATTTTGCAACATGGAATGTGAACGAAACCACCGCAACAGCAGCAAGACCATGAAATGTAAATCATGACATTCATGACATAACTGTCATGCTAGTCACACTATGACTAGTCCGTTATGTCATACCAAATTTGGTAGTGATAACATTTACGAAACAGCCAGGAGAGCTAAAAGTCGTAGGCAGCTAGATAGATAGATACCCTCAATGTCACCGAAGTTCGCTAAGAAATGTTTCGCATTTCAAAGAAATGCTCAAGGTCACGAGGCGTGGTAGTTTCTTTGCCCCGGCCACACCTCCCTGCTTAGCTTCGCTTTATTCGGGACGAGAGAAGGGATAGTTCAACTGCAGCCTGCGACAAATATTTGTATCTCCACTCGCACTGGACAGATTCTTAAAAGTTTTGCGGCGTTGAATTTGTGAGAAAATAGGCTCTTCTAGTGAACTCATTCCATAGTCACTTGAAAAAGTGTTTCAGGGCCCCTTTGACGCGTTTTGTTCGACAGGTGTCACGACGAAAACGAGCCCAATCGGCGATAATCGCGCGCGCTGGTCCAATCTGCTGTGTGCGTGTTTGTGTGCGTGCGTGTGTATGTTACAAAACATATGAATAACTATGCGCATAGCGGTTGAAGGACGCACTAGTGGCCGAATTTTGCTATCACGTTCAACTCTTAAAGGCGAAGCTTAAGGGTCCCCCATTTTTTTTGTTAAATTTGTTTCACTCGCAGTTACATCTAGCTCCTCCTTCGTGTTCGATGAACGCTAAAGAAAAGGCCTGCGTGATATATCACTGGTGTGCCAGGTCCCTATAAACAGCCGTATGTTGTGTTCAAAAGTAAGATGGCCGCTGGCGCGAGAGCTGGGTGGGTACACACACGTGTAGCTATATTGTAACTAGTGGGTCCTGCTGCTGGCCATAAATACGAGCTGTGTATACCTCGGGAGGACTCGAGCAAAGAGCACTTCAGCGTACCACTGTACCATCCGAGGCGACGCCGCTATCGACCACAGTCTGCAATAAATAATGCCTCAGTGACGCTCACGCCAGCTTCACCTGTCACAATAGAGAAACAGCAAAGAACCATGGCGTGCTTGCGTGGCGACCCGAGAGTACAAAGAACTCACGTGTAAGCTACCCTGTTTGTGACAGGAAACACATGGCTCTGAATGGGTGGGGCGATAAGCACGAAGAACAACAGTGGCTCTCTCCCTATATGGCGAGGCAACGAGTGTCCGCCCTACACTATTGAGTCTCATAACTGATGCGAGAAATCAACAGCACTTGATTTATTTAGCGGTTGTCTCTTTCTTGGACCAATCACGTGCAAAAACAATGAGCTCTATTGCAGGTTGTTACTGTTACACACATCGCTCGATGAGCGTTTCTTCCAATTTTTGATACGTGTCGCCTAAACTTCGTGTAACACCTCCCAGTACTCCTAGTACTAGAAGAGACTATACCGAAGTAGCCCCAAGTCGAGTTAAATGACAACTGAAAGGAAAGGCCACTGAAATGCTTGAATTGACGGCTTTCGCGATCTTCAGTTCAGTCACTCATTAATAACCACGGAATTTCAATGAATGATGTTGGATTTCAATGAGTTTTCTCAATCCCCGTATGAATTCGGTATTAGGCTACCAAGGTGATAATGGTGTGAAAGCGAGAGAGAGCGAGTGAAAAAATTGGCCTGAGTCTACATGTTACACTGTAAATGTCGTCGAAAGACGATAGTCTTGCGTCTGGAGAGAGTGATCAAAACGTTTGTTTGATGTTTTGCACAAGAAAATCGGTAAATGGTATTGTGCAGGCACTGCGTTAGAGTGCCTCGAGCGTGTAGCGGAGGCGAACGAGCGCATATAGGCACGTTTGACAGAAGTGCCATCTGGCGGTTATCTTCGAAAACAAAGGCGTGCAGCCCGCGGAGAAAGATGCGCGCCTGTCTCGACGGTGATAAGGTGTAGAACGCAATGCGACGAGCGGGTGCCACCACCGTGGCGTCGTAGCAAAAGCGTTGGAAACACCTTTTTGAGCATAGCGTTGCACTTTCAACGCAGCGCGATTAAACGCTACATTCGTTAGAGTTACTTGTGTGTGCCACTTCTAGTATAAAGGCAGACATAGAAAACACCGGAGAATTGTTGTGACGCCTAACATATGCGCAAGAATTGCTTTCTAATTGACAATCGCACAAATATGAACGCTATACCTTGAGCAATATTGGTGGGCGCTGCGGATGGGGTTGGCCGTTTGGTGCCGTTTGAGGTATTGGTAGGGCGAACGAACAGACAGACAGACAGGCAGACAGACAGACAGTGCAAAATTTTTCCGTCGAAGGTCCCCAAGAAAGACTATCATCTTTAAAACGTTTAATGGAGTTGTTGAGAAACGCCGGGTGGCGCTCTCAGTCCAGAGCTTCAATAGCCACTTCAGCCTTCGGGACAAGTGTCTGCACACCCTCCATCCAACTTCCTACCCTGACAACCGCCCTGGCTTCGAAGCGGTAGCGACATGATTTCACGCATCGCTGGAATGCCAGCGTCCACATGCCAGGCGCTCTCCCATCTCATCTCCTATTTCAGCCTTGCAAACCTACTTTGCGTGAAGAAAGCCCGAGTGTGTAGGCAATCCCACAACGAAGTGTGCGCTATCAGAAGCGATGTGTGTGGGTGTGGGTGTGCACGCTTTAATGGGGGAGTTTCTTGTAGGTCACTTTCAGTATAAAAAATGACGGTGAGGAAAATGGTATCGATACCAAACTTGGTATGGCATAACATGACTGTTTGAAGATCATATTTGACAAGTCTTAACATGAAAAGCATGATAATTATGTAATGAATGTCAAAATTTACATTTCTTGGTCCTGCAGCTCTTGCGGTGGTTTCGTTCACATGGCATGTTGCAAAAATGGTATGGTATGGCATGATTGCATGGCGAACACAAACGACACACCCTAACATGAAAATCATGACGTGCGTGTCATGTATCAACATGACTACATGCCACGCTCATGATGCGCTCGCGGCCGTTTCGCTAGCGTCACGTGTAACAAATTTGGTATTACTGTACGTGAATGGATGACGAAGGTATGTCACTGGTGCAAACATGATAATAAAAAGATGCGTGTCATGTAACAACGTGACTACATGCTACGCTCATGATGTGCACGCGGCCGTTTAGCTAGCGTCACATATACCAAGTTTGGTATTACGATACGTGAATGAATGACGAAGGTATTTGACTGGTTTAAACATGATAATCATGAGATGCGCGTCATGTAACAACATGACTACATGCCACGCTAAGGATGCACTGGCGGCGTTTAGCAAGCTTCACTTAAACCAAATTTAGCATTACGGGACGTCAATGGATGACGAAGGTATGATACTGGTGCAAACATTTAAATACGACATGCATGTGATGTAACAACATGACTACATGCCAAAATCATGGTGAGCTCGAGGCCGTTTCGCTTACTTCACACATGCCAAATTTGGTATTACGTGACGTCAATGGATGACGAAGGTACGTGACTGGTGCAACCTTGATAATCATGAGCTGTGTGTCATGTGAGAACATGAGTACATGCCACAGTCATTGATATGTGGGGTTTAACGTCCCAAAACCACCATTTGATTATGAGAGACGCCGTAGTGGAGGGCTCCGGAAATTCGGACCACCTGGGGTTCTTTAGCGTGCACCCAAATCTGAGTACACGGGCACATGCCACAGTCAAGGCGCCACTACATTTCCACGTGACACGGTGCGCGTGCTCGCCAGCGTTCATTTCGACACGTCACACCGGCGTTGCGATGCGAGGTGGCGGTCCTGCCATATACTCGCAGGCGCGCGCCGGACTGCGTTGCTTTGACGCATTCGCGTGTTGGCGCGTCCAGCGTCCCTCCGCCACAAAAAGAGGGGGCGCAGTGTTGTCTGGGTAACGCATCGGCGCGAATTGCAGCATGTCACATTTCGCACCGGTTGCCGTCGGGCCGCGCCGACGAACGCTGGTCCCGCCTGGCGTCAGAGTGTAGAGAGCTCGCGTCTTGCTAACGTAGCGTCGCTGTGCCTAGCGTGCGCGCGCGTCAACGCTACATTGGAGTATATTGGGCCCTTCAGCATGCGCTCGCGGCCATTTTGCCAGCTCCACATGTACCGAATTCACTGTTAACGTGACGTCAATAGATGACGAAATATATGACTGGTGCAAACATGATAATCTAGGCATGCGTGTCCCGTAAGAACATGACAACATACCACGCAAATAGCGTGATCGCGGCTCTTTCGCTAGCTCCACATATATTAAATTTGGTCTCGCATGACGTGAATAGATGACGAAGGTAAACGACACATCCAAACATGATAATTTTGACACGGAAGTTATTTACGGCATCATTTACTTTTACCTCGTAACGTTGTGCTTATTTTCAAATGACATATCATTTCTCATTCGTGTTTCGCGTATCATCGATTCCCAGTGTACGTGAGATATGCCAATTTTTTTACTTCCGGTGCATTACGTCAAATTCAGAGCTTAGTTTGAGAAGAGCGCCTTGCCCGTCCTTCTTTTTTGCATCGTCTGGGTAGTGGCGTTGTGGTTCTACATAGGCCACGGACTCGCCCGAATTTACAGTGTGCTTTTCGGACCAACTATATAGTGCATGAACGTAAAACTTGAAAGCTAACTTTACTCGGTCCTAAAAGTTTTCCCCGTTTGCATATGATGTACAAGCTACCTAAACCACACCACTTGCTCACACGAACTTACTCAAGCGCTTAGATATTGTGTTGCGATTATTTTTTTAAGTTGACAGGCTATATCAATCTAGTGTAGGTTTAAGTGTTCCTATATCTGTTCCGATAAAGTGCACCTTTTCGCTTCTCCTATACTCTGTGTGAGCACAGAATAAACACACGCAGAGAGAGAGGCTTCTTATGCATTTTTTCTGACCCCGACCAAAGAGCCAGCCGGTAATGTCGTTTACAAAGGCGTTAAAAGCCTCCGGATTGCCGGCTAACTGCATTGTTCCGCAGTCCATTCATACTAATTATTTGTGTCTCCTAATGTGGTGGCTTCAGGTAAACCACGACCCTGCGTATATATACTTGTATTCGCGTGGCCTCACGGTTTTTCGGCAATAATACAATTAGGTAACGTGCTAACACCTTAAAACATAATGCACTGAACTGTCTGGAAGACAAGTATTAGTGCTAAGCTGCCCACTGAATGAGCCAGCTGTACTTTTGTTTTGCTTATCTACTTACTTCTTTTTGTTTCCCGGGTGACCTTCGCGAGGCTCTGGAAATGGCACTTGGTATATGTGTGCCCAGTTTAACAAAACGCACTCGAGAGAAAGAAACACATAAGCAAAACTCTTGCGAGGTCGGCGAGATGTACGCGCTACCCTTCGTCAGCGCTGCGTCGGAGGCAGATACAAAAGATTGCAACGCATTAGCAATGTGGGCGACATTTCTCTCTTTCCTACATCGTAGTTTTATTTTCCTTTAGTTATTTGTATCTGGTGGAGAGGTCGATGGCGCGCCTTTTCCCAGCATAGCGCGAAAAAAAACGTACTATCGTCCACTTCTTGATGTTGGTCGTGTAGGATAAAACTGACGACTACAGGTCCTCGAAAAAAGCTCTGAAAGAGACGCGCTACCGTCAGGCTTATTGCCAGTAGTGGTGCAAATAAATAACTGGTACATATAGTTTGCAAAGAATAGAATGCGCAGATAGGCCTCTTACATTCATACACTGCGCTGTTGATACAGCGCAGTGCACACGGCTTGACTTAGAAACGGTATTGAAGCGCTCACTGAACCGCGTCCGCACTCTTAATTTGTTTCGAAGGAAGCGTGTGTTGTGTCGAGAGAGTATGTGGTCTTTTCAGGTGCCCTATACTCCCTCGACACGCTACGCAGTTAGTCCCTCTTCAGCGGCACCACTAGATTCCGAAATACTGACAGGAGCAGTCGCCCAATATTCAAAACGTGCGCTGGCAGTGATGGTTTTTAAAGTTCAGTGCAACACACTGCAGGCTTACTTGAAAGCAAGTAGACGCCGTGTTTTGTGGTGAAGAACATTATGCGTGAGAAGGTAGCAGCAATGCATCACTGAATGGTGTGTCGCCGGAGCTAATCGTGGAGGCTATGACTTAAGTGAAGTTTTTGGTGCCGCCCTCCCAAGAGGCGCTGGTGGCATCGACATTTTGGTCACGCCTAGCCAATCCTAGCGTACCGAAGGCGCCGAGTGGAGTCTGTGTGTCGTCTTGCAGTTCAACACGTTGGCTCCGTTGCTGCGGCGTATGGTTGAAGAGTGCAGACTTCTCGACGACTTTGCCTAAACCATGAGATATGATAGAGTTAAATCACTTCCAATTATCGAGGTAGTCCTTATCCACAGGAAGTAAGATGTAGCTATCGTTCGACGACCTAAGTTCTTACACTTTCCAGTCCTGATTATTTCGGCCACAGCGTAGTTGTGTAACTTGTCGAAGCTAATTAAAAAAAACGTGTACCTAGGTACGCAGTTTTTGTACGAATTGCTTTATTATACACGCGTGCATTGACCCTATTCAGTGAAAGTACGAGCAACAAGACGTGTAATAAATATGTGCATCAGTCACATTGGTGCCTCAAAGTAGATGGCGATATTTAGTGCCCCACTCTCGCACACTAAGCAAATGTCGCCGCCACGTGGATGAGAGTGTTACCATACACCACTACTCATGAGACAAACTATCACCCTTATTGGTTCATCAAATTTAACGGGATATGTTAGATGCGTACGAATGATAAGGGTGCACAAAACTATTCCGTATTTGCGAGTTCAATTGCACTTTTGTGGTTGGTTTCTTGCATCCTGCCAGTATGCGCGCTACCTTCTTTTCCGAGTGCGCGGTCTTCCTCCACGTAATAATGTCGCATGGGTAGAATGAGTCTTATATGCGCGATGTTAACATGAGTGGCTACGTCACCTCGTGCTTTATTACACAGAGCCGAAGTTCTCTTACCACCAAGTTTTTTTCTAGTACGAGAATACAGGGTTTTTGCAAACACAAGAGAGAAACGAGAAAAGAGGAAGGCAGGGAGGTTAACCAGATGCTAGTATCCGGTATGCTACCCTACACTAACACAAAGTTCATGCTTTAGGGGCGACGCTCCTTAAGCCGTGGGTCGTGTGTCACCGATGTATGTAGTGGTAGTTGTAGGTAGCCACCTCTCGTTTAGTCCTTGCAATGTCGGCTGGATGGCGGTACTTGTATATTGTTACGAGTGACTGTGTTTATTTACAGATGAGGTGAAAAGGCGTTGTGAAATAGCAGCGCACTTCTGAGACAGGCCAAGAACGCTTCCACCCAACCACACAGTCCAGGCGCCGCTCCACTACTCTTCTTCTTCTTTCGCGCCCCGTATTCTCGCGCATCTTCGTTTCATTTCCCCCGGCGGCAGACGAAGCTCGCCGAGCGAGTTAAATAGGCCTATGATGGTACTGTTTGAGGCGGGCTACGTGAACAACTTGCGTAGTGCGCGAACGCCGGTTATTGGTTGTGACTCGGGCGACAACGTATTTCACGTCACTGAGACGAGTGACTATCACGAATGAGCCGGAATAGTTTGCTAGAAACTTCCGGTGCAATTCTTTTCTACGAACAGGAGTCCACAGCCACACGTAGTCACCAGGAGAAAACTCTACGGGGAGATGCTTGGCATCGTAGCGACTCTTGCCGTGTTCTTGCGAAGACAATATTCGAAGGCGCGCTAGTTGGCGTGATTCTTCAGTACGACACAACGTCTGAGCGATGGACAGATCTTCCTGATGCGAGAAAGGTAATATAGTGTCCAGAAAACTCTGTGGATTTCGTGCGTAAAGCAGAAAGAAGAGTGAATGTCCAGTCACTTCATGCTTGGCGGTGTTGTACGCGTAAGTAACAAACGATAAGACGGCGTCCCAGTTCCTGTGGTCAGCATCAACGTACATCAATAACATATTCGTCAGAGTTCGATTTGTTCTCTCAGTGAGACCGTTAGTTTGCGGATGGTAAGAGGTGGAGTGGCGATAAGAGGAGCCACTGAGGCGCAAAATTTCTTCAACCACATCGGCAATAAATTGTCGTCCACGGTCACTGATGACAACCCGTGGAGCACCGTGACGCAGTATGACCCGTTGTAACAGAAAAGAAGAAACAGCGGCTGCTGTGGCCGATGTCAGTGCGTCCATTTCCGTATAACGCGTTAAATATTCCACGCACACTATAACATATCGGTGGCTCGATGGGGTCTTAGGAAGGGGTCCGAGCAAGTCAATGCCGACTTTTTCAAAAGGGGATGTCGGTGGAGGGATGGGCTGCAATTAACCCGCCGGGGCAGTGGTGGATGGCTTGTGGCGCTGACATATAGCGCAGCTGGTGACGTATTGTTTTGTGGTTTTCCACATTTTCGGCCAGTAGAACTTCTCACGTAGTCGATGCAGCGTACGTGTAAAACCGAGATGACCGGATGTTATGTCATCGTGCGCAGAACGAAGGACGACCTGGCGCAGGCTTTTCGGCACCACTAGAAGCAACGGCAGGTCATCGGCTGAATAGTTTCTTTTATACAGCAAGCCATTTGAAATTTTAAAGTGCTTGTCGACGGAGTTATGTGCAGCTTCGAGCAAAGGTTTCAGAGTAGGGTCGCTCTGCTGCTCACGTTTGAAGCTGCTGGTATCTGGGAAGTCGGACGAGACAAAAACTAAATAGTCATCAATGTCATTGTCGTCAGCATTGGTGTGTACTGAAGGAAGGCGGGATAAGCAGTCGGCATCTGTGTGACATCGTCCGCTCTTATAGGTAACAGAAAAGCTGTACTCTTGGAGGCGCAACGCCCAACGAGCCAGCCGGCCAGACGGGTCACGAAGTCCCACAAGCCAGCATAGTGAGTGGTGATCGGTCACTATTGTGAACTCGCGGCCATGTAGATACGGTCGGAACTTCTGAATGGCGAAGACGACTGCTAAGCCCTCGAGCTCGGTGACGGTGTAGTTCGTCTCTGCTCTGGTCAGTGTCCGACTGGCATATGCTACGACGTGCTGCTGACTGTTGCAGAGTTGAACCAGCACAGCACCAACACCTATCCCACTAGCATCAGTATGAAGTTCAGTCAAAGGATCAGGATCAAATTGCTTTAGGATGGTTCCTGAAGTCAATAAAAACTTCAGCTGTTGAAATGCAGCCTCACATTTATCATTCCACAAGTACGGTGTGTCTTTATGAAGAAGGGACGTCAGTGGGGAGGCAAGTTGTGCGAAGTTCTCAATAAATCGGCAGAAATATGAGCACAGACCCAGAAAACTTCGCAGGTCCTTCACTGTTCGTGGTGGTTCAAAGTTGCGAACCACTGCGGTCTTCTGTGGGTCTGGTCGCACGCCTTCTTTATCCACGAAAAAGCCTAATACGAGGGCTTGACGTTGTCCAAAATGACACTTCTTTGAGTTTAAAACAAGGCCAGCTTCGCGTAAGCATTCAAACACAAGCGACAAGCGGTGGTTATGCTCTTGAAAATTCTTGCCGTAGATAATCACGTCATCTAAATGGCACATGCAAATTTCCCATTTTAGTCCACGGAGTACTGTATCCATAAATCTCTCGAATGTCGCTGGAGCATTGCACAAACCAAAGCGCATAACGTTGAACTCAAAGAGACCGTCTGGTGTTACGAAGGCCGTCTTCTCTTTATCTGAGGGATGCATAAGAATTTGGCAATACCCAGAACGCAAGTCAACAGAAGAAAAATAGGAGGCAGAATGCAGGCAGTCCACAGCCACATCTATACGTGGCAAAGGGTAGACGTCTTTTTTGTGATGGCATTTAGGCGACGATAGTCTACGCAGAATCTCCATGAATTATCTTTTTCCTCACTAGAATGACAGGAGCTGCCCATGGACTACACGATTCTTGTATGACGCCCTTCTTTAGCATGTCTTCAACTTGCTCAGCGATGACTTTCCTTTCAGAAGGCGAGACACGATAGGGCTTCTGGCGCATTGGTGGTGCTTGTCCTGTATAGACGCGGTGTTGCGTACGTGAAGACGGTGGCGTAACGGTAGACCTCTCGTCTTGGGCAAAGTCAAAGACTGAGGCGTAGCGTGTGATCACCTCCTGCAGCAGCGACCGTTCAGTTGATGGAAGTGACTTGTTAATCATACGGTCAATGCTGGCAGAATAGTCGAGGTACGAGTTGGCGTGGGGTTTCTTTACATCCACCGACAGTTGGAATGACCGTATGGTAAGAGTACTTTGCTCTTGAAAGCTTGCCAATTTAAGTCCGGCAGGCAGATATATGGGCTGCGCGGAAACGTTCACAGTCCATAAATCGGCACAACCAACGACGATGAGCACGAGGCAACGAGGCACAATAACGTTTTTCTTAAGGGCGTTACTGAAGCTCGGCTCGGCTAAACCATAGTAAGAACCCGCACAAGAACGCGAAGAGTTTACACGCACAAACATTGCGGTATGTGGGGCCAAGCAGACGTCTTCAGACACGGAAAACACTTCCAAGCAGTCATCAACGGTATCTTTTGTCAATGGAGGCGGCAACACGGGACGAAAAATAATCTCACCACTACCACAATCTAAAGTTGCACCACATTCCCGCAAAAAATCTATACCTATAATGACGTCATGGGTCGCTCGTGCAAGCACCGTTAGTTCAGCTCGAAACGTTTGATTTCCTATAGAAAGTAAAACAGAACAAACTCCAACCGGGCTCAACGTTTCTCCCCCTACGCCGCGGAACGTAGCACTCCGATCCCAAGCAAACATTACTTTCATCCCTAGGCGATTTTTAAAAGACATGCTCATTATGGAAACGGCAGCACCGGTATCAACTAGTGCAACAGTACTCACATTGTCTACAAAAACACTCACTTTGTTCTCAACCATTACAACACAAGGGGGTCTTGCGGAAGATGATTTTGCGGCCTCGCCCCTATTGGTCGCACCAGTTAGTTTCCCAGTGGTGGTGGCGTCTCCGAGCGGCGACGCGGAGACGGGGATTGCTGTTCGCGTGCGGGTGGTGGGGTAACGCTGCGGTCGGAGCAAGGCGAGTCAGCACGTGCTGCGTGTTGCTGTTGGAAATAGCCCTGAAATGGTCGAGACTCGCCAGCAGGTACATAGGGCGTGTACACGTTGAATCGTGGAGCTCGCTGCTGGCGACGGTAGCAGTACCTAGCGATGTGTCCAGGTAGCCCGCAGTAGTAGCAAGTACGGGTGCCGCGCCTAGTCGTCCCCGGCAAAGTAAACCTCGTCAGTTGATAAAAGCCGGGCGATGGTGGTCGAGGAGTAAATCGCTGTGACACAGCTTGCCTGCGTTCCTGGTTTCCGAGTGGTCGTTCACTCCTTCGTTCGAACCGATGGGTGTAATTCGGGCGAGGCTCAAAGTAGCTTTGTCGCATCCGAGGTACCAGTGGTTAACGGGGCCGTTGGTCGAATGCACACTGATGGCAGACACCAGCGGTGTCCACAGCTTGCAGTTGAGCAAGTTCTTCCTTAACCATTCGTCTTATAAGAGAAGAGATCTCGTCCTGCGATGGAAGGTTGACACTTGCAATCGTGGGCACGTTGTCAAGACGTCCAAATTTTGGTAGGACTCTGCTCCTCTTTTGGGTTTCAAACGCTCGGCAGTGTCTCCTTAAGTCGGAAGGTGTGTGTAAGTCTTCCTTAGTGATAAGGAAGTTGTACACGTCCTCCGCGATTCCCTTGAGCAGATGACCTACCTTATCTTCGTCACACATGGTCGCACTCACGATTCCGCTAAGCTTCAAGACGGCCTCGATGTAGGTGGTGCATGTTTCGCCAGGTAACTGAGCTCTGCGTGAAAGCGTTTGCTCCGCCTGCTTGACCTTAGCTGTTGAGTCACCAAAACACCTCTTCAGCTCGTCCACGAAGATGTCCCATGTGGTCAATGCACTCTCATGGTTGTCGAACCAAAGAGACGCGGTGCCGACGAGAAAAAACACCACGTTCTCGAGCTGCTTAGCAGTGCTTCAGCTGTTGCTGCGACTCACTCTTTGGTAGTGCTTGAGCCAGTCGTCAACATCGTCATCCGGCTGCCCCGAAAAGGTCCTTGGCTGACGTTCCGGCATGCCGCAGCGATCTTGTCCTGGCGGGTGAGCGTGTTGCTCATCAGCAACGAGGTTGTTATGGCCTGCTCCCGCGTCCTCCATGTCTGGTAGCGGCGGTGGCAAGCCTGCCAAGCGTCCGCTCCGTCGCAAAATCGGTAGAGCTGGGTCGTCCAGATCGATGTACCCAGCACCTTCCACCAAACTGTTACGAGTGACTGTGTTTATTTACAGATGAGGTGAAAAGGCGTTTTGAAATAGCAGCGTACTTCTGAGACAGGCCAAAAACGCTTCCACCCAACCACACAGTCCAGGCGCCGCTCCACTACTTTTCTTCTTCTTCCGCGCCCCGTATTCTCGCGCATCTTCGTTTCAATATGATAAATATGTGATAAGATGCGAGATGGCGGCACTTGGAGTGTTCAATAGATGAGTAAACGGACAGATAGACAGACGGATGGACAGGCAGACAGAGACACAGACGACGGATGGACAGACAGACAGACAGACAGAAAGACACATACATACATACATACATACATACATACATACATACATACATACATACATACATACATACATACATACATACGGACAGACAAACACAGACTGACAGATAGACGGATGTACGGATGGACAGACAGACAGACAGACAGACAGACAGACAGACGATGCGCGGATGGACGAACGCAAGAACGCACGGACGGAAGGATGAACGGACGGACGAAAGCACGGATGGATAGAGAGACGGACGCAACGACGGACGAACGTCGACGGACGAACGTCGCACGGACATCCACACGGACTCCCGGATGGACGCACGGATGAACGGATGGACGCTTCGCCCCACTCATCATCATTCACTTCATGGATATGCTGGAATTTTTTTAGACTCACTCGAGTCACTCGAAATTCCTACCTGGCTGTCAAATACTGAAGCATACCTGTTGAATGCATGCCGAGTGGCATTTTGTAATCCACATTCTTTCGGCCAATTGAGAGACGTTCGATTTAGAGTAGTGTCGATCTTTCAAAATTTATCCCGTCCCTACGTCGAGCCAGTAAACACCAAAAAATATTTGTAACGAAATTAAGATTGGTTATAGCGACGTGTACCGCAATGTCACTGTTTGATTTTAGCTATTTCCTTTGAAATTGAATTCCAATGTTCATCTTCGAAGTTTTATGCGTTATACTTGTATTTGCTTTTCTGATTGTTCAGTGAACTATTGAAACAAATCAGTTAAACTCTATTCAAGTTGGAAGCACGTTGCCATTAACAAACTTTAAATGTCTTTTCAGAGTTATTCAAAATCCCCATTTGCAAGACACCCCTTACTTAATAGAGGCAGTGATTTAATTGCTCGGAAGTGATTACCAGTTGCCACCTTTCAAAAATTGTGAAGTTTCTATACGCTATTTTCAGCAAGGACTTGCATTCGCCCTTTGAACTCAAATTGCTATTTCCACGAGATAAAAAGATAATTGTTTTATGTTGTATAGTTACTGTCATAATTATTGTTTGGACACATTGAAACACGCTTTCTTCCACAGTAAAAGCAACGCCGCACATAGCACACATACGCCTACTTTGTGTAGTTTTCAAATAATAATGGACAAATTCATTCAAACACCCTGCATAAAGTTAGCAGTGTACCGTAGCTGTTGCAGCAATACCACCCGGCGGGCCTTTCTTACGGAATGCAAGGTAGTCTTTCACTCAATATCATGGTGGAAACTTAGTTTCTCAAAATCATGTGTCGCAAAATGCTAGGCGCCTTGTACATTCTCTTTTCAGTGCATACTAATGCACTCCAAGTGGTCTGACTTAGGCGAAGCCCTCAACTAAGGCATCTTACGTAACCTGGTGTGCTTCGGGATGTTACACCGCTCAAAACAACGAAACAAACCAGAGTATAGCCATGCCATTATATCGATATACAGGGTGTTTCAAGAAATGGGTTCAAAGTTATTTAAGAATACATAAAGCAGGAATCTATGCCCTACCGACGGCGTTCTCTTTGCTTTAGAAGAAGGCATCTCCAGATCTGCAGGAACAATAATTACGGCAGTAGTTACATAAATTAAAAGACAACTTTTTTAACCACTGGAAATAGCCAGCCGAGTCAAATGGCTGAATTGACGTTCTTCTTAGGAATAGCCTGTAGTCATTGAGAAACTTTCGAAAAGCGGTCATTGGTATCACCACAAAGCGACTAAATCTGGCCAATTGAGCTGGTGAAACCGAAACCGACCACCAAACAGCGCTTACACTGTTCCTTCGAAAACTCCGTAAGTGCAAAGATAATTGTGTTATTTTTTGTAAAGGTAATTATTCTAACTTTCTTAATTACTCTCGCAATTAAGGCTTGCACACATCTGAAGACGCCTTGTACGCCAAAGTAACTGAAACACCGCAAGTAAATACCTCTTTTCTGTTTTTTAAATATTATTCAACACGTTCTTTGGCACATCCTGTATATGAGACCTGGGCTTAATAGGAAACTGATTCAGGCACCCAGGCCCAAACCGAGCCCAAAGCTCATGAGCCCAAGCCCGGACGGGTCTATTCCTACAATGCTTTACCCGGCCCAGCCCGGCCCGCGGGCTGGCCCGGTCCCGTACAATACTCTAGGTTAGACTAAGCGAAGCTTCGCCCCTAAAAACATGCCTTGTTAAGGTGTTATACGAAGCCGCGTACCCACGGTCCGAAGGCGAGCGTCGTAACTATAAGCAGGTATCCAGAGACGCCAGCCGAGCATAGGCTAACCTTGTGTTTATTATGGTATAACACTGCAGTGAGAAGTGAAAGGGAGAAGAAATTTTATGGTAAGAACAAAGAGTAAGGCAGAGAGTAAGGAATTGCATAGAAGGAACGAACAAGAGAGAGAGAGTGTGCACCCACTATACGTGCCACAAAACTCCACTAGGATCCCCACTAGGACTCAAACAACCGTGGTTGTGTTCCTACTCTGCTCTAGAATCTTTATCATTTCTTTACTTTATTTGCATCATTCTCAATTTTTCGGTCACGCATATGAGGATTTTTCACTTACAACCTACGGTGTCGACGGTGATGCCCATGCTGACACCGGAATTTCCGCGCAACGAGCTCTTTACCTTTTTACGCCCAGATTTTTTCAACCAGCTGATATTTTTGTTTCTAGTTGATTTGGTGTTACTACAACCTGAAGAACACAAAAATATTTTTTAATGAGCATCCCATCAGTGTACAAGAAAAGTGGCTCGATGTCCTAAATATAAGACACCAGGGCTTAATGGTTGCAAAGTGAAGTATGGTGAATTATATACATCTTTTTATTTAACCCTGTTAGTGCGAGTTATTGTTCTGAAACTAACACTCAGCAATTACGTATTATGTAAAGCGCCTAAACGGTCCAATAGCAAGTCTTTGTGATCGTGATACACAGCTCCTCATCGCACTTGAATGGCCACCATCTACTCATTGAAAACTTTGAAAGATCCAACATCACAAAAAATTGCCGAAGCCTGCTTTGCAGCGGCAGAGTTCATTCCGCCCATGTTTACAAGGTCAAGCTGATTGAACTACACCTTATCGTTGTTTTCTTCTAGCTTCATCACGCACAATTATTATTTTTCATAAAAGGGATTAAACTTTATAAGTATCACTACGTACAGTGTCACTATTAGACACCCCTTACTTATTATCTAATAAATCTGGACAGGTTTCTCAACTAGAACAACGAGAAATCGGAAACTTTTGCAAGAGCTACACATCTGGATTAGCTTGAATGCATTAAAATGTCTGACCATCACTGAACCTTGATATCTTATATTTAGGACACGAATACTGTCCCCTGCTGCGGGCGATACGTTAGTGTCAGGGAAGACCCCCTTTTTAAATAGCAAGTAAGAAATTTAAGAAAATACATAAAAATACGATCGCTACTCATTTATAGTTAACAAGTAAGGTGTCATTCATATTTTGGTTGTGGCGAGTGTCATTGTTATCGCAATCAGCCATGTTCTACTTGTTTCCTACTTTGCAGAGTTCTAAAGAAGACGACGAAAAAAAAGTACTACGTATGCTTGCGCAGATGTATTCAGGATAGCTTGAACAGCTTTTTCAAGTTCTGACTTCATTATGTCACATTTGGCAGCAAACTTTCTTCACGTCCTTTTTATACAACGTCAGGGCCGAAAGCGGTAACGCATAAAGGCGGCCGAGGTTTGAGCTTGCTGTGTGTGTGTGTGTGTGTGTGTGTGTTTGTGTGTGTGTGTTTACTACACGCAGGAAGTTACATTGGATGATATCAGCTGCTTATGAAACTCCCAGCCACAATACTATTATAGTGGAGCAACTGACGTGCTTTAAACACGCTAAGTCAATCTTATTTTCTTCCATCGATCGTCTGCATTGTTCACGTTACAGGACGCCTATTACTACAACACGATTTGGAAAGGCGTGACAAATTGGTTTCCTCACTACCTCAGACATGTTTACTGGGTACATAGGATGTTGCGTTGATTTCTTCGTTTGAAGACGCATGAATGCTGTTTTTTCAGCGTATTTTTACAAAGATTTCAGTCGCTATTTGCTTCCGATGGGGATTGCTGTGTGTGAGCTTATTAGGCTATGCTACGCAGTGATGTGCTTCAATCACTGAAAATCTTGACTGTTTTCATAGCGGGACAATAATCTTCAAAATTCTGGCACTACTACAAAAGTTTAAATGTGAATGTAAGAGAACGAGCAGAAAAAAACGGAAGGACATGGAGGTTAGCCAATAGATCACTGATAACATCAGGCCATAGGACATAAACCCGTTTATGGTGACTGATGCAGGTGTCCGCTCCTATGTAAGAAAGGCTGCCGCAAGTAGCTTAGCACAGCGAAGTCATGTATATGGCATTCTCTGATATTGCAACACCTCATTTGTCATGGAGCGGTAAGTTGTGTGCAGCACAACTCAACGATAATACAGTACATTTGGGAAAGCAAAAGACAAAATGCTTACACATGTATGTGCTAACAAATACATGGGAAAAGAAACTCTGTTTATGGACAAACGCTGCACCAAAATTGCCTTTAACATAGAAGTTTAAACGTACGTAATGTTATGTACTCAATATTTTTCTTCAATTTTCAATAATCTTGGAGGACTCGGTGAGGTTAGCAAAATTATAAAAAAATAAAACACTGTGCTCTAAATTTTAAACTCTTCCAGGGTTAGAATAAAAGTAAACTAAAAGGTATTTTATAAATTTCCCACGAAAAGCTGGCATCGTATTATTCACAACTCTGAAAGAATTGCTACTTTGCTAGTATCAGCACTATACAAAATCTTTTTAAACATGTTGCATATTTTAAGTAGCGTGTAAACGTTTACATCATCGTTTTCTGCCAGATATTAGCATACAAATTTGTCTGTTTCAGTGCAAAGTTACATAATTGTAAACTTCGTGCTATTTCTTATTGTATCACTATAAAACTTTCAAGAAACGGCGTTAAAAATTCTCTTTCTGCTAATGCGAAATTTGATCTTTCTCAAATCCCTGCTTCAACCTGAGGGTTGATCTTCAAAAGCCATATAATGTCCATCATACCATACTAATCAAGCAGCTGTACTAATGACATTCATACGTTTGGGACCTATTTTAATTTCAATAGAAATTTTGACTGAGTGGTGGGGGGGGGGGGGAATGGGGCTGAGCTAAAAAAGTGTCAGAGGTTTCTCAGATGTCTGCTACTGAATAAAAATGGTCATTTTGATTCTACGTGCATTCAAGACTTTGCGCACCAGTAAAACAGAAGGCATATATTTAGATAGAGATCGTGGTTACTGTTGCAACGCACACAACAAAGTTTTGTGCATATTCAGGTATGATGTCCTCAGGCTCGGTACTTTCCCTAAAAAGAGCGCCTTCATAAGCGTATCCGGATA
Organism: Rhipicephalus microplus; assembly: GCF_043290135.1. Lineage (NCBI taxonomy): Eukaryota > Metazoa > Arthropoda > Arachnida > Ixodida > Ixodidae > Rhipicephalus > Rhipicephalus microplus. Next base: position 164,266,531 of record NC_134700.1, on the reverse strand, counting down.
CACGCTGTGGACCGCTTGTATGTATATGCTTGTATGAAGGGCAGTCACCTGGTCTGCTTGTCCACCGACCATTTTCTAGGCGTGTTTGACCACCTTGCACAGTTAGCCTTCGTCCAAAATATGGGCGTTCTTGCCTTTCGTCTTAACTAAAGCGTAGCCGCCGTGCGCATGCTATTGAACCCGCTCCGTCGAACTCATCGGCGTGACATCTTACCTGCTACGCCACCACGGTGAGTTTTGTTAGGCTGTTTTCAAAAGTAAGTAGCACTGTTCTTCGTTGATTGACGAGGATTGTTTTTCCGAAAGTGTGCTCGAATGTGGAGGACGTCACAGCTTCGCCTCCATCTTGGCATACAAGTTCCCCGCAATATCCTGCTTTCTCTCGAGGGAGCCCGTGAGTCATCGCAGTAAGCGTCCTCTGTGTGTTTCAGCACCACACAGATAAATTCAAATGAAGCGATATTTTTTCACTGTGACGTAAACTTGTGCTTAAGACGTATCGATAATGGCGGTGGTGGTGGTGAGGTTGCCAGAGGTGAAGTTAGCCTGGCAGGCTCGGCCGGCAATTGCTCAGCCAGAGCGACTATTTCTATGTAGTTTGGCTCACCATAGATCCATAGGTCGCTTAATCCTGTCTTTTGTAGAAAACTTGTGTCTTATTTATCAATAAAACAGCTGCCGGAAACACAAATATCTTCGCGGAATTCGTGGGGGAACCCTCCTTTATTCCCACTGCCCATTAATGTCGCTCTTTCATAGCGACAACGCTTGCACATCTAGAGATGAGACTGGATATCCGACAATTATTTGCATTCACTGGACACTTGTAAGGGAACGCCCCTGACACTGTGTATACGTGTGCTGTATCACTATTTGTGTGCTGGGAGGCCCCTGTTTGGCATGAATCACAGCGCTGATTTATGGAACCTGCCGTGTATCTAGCGGTCATAGCGGGTCACCATGCTGTAGTATTGTGAATTGACCTCGACGATAGTGCTATTATTAGCACTTGCAAATGATGGAGATGGCTTTTCCTTTGGAAGGCCTCGTCTTTTGGGATCAATTATTAACTGCGGAATGAGAATTCTGCTGCCGAACAAGAGAGAACCACGCAGAGGAAGTCATGTGATGTACAAAAGTCTAACAAAAAATAATTCGTGTCCATGTGAAATCTCTGTTACAATACGCACGCAATCAACACGCTTGAAATTCTTCGTTTCCAAAGTAAGTGTCTAAAATGTCTGAATATTCCCTGTGTTAATAAAGGAAAGCAGGGCAGGTATTAACGTTTTCTTCTTAGTTTCGCAACGTGAATATGAACAAAACATGCTGTCGCTGAACTTATGCTGCATCTAATGGAGTGCGAAAGTTTAGCAACACTAACTTTCCTTTTAGCCTTGTCTTCTAACTAGGGAGTACTGGCGTAATGGGAGGCCGGACACAATAATCTCTCGCAAAGTAGCATCCTTACAGACAACTGCATTCGTATTCTTCGCGACGGTAGATTATCAGAGAAAGAATCGCGACACACCATGTACGTAACGTCGTAGTCACAATGGTAACAGTCATACACAGCGATGCACAACGGAAATAGATTCTGCCGTTCTATTAGGAACGTTGTATCTCCATTACTTGCAAACATCCTTTCACATCGGACGTAATAGATGCCGGAATGCCATTAGTGAGCGCTAACAAGAAACTGCAGTCAGGTTGGCCTAATGAACATACGGTAATTACCAGACATCATATGCTTATCTTCTTTGGTTTACTAAGTTGGTCATCATAGGTTGCTTATCACATCGCGACTTGTTGCAGGAAGCGGAGTGAAACCCCAGAAGATATTTTTGATTCAATCAGAACATATTTAAGCATGTAGATACCAGTCAACACCTTAGTCCCAAAGATGCTGGCTTTTCAAGTATCATCCATTTGAGTACTCAATGGAGTTCTTATGATATAAATCTCTAAGTGAAGTAGACTAAAAAATAACTTACCGTCCCGTCCAACTCATGGGGTGTACAGGGTGCCCCAGCTATATTCAGTATGTAAAATATGCCGACACACACAAATACGACGCGACCAAATGCATGTGGCTGACTGTTGCCTGGAGTTAATCATACTATTTTTCGTGATCTAAAATATTGTTTATTTAGATGTGTTTAAATAATTACTTCTGAAGGAACAAAGATGTATGGAAAATTTTCATGAGAAAGTTATAGATCAGTTTGCAAAACGTCCGATTAGACAGTTTCGAACGTTGGATCTGTTTATTATTAGTGTTTTTCTGCTAACTACAAATGCCGGTGAAATACAAAAAATGCCACGTGATAAACCCGCTCGCACGCCTGTGCGCACGATGATTCCACTGCTCCCTAACGTTCCGCTTACGAACGACTTTAGGGTTTGCCCGATTGTGTGGTATCAACAGGGCTGCAATGGTTGTGGTGGCTTTGTGATGAACACGTTTTGGTATCGGCCACAAAAGCGATAATTGCTGCGACTGCTTATCGCTGTCATGAACTGGTGCAAGGGAAGTCTATCAATTGATTGATAACTATAATTGCTTGAGAATTTCTTCAGGTATGGTAGGATATAGAATGAATGACTGTCGTTGTCTTTCAAGCGCTCCTTCAAAGCTTTCGGACACTGATGTAATATTAACTGTAAAGTAATTGTTAAATTCATTCGCAATATCTGTCTGATCTTGAGAGCCGCCATTAATGCTTGCGATTGTGATGCTTGAAATGCTTGAAATTTGATGTCAACTATTTGGCATGTAACATAATCTATTTCTCTCTGTGCATATTGTAAATACATTGTTTCTTTCTATACTCTCACCCCGTTAAAACACTGTGTACGTTCTAGGGCCGCGCCTCCACGAGTCGAGTGCGTATAGGAGTACAACGATGAATAGATGAAACAAGAGATCGAGCTCACAAGCGCTCTATAACTCTGAGCCTCAGTTTTCTGTCCTTATGTGCGCGTCCCTTGAGCTTGCCCATGTGCTCATCGAGATCGGCTCAACAGTTCGGCAAAGGTGCTCAGCAAACCACCATTGCTACCGTCTGGCAAACAGAATGCCCGCGCGTCTGTTCTATGTTAGTCTCAAAGATCCAGTCTTTTTGTTGACTCCACCCTCGACGGTAACGGTGAGCGAGGCGCGAAGTTTCGGCATAAAGCCCCCCGCCGACATCGATCGCGCATTGCAACGAGGACAAAATGACATCGTCCCACTTTGAATGGCGCACAGCAATCGATGCGCTGCCATACAAGGGAGCCTTTTCAGTAGCTTCAAAAGGAAAGATAAGTGCGAACATTCCTCATGAGAATATGTTTCAGGTTTCGACGGGCCAAATGTATGAAAAGGTGCTGAGACTTCTTTTTTTATGCGACAATTCAGCTGCTATCGTGACGGTGCCAAATATAAAAAAAGAGCGAAAAAAAATAGGCTTGTGCGTTCGGCTCTTACTCTCAGAGTTACACTGGCAATGAGAAGCGCCTTGATATTTCTGTATCACTTCTGTGTTTTATGCTGTGGCAGAAGGTTAAAGCGCGCTTGGCTTTAAGTAAATGATCGAAGACGAACACAACAAAATAAGCAAGAGCAACACAAGTTAAGTGACTTCATTGAACCTCAGATAATCAGTCTATCGTGCTAAACAACTCCTTAGATTGGCCGACCTCATAATAAAAACGAAAACGAAAAATTTGGTAGTTAGTTGCTTCCCTGGTGACCCACAAAATGTCAGTGGTTGCGTGTCGGCTTTATTAGATTCCTAGATGAAGGTGCACCAAGAGAAAATAACTTTATTTAAAATAAACGAACCCCACTACAGAGTTGCAGTTCTTAGGTTTGTGGTTATGTCTTCGAGGCTCTCGCCCATGACTACATGGACAGTCCCACAAAACTACCGTTCTGAAAGTAATTGTCATTCAACCTATAGTAGCTCTATGTCACGTGCTACTATTAGTCAAAAGATTACACATACCGATCATTTTGAATAGCAATATCGCCGCTATCACATAGAAACAATTCACTAAATATAGACGCGTTCCTAACTAAGAAACCACAGTGATACTTATACCGTATTGTGCCTTCCGCGAACCATGTTTGCACGTGAGGTGTTTGTGCAAACAGCCCCTTCTCTATTTTATCTGTGCCAGCCAGACGCGCCCGATCCAGCCGTTCACCATACTTTCCTCTAGTCCTTTCCTGCTCTCGCCCATTACCTAGTGTTCGCGGGTGCTTTGCGGTTATGGGAGAGGGCGCCCCCTCATGAAGTGTCTCACGATGAAAACCATACGGTTGATTGATTGATTGAAAACTTTATTGGACAATTTACAATGTGCTCTCGCTTGTCGGCTTCAGAACCATGAAAAAAAAAACTCGGGTGACCTCAAACTAGTCAGCTTGTTACTGCTGGGCAGGGAATGGCAATCGTGCGCCAGGCAGCACACTACAGGTTCAGGCTGGCTCTGATGAGTGGGTCTTCAAGTATCTAGTTGCTAGTACCTTCCATGTCTTGCTGTAGCTGAGGCAGGGTACGCGGAGCTTTTTTCATAAAAGCAGCTCGGCTTGATTCGTGAACGGGGTATTCTCGGAGGATATGCTCCGTAATTGCTGGCTCGCGGCAGTAGTTACAGTTGGGGTCGGAGTACTTTGTCAGTTGTATCTTGCGAAGGACCGGGATTGTCATGAACCTTAGTGTTGCAATATTCTGAGTGTGACCTCGTAGAGGCGGGCGGATCTTAGTGGCGGGGGTTTCGTAGCTTCTTCTATTTTGGCTCTTAATTTCCCCCGGCGTTGAACTTTCGCTCGGTAGTTGCCTTCGTGGGTCTCATCTTGGGTCATCGTTGCGGCATGCTTCGAGCTCGCATCACCGAGTCGTTCCTTGCTATGTTGCTGCAAGGCTCATTGATGAACTAACTTGTGCCCCAGTATATTTGAAGTAATTTTTCGTTTAGTTGCGTAGAGATCCGTGGGGCGGCGCCTTGCATTCCTCGTGTTCCCTAAGTTGGCGGTCATGCTCATAAACGTTCATAAAGGCAAAAAATGAAGAAATAACCGCAGAGCTGTTACTGTCTTTCACAACGTAGTCACCTACACGGCTCCACGCGGGGAATGGGGGAGGGGGAGTTAAAGAAGGAGGAGGAAAGGAGGAGAACTGTTGGCTCTGTAAAAGATACGGCGTTTTAACATAGTGCGTCGCCGTTCGTGGAGCTATGCTGGCAAGCAGTGGGGAAGCGTCACTGGAACGCTTCTAGATGTCATGCGCTGTGATGTGGGGGCGGCATTGTGTAGAGCCACACACACACACAAAAAGGAACACGAAGTAAAAAATTTGACAGACGTACGATTATGTTGTGGGAAACACGTCCATCGCATCTTCGGGGGAAAGTGCTCGGAAGCACGTGTGATGCAAGCAGCCCTGCCCCTCATGTGGCGTCGCATCACGACCACTCTCTGAACTAATAAGGCGTACCGATGGCTCCCGTTGAAGAGCACGCGTTTGCACTGGCATTGAATGAAACAAAGGAGACGTTGGTACATGCCTACTTCATAACCGCACACGAGTAATGGACAGGTCGCTGTCTGAGCAATTTTTCGTGTCTTTGTTTTAGTAGCCATGGTCATAACGACGTTTGTGCAGGTTGGAAAGATTACTCGCAAGCAGTATATTTAGCCGCTCTTCATTAGTAGCTCGCCACGTTATTTATAATGATGCGAATAAACTCAACTCTGTTCAATAATTTTTTTTATGCTACTACTTTTTAGAAGCCGTCTGACTGTCCTGAAGTTAGCTTACTTGACTATGACTCAGATATATACCACCATTGATGCGCATACCTTAATCAAACACTTGAAGAATAAAAGTCACCATAAAGCTGCTGAACATAAAAAAATCAAATAAAAAATAAAGAAACAAGCTGATCTGCCACAGAGAGGTCGCCAACTTTAACCATGTAACTCGAGACAACACCGAAGAGTCAAAGATTGGCCATCGAGTATTCAACTGATTGAATCGCGTTGTGGGAAATGAGAAAGAGAGAGAGAGCTTAGTAACAAAGCGTTTACATGAAGGAAAGCTCATGAGCAATGCAAAAAAAAGGTGAGCACGTGCACAACTACGCTCGCAAGCTCGGTCATGTCTTCCCTCATCCTTTTTTTATGCTGTTCGCAAATGACCGGTTACAAAAAACCTTGCCCGAGATCAAGTACGCAAGCGCTAAACGCATTGGCATTTACGACGAGAAAGAAAATGAACACGGTGTACAGTAAGTTCGGATCACACTGCTCGACATTTACCTACACAGGTCAGGCCAGGCCTTCACAGCGTTATGTTGCTTATGTAACGTGCCTGATTTCACTGATCAAAGTTGTCCCTCTCGAAATTCACTTAAGAGGTAAAATAGACTTGTCATTATTTCTTTCGTTGAGCTGGCTCAAGGCTACGTTGATCAGTTATACTCTCCTTCATGGTGTCATTCCTGAAATTCTGCCACAGAAATAATATTAGTGCTCTTACTTCATTACACATAAACATGCAAACTTGTTTGTTTACCAAAAACAATACGACGATCTGGTACGTTGTGCATCATCCCTACCATTATTTTCGTCTCGATGTTATTGAAAGCTGGTTTTTACTTGGACATTTCGTTGTCGTCTGATAATTACGGCATATATGTAAACGATCAAGGATGATAGCTAACATAAACAAAATTTTTGAAAAACCAGGTTCAATTTCGCCAGACCACAGTAGCAGATATCAGCCATTTATTGGGAACTAGAACAGTTAAGAGAGACGACGTGTATCAACGTGCATGGTCGGATGTACGAGCAATACATTCGCAGGACAAGCAGAACACTAGTATCACGGCCTGGAGAGGCCGTCATACTTTGAGGCCACGCATTGGTCCTATTATCGGCGAGAGAGCAGACAGGGAATCGATGGTGATGTTCGGCTGGATATGGCCGCTATTCCAGTCATTTATGTGTCGATCGATCCCTAAGGTAGCCGGTAGGTGTGTATTTTATTTTATGTCTCTCATTTATTCTTTATGGCGGGGGAATGACAAGGCATTGCTTAAGCCAATCGTTGTTGTTTCCAGCAATGCGAAGGATTCGGTGTAGCCGGCAGTTATTGATTATGCGATTAGGTGTTGCCTGTAAGCGCATTAATAAACTGCTCTCTATATATCCCTGGTCATTCGTGTACTTGAAAGCTAGCAACTATTTCTTTTAACCAAAAGCTTAGTTTTATAAGTGTAGTTCGAGGCCTCTGAGGTGTCTTCAAGGTCTCCTTGTTTGAAAGAGCGGGGCATATAAAGCGGCGTGTTAGTGAAATAATGAATTAGTTTGTATTGTAACAAATTATGTTCCCAAAATCATGTGATTTATTTCACCATCAATTGGTTTTAATAGAGGAGAAAATAAAGGTGAAAATATGATTTTGGAATTTCGCAACGAAATGTGCTTGCTTGACGTAAGAGATTTTAAAGTGCATTCTTCGTACTTTGGTGGCATTGGCTACATACGGAAATTTCTAAAAACTGGCATGGCATGCGTATGACAACCTCAGAAAACGATGAACTTCAATATCACTGATAGTGCGCCGTTGTGGGGCAGACGTTGTGGTGCTCGGCGGCAGACCCAAGGATCAGAGCCACCACGTTCACATTTCAAATGAGGTGAAGCGGAAAAGGCCCCTTAACTGTACGGTGTCAGTGCGCCTTAAACAACAGCAGATGGTGTACATTTCCAGAACCATTCAATGCAACGTTTCTAACGATCATATAGTTTTTTCGGGCTAAAATCCGGCTGTAAAAAAGCAAGCAATATCATCATTTTTACTGATTAAGTACTATAGGTATGTAGCAGAAGCAATCTAACAATGTTTGTCACCATTTCTCGAATGTAAAGATGGCGCCACCCCCCTCCACCCTTCTTCAACCTTATTTGTTTGTTTGTTTTGGCACGGTCTTGCGTAGCGATTTAGCAGTTTTGAAACAAAAATGTAAAATTATAAATGAAAGATTTCTTATTGTTCCTTTCTTTAAAAATATCGGGAGCAGTGCGTATTGATGACTGGTAGGCATCTCAAGAAGATTTACTCTATACTATATTTCGTTAGCTTATTTTCGTTGAACGCCGTATTTTGTTTTGTTACATTTATTGATTCATTTCCTCATAAGACATCGGACACATACAGTGGTCTTGCAAGTACTACGTAATAGTCATCGCTGCGTCAATTAGCCTTTATAAAAAACAAAAGCATGTTTTTTCAAGGACTAATGGAGACATTCCCGGGAATCCCTTTAGCTTCCATAGGTTGACTGCCTTGGTAATAGAATCAAATTATAAGCAAACAATTAAAATTATGCGATGATCCATCTAAAAAAAAGAGTGGATACGTCCGTATTGAAAAGTCGCTCTTGTTTTTAGCCGCCCCCCGTGCGTTCACCATTTTTTTTTGCGATCATTTGCCTGGACATTAGTGTAGTAGTAAGCCTAGACGCTTCGGAGAATATTTCAAAGCTGTCCCGAGGGTGACAGATGCTTTGCTGGGTCTACTGGAACCTACGTTTCCTTTTCTGCATTCGCCTACTGAAAGCGCATGAACTGCGACCGACAACACGTGCCAAAACTGTCGTTTTCCGCGCCTCACCAACACCCTTGAATCTCCGGCAGTAAGCCTTTACATGTTGCAAAGCATGGAAGGAAAACTAGCGTTTGCTGGAATACGCACTGAAGGGTTATATTAGATTCACGAACACGAGTGTTGGTAAAGATTCTTGCCAGCGTTTCATACTAACAAGCTTTAGTGACATTTTTCGCGCAGAGGATCATGAGCAATACGCTGTGCAACACTGAGTTTAAATGCCTTGTCTTGCCATAATTTCGAGCCAAGGGATTCACCGTGTTCAACGATAAGTCGATCAATTCAAGCAAGCCAGCGCAACACCATTATAGTGAGATCACTAAATACACAGATTAAAAAGTGCCTTGTCGAGGTATACGCAACGCTGGAATTCCATATACAACATTCACGTTTAGTGTTGCAACTAGACACGCCCACATTGCGAATGCTCGGCGACAGAGCAGTGAAGCCCGTATACGAAAAATGGCTTCGAGTTTCCCTTCCGCGCGACTGAGATACAGTTGCGCAAAGCGGATCTTATGAAACGGGCTTTAGAACCTTTGGCATGCAAACTTAGCAACATCCTGCGTTCCGCTGCGACCTTAAGCTTGGGATTTAACAAGCGGAGCGAGAGGCCCAAGCAACAGTCGCTCGAAAACCGTGGAGAGCGCACAAGCAAAGAGATTCTTTCACAACCTCCCACGTTGCTTCGATTCCTGTCAGTATACTGTTTCACGTGGTATATTACTGACTTTTTCTTTTTTTTTCCTGACAGCGAGGCAAGCCGCCACTACCCCAAGAAACCTTTTACACCTTTACGTAAGAAGAGCTTTGCATCTTTTGTGAGAAGAAGAGTATGCTTCGATCCCAAACCTATAAGGTTCCTCATTTGTTGTTTATGAAAACGTATTTGAATGAATTCATTTTGCTGTTGTTTTTGTTGTTGTTGCGCTGTGGCTCCACATCGAGGGTGGGGGAGGGGGACGCAGGCTAGAGTACAGGCACACACGCAAGGTCACATGTCACACATGCATTCTCAGATGGTGTAGACGGTGTCCCAAGAATGTGCGGCCCGATTCTGTAGCAAAACTGTATGGCCAATAGTTGTCGATTGTTTTTCAATGCTTTATAGTGCGGTCTGGCCACCAGGAAGTTGTTTCTCACCCGGAGGGATGTGTGCCTAAAATTATGACTGGAATGCGATGCTGGCTGAAATTACAGCAGATGCACAGGTCACATGTGTCAGAACAATGCCAAGTGTTAGCTCCTAGCAGCCAAATGGCGCAAGTTCAAAGGTGGGGGCTGTATTCCCAATGCAATGAATGTGCATATATACTTCTTATAGTCACTGAACACAATCGGCCTGCATCAACAATTTTGATAGGAGAAGGAACAGTCGGTGTTAGGAGGCTACCAACTGGTATCAAGGTTCGCTTCGGGGAGATGGTCCATAGTTTTTGGGACGAAGCTCCCTAAGCTGTGGGTCGTGCATCCGCAATGTATGTAACAGTAGTAGTAGTAGTAGTAGTAGTAGTAGTAGTAGTAGTAGTAGTAGTAGTAGTAGTAATACGTAGCTACCTCCACGACCATACTAGAGGAGCGGCACACGCGCACCCTTTTCAATTAAGGTGGAATCCCATGCATGTTATTCATAAATGAAAAATAGTTTTTTTCATGAAACAACTTACAGAGACGAGTATTGATGACTTAATCTATAATCAAAATTTCCATGGATTTGATTTTTACAAAAAAAAACTAGTATCAGAAGGACGCACTTTGAGCACTATCCGACCAGAAAGGGTTGTCACGTTAAATTCGCTGGACGCAACCTTCTTGGTTTTAGCAAGGGTTAGAGAAGGTTCGGCCGCAGGGCCATGAATGTAGTGAACTAGTATATAGCTTTGAACTTGAGGCGGTGAAAAGTGGGAAGTAGACAAGAAGCGCATGTTGTAAGAAAATGCGTGAGTGCCAGCTCTCGTTTAGTCCATGAAATGTCCGCTGGATGGCGGGACTTCTATATGCCGAATATATGACGAAAAGATGTGAGATAGAGGTACTTGGAGTGTTCACTAGATGAACGGACGCATGGATGGACAGAGACAGACCGATGCACGGACAGACGCATGGATGAATGGATGGACGCGCGCATGGATGGACGAATGCAGGGATGAATGCAGGGACGGACACAGGGATGGACGCACGGATGGATGCATAGACGAATGAAAGGACGCACGGATGGTCGCACAGACGGATGCTTCACCCCACTCATCATCATGCACTCTGTGGATATGCTGTGATTTTCTTTATTAAGCATAAAATGCAAATCAAATTTTATTAGAGATTGAGTCAGCAATACTCGTCCCTGTAAGTGATTTCATCATGAAACACTATCTTTTTTATTTCGATTAACGTGCGCAGGTTAACTCCTGAGTTTAAAAGGGCGTGTGTGTGCCGCTCCTCTAGTCCGACCATGGAGGTGGCTACCTACTACTACGACGACGACTACATACATCACGGACGCACGACCCACGGCGTAGGAAGCTTTGCCTCAGAAATAACTCAAAATCCGTCAACTGTGAGCTACGTTGCAGAAATTGGCCGCTCGCTTGAAGAGCCTTTGCACTTCTATCATACCAGCGCACGCGTTGAAAGTTGCAGAGAACGGGATGAAGAGGGCACTAGACGCGATGATCATTCGTCCCACGCGTCATCACCTTCAACACTTTTTTTCTTTTTCATTGTATTCGAGGTTTACTTTCAGTGTGAACGCGAGCATGTGTATACGTGGAGGCATTACGCGGTGGAAGCGCCATCTATGCAGCAGACAATACTCAAAGCCAGTGACCATAGACTGAGTTTGTGACGCCGTGTTTTAGGTCCATAACACCATTTTCCGAGAGAAAACCGAGTGGTTTCTAGCTCATCTTAAGAATTGATTTTATACCCGAGGCCACGTGCCACACTGTAACGTTTGGGCATGTTCAAGGGAGCCTTCGCTACCAATTAGCGCCGTTTCATGACCATGTCAAACATTAAAGCTTAATTTGCTAATTCCAAATTGCGTTTGGTGAAAGCCTGTGGCTGTTCTGTTGATTATGCCATGCCTGCTTTTTTTGCATGACCCTGCCAGTGCAAAGGACACAGGCTTGCGCCGAACACATTTCAGAATCACCCGTCGTACGTGCATTTGCTCATTATTTGTCTGGCCCTTGGTATCGAGGGAATCCACGTTTTTTGGTTGTTTATTCAAACCACTTGTCATGCGTTATCATCTACAAACAGCTTGGGAGCCATCCTACGAACTTAACAGCTGCAACCAGACGTCTGACAAAGAAGCGTTGCCGCGTGCACCACTGTGCGATCACGGGATTGCTGAAAGAGTGTGAAGAGTTTACAGCTGGTACCGATCCAAGGTATGGATGGACGGACGAATGGTTGGAGGCCACTAGTATGAGCCACTAAAGGCATCCGTCCTAAAATGCGTCACGGGGTCTTTTTAAGTTACCATCAGCATATCTTATGTTCACAGCAGGACGAGAGCCTCCGCGGTGGTCTAGTGGCTAAGGTACTCGGCTGCTGACCCGCCGGTCGCGGGATGAAATTCCGGCTGCTGCGGCTGCATTTCCGATGGAGGCGGAAATACTGTAGGCCCGTGTGCTCAGAATTGGGTGCACTGTGAAAAAACCCCGGGTGGTCGAAATTTCCGGAGCCCTCCACTACCGCGTCTCTCGTAATCATATGGTGGTTTCGGGACGTAAACCCAACCGATCGATCAATCAATCAATCAATCAACCAATCAATCAATCAATCAATCAATCAACCAACCAAACAATCAATCAATCAACAAATCAACCAACCAACCAACCAATCAATCCATCAATTAGGACGAGGGCATCTGCCAATGTCATTCCACCTTGTCCGGCGCTGGCTGATTTCATTTACAGCGTGCAAAATTCCCAATATCATCGCTCCACCTAAGCTTTTTGGCATGCGAGGCAGTTTTTGCTATCTCTTGGTATCCGTTACGATGCTCTACTCACTCATCTGCCGCATGTTCTCATCATGTGTCTTATTAAACGAAAAAAGGCACTTCGTACTGTTTGTTCCCAGTTGGATTATTCACTACTAAAAATGAAGAAATCCTTCGTTGCCAAAAAGACTGTTTTTGTAGTCCACAATTTAACATGGAAATGAGATAAATGCGCTAAGGTAAGACACAATATATTGAAAAGCGTGTGACTACAGCAAATTTTTATCCTATAACAGAGCAAAAGATGGTACAACGCAGAAGAGAGAGAAGGCACAAGCGAAACTGAAAAGCTGGGAGGTTAACCAAGCTTTGGCTCGGTTGGATATCCTACAAGTGCAGTGGGGGAAAGGGGAAAAATAGATCTGATAGACAGAATGATCATTATGTGGGGTTTAACACCCCGAGACCACGATATGATTATGAGAGGCATCGTAGTAAAGCGCTCAGAAAATTTCGACCAGCTGGGGTTCTTAACGTGCACCCTATTCTGAACACATGGGCTCACAGCATTTTCTCCTCCATCGAAAATGCAGCCGTTGCAGCCGAGATTTGACCCCTTGCCATGTGGGTCAGCAGCCAAGTACCCTATACACGAGACCACCTCGGAGGGATGAAAGGTATGATAGAGAAGAAATGGAAAAGGAATGAAAAGAAGAAAAGAATGGTGAAAGCTGTTGAAGATGAGCTGTTGAACTCAGCCAGAATTCGAACGCTTGAATGAAATTCACTGGCTACAACGTGGTGGTGAACAGTCAGCCGACTGCCATTTTACCAGCAGAAAAAATAAAACTACTGTCATGTGCTTGCTGTGCCGCTATAGTAGGTGGTACGTAATAAGGAAGGAGCGCAGAACACGTTTCGGGCTAGTTATTCAAGGGAGTCCAGCGCCACGCTCGCAATAGGACAAACCTACATCTGTAGCGTTCATCTTACAGAATTTATGTAAACAATTTACGTGTCCGTGAATAAATGAAGGTGCACTGAAGCGAAAGGCGGTTATTTTTTTTGAAGACAATAGTCTTTCTTGATGTCTGTCTGTCTGTCTGTCTGTCTGTCTGTCTGTCTGTCTGTCTGTGTTTGAACCATAACTATTCCTGAAACGGCACAAAGCAATACACCTAATGGCCAAACCCATCCACAACACTCACCAATATTGCTCGTTTCAGCTTTCATACTTGTGCTATTGTCCATTAAAACAATTATTGGGCATATCAGAAACACCAAAACAACACTTCAATAATTTGATTGTGTGGCTTTGTACTAGAGATGGCACACATTCTAAGGACCGCAGCATTTATCACGCTGTGCTGACAGTGCATCGCGATGCTCAAAAAGGCAAGGGTTTCCGACGTTTTGCTAAAATTACACAGTGGTAGCACCTGCCCGTCGCTTTGCTTTCTACACATTATCGCCCCCGAGACAGGCGCGCAGCTTTCTCCGTGGGCGCGCACGCCTTTCTTCGTTTTCGACGATAACTGCCAGATAGTGCTTGATCAAGTCTAACTTGCATCGATGCACTCGTTTGCCTTCGCTACACGTATCGAGACTCTCTAACGCAGCGCTTCCAAAATACATTTCACATATTTTCTCGCGCAGAACATCAGATAAACGTTTTGGTCACTCTCTTTTCACCCAAGACTATCGTCTTTCGACGACATTTGTAGTGAAACATGCAGATACGGGGCAAAATTTTTTTTCTTGATTCTTTTGATGCTTCCAGAGTCAGTGAATTCAGAAAATTTGCTTCGTATCCATCAAATCATCATATACGAATGTAAACATTCGACAGATGTCTGTCTGGTTGGGTATATGAACTGCGAAACGATTTTACCTTCAACCAAAAAGTACGTGAAAGCGCAGAGAAGCATAGTAATTGGAATCCCTATCAGCATTAATTGCCAGCCCTCTGAAACACGTATCGGTTCCATACGTCCAAGGAACCAGCGAGATGATGGCGCGGGTCTTCAAAAAGGTGGTGGTTGTAGTGGTTAGAAGATGAGAAAAGGCACCTAATTTCTGCAACCCGGTCGGGAGCACGGCGCAGTGCCTTTCTAAAAAAAAGGGGGGGTGCACATCGCGCCGGTGCCTTCATGTACGCTGGGATGGATCCTCCCCCGAGCGAAAAACCGCCCAACAATGGACAGGACTTCTGGTGTTGTTTACGAAATTCCGTGCACCGAGTGCTCTTCTTCGTAGTGGGGCGAGACAAAACATTTACCGGAACGATTCAAACAACACATCAACGACGTCCGGGAGCTCTACAATGAGCCCAGCGTCGTCGTTGAGCATGCTGAGACGTTTGATAATCGGAAAATTTTGACGTAGTGACCATCCTAGAGAGCAAGACTAACTGGACGAGAAGGTTACTACTCAAGTAGTGGCATATACAGTGTGCAGCCGAAAGCATCAACCGTTCTCTCGGAACCCAGCCCGCTGTGTACATTTGAACTACGCTCTGGGGCGAAACGGGAGAGGAAGGGGGTCATTAACTGCCCCGTGAGTGCCTTGAAGAAGCCGCTGCAACGTAGCCCCAGTCCCCCCCCCCCCCAAAGAAGGAACCAAGTTGGTTCCGAAACGTTGGGTTTATGCATATTTAAGTACATTTCGGTTGAAGTAAACATTGTTTCCCACAATAAACGATCTTTCACTGCGCTACATTTGCTGTTACAGTGGTAAATTATTCGAGAAAACCTGAGGGACAAGAAAGTTTGGGTCAGGACAGGAAGCTAGTGGCTTTGACACTTCAAATGTGTCAATGCAAACTAGCTTGAACCTTCTCAAAACTCTGCACTCTCAAAGTTAACGTTTTAAAGGTAAACAAATTTGACAGAGATCCGCCCGGCTGGGCACAAATTATAAAAATAAAACAAAAACTCTAGCCAATTTCAGTCTATAGCTTTTAACATTAGATTTAAAATCTGGCTTTACGTTGGAGAAGTGGACAGCCACCAAGAAAAGTCTCTAGTTTCGGAGCTGGCCAGACAGTTTCTCCCGAAAGAAGGAACGCAATGGGTCGTGAGAGGTAGGGCCCTTTTTTGTTTTATTGTTAAAAAATTTAAACTAGAAATGGCTGAAAAATTTCCTTTATTCGTATAAGGTCAACGTTGCCTCTTGAAAGAGTAAGCCGAAAGCGCGCACATCCAAATCACGTTAAAAGGACATTTTTCTTTACAAATTGTACACTTTCTATCTAGTCAAGAAGCAGTGGCTACGGATCGTCTATGCTTTTATTGTAAAGGGCATTCCGACATCAGGATCATATCAAGGGGTACGGGATGGACTGCCATCCGTCTCGTTAGGAATTCGTCTGCAGTACGTGACTTCGCGTCACCACAGCCAGCGTCTGTGCTGATACACGATCGAACAGCCATAACGTAAAGAACTCGAGTTTTCATTCAAATCAGTCAAATGATATTTTTTAGTTTGCCTTTCCGTGAAGAGAAAGTGATAAATACAAAAAGGTATACTTCTGCTAGCAGCTTGACAATTAGGTGAAACCTTCCATCTTCGTTTAATCAGGAACAACGAAGAGCATCATGCCTTTACCGCAGATGACACTGCAAACGTGACTCAGGTCACCTGCTACAAATGGCGCTGCAGCGTCCTTGTAGATAAGTATTGTTCACTGGAATAACAAGAAAAATGTCCTTGGCATGGAGCTTGCAGTGCATGGTGTAGTGTGCTTACTCCGTGTTCCTGGGCCGATGGCTAGACGTACCCAAACCATAAATGCTACAATGACGTGTTCTCATTAGAGACATCGGATCTTTTATGACCGTCCGCTGATTGTGTTGGGCGCGTTTCTTTACCTGTGTTTCCACATGTCTGGGTCTACTCTCATTTCGACAAATTATCGCAATCAGAGGTGTCTACATTCCGAGAAAGCATCCATAGATATTTGAGACAAATTTTGCTAAACGGCATGCCTCACGGAAATGCCTTCACACTAGGTTCGAATCCCGCATACAAAAGAATTCCTTGTAAAGTGGGAAACATTCTTCGTGTAAACATAGTGTTGGTGTTGTACGTAGCTTTTATTAACCTTTCATCAGTCCTACTCTAGCATTCTACACTCCCTGGTAATGCGTGAGCAGCAACAATATTCGAACCTGTTATGCACGTATGTATGGCATTTAGCTACTCTATTGCTATAACTATTCGGTAGCGAATCACGTATTCTTTCAAAAACAAATATTTAAAATGTAAACTATCTCCGACAAAAATGACCTCTGAGTTGCGTTTCACAGAGACAGAAAATTGCACGAGGCTGTTTCATTGTTTGATATGATATTTTGCGCCTGTCATGTGTGTTCCATGCTTCATTTTTTCATCAGCCAATCTAGGTTGTAGTGGGCCTTTTGACAATCTTATCCAACTTAAATTGAAAAGATATGTATTGCTGCGTACGTTCCTCATTCTCACTGTTTACAGTTATCTTCAATTGAAAGCTGCTGCCTGATCAAGTGGCTGACTGGGCAAGTTGGTTGTGTATACAAAAGTATGCTACCTGATGATCTTAAGTTTTAGAAAATAAGCATACAGAGACAATCTAATATAACCAGAACGAGCTTTTTTCTTCGTTTCTCTAGCGTGGGTATATACTTGCATTTCGGAGAAAGCCCTAACAGCTTTCAGCACTACTGCTTAGGTCCCATACAATCACTGCATGACGTTTCTCGTGTGACGTATTTGTACATAACTGCTCTCCAGTACCGTAAGCAATACGGACAACTCGAGTGACAGTGTTTCCCATTGCATAGTCCAGACCTCTCTCCTATGTTGGACGACATTGCAACACAAGGAATGGCAGTTCGAAAAGTATACTGCTGTACAAGCTAACAATTGTGTCTCGGGAATAAAATGTCAGAGGGAAGCGTCTCACCATTATTGCTGATGTCACCGTAGTCGCAGGCCTTCAAGACATCAAAGCTTTCTCAGTGCTGTCTCTTTTGCTGTACGCTCGAGTGTCCACAAGATCTCCTGTCCAATCTTTTTGGTTTATGGTTCTTAACAGTAAGATAAATTGTGTCCTTTGTCGCCAATGAATGGGTCCATCTAAACCCGTCCCGGTGCCTTCTAGTTCGGGTTCGTAACACTCCCTTTCATCCCATTGGTTTCCTTCCTAAGACGTTTATTTGGCACACGAAACCGTGCAGGAGTTCGCGACAGTTTTGGATACAATGCCATTTGGACTTCTATTTTCTTGTGACAAACACTACCACTGGCTGTGCAGAACCATTGCAACAAACTTTGAACACGAGGCAATGTCTAAGAATTTTCAGTCATATTGTGCTTTCAGGGGGTTGGCTTTTGTTTAAATTCTTTCATTAAAAAGCCCGACGTGACATGCAATAATACGGTCGAAACTTGCTCTTTTTTGTAACTTGTATCATAATTTCAACGTGTAATTGAACAGGTTCGTATCGAGAGGTAGCCTCCTTATTTGGTTTGCGGTGTTCTTGACCAGTCATCTGCACGCCCCAAGGTATATAAAATTTTTCAAGTTTTCCTGCCTGACAGTAGAGATGAGGAAAGAATGAAGTTGAATAGGAAAATAAGAAATTAAAACTTTTTGGTGGTGATCGCACATGCATTGAGCAAAATAGAGAGAGCACGAGAAGCAACCTAAATAAAACATGTGACAGTTTTGCACTAGGAGTGCCAAGATTGAAGGGTGAGGGCAGGTGGGTGGCGTTCCTGTTTTCTCTTTACATTTTCAGTATTCTCTTCCTCTTTGTTCCTTGTATAAATTTGGTATCGGTTCCTTTGTATTTCTCTATACTTGTTTCGTTACCTTTCTCGCTCTGTCTACCTTTACTTTTTCTTCCCTTCCTGTCTCTCTCTTTTCTGTGTTTCTCTTTATTTTTAGATTTCTTTCTCTTCCCGTCTTTTCCCCTGTTTCTTTATATTTTCCTAATTATTCTCTCTATTGCTATGTATATTGCAATCTATTTATCATTTTACACCTTCATTCCTTTATTTTTCTCCGTAGTTTTCTCCCCGCCTATTTTTCTTTTGTTTAGACGTGCTCGTTTTTATTACACAGTTACACCCGCTGTACTAGGCCGTAAGGCTTGCCCACGTGGCGCATTCCCTTCTGAGGGTTTTGTAAAAACGGAGGAGAAGTTACCGATAGCTTAAAGAGTTTCACAGTAAAATGATTGAAAGGAGCACACGCCGGCTCATTATGGTAATTCTTTACGACGGAGCACAAGTTGGCCAAAATAGCTCCGCTGCTAAAACTAGGCCCCTGTTACCGTGGGGCCAAACCAAAGGGCTCTCAACCACGCGCATAACTCGCACGTGAACGAAGGCGGCTGCTGTCCACCATGCTCGCTCAGAATCTCCACATATCAGATTACCTCAAAAGCAATAGTTGAGAAGGTAAACTACGGCTCCAAGTCCACCGCGATTCATGGTACGGTAGTATAGCGGTACGCGACTGGTCACTATATGCAGTGAAACCACTCCGTTAGAAGGTTATTTAATGTCTGAACACCTTCTTGTCCTTACCAGTATGTTTCTTTACTTTCTCCCTTTTTGCCGACATGGTGGCGCAGTGCTTACGATGGTCGGTGGCTCACTAGAAGGTCGCAGGTTCTATATCGGCTGCGGCGGCTACATTTAGATTGAGGCGAAACGCTATACATGTCCATGGGCTGCGAAATGTCAATATATGTAAAACAACGCCCTATAATAAAACTTGCTGAGCCCTCCACTATGACACGCATGATAATCAAATACTTGCTCTGGCGTGTTAAACGCAAGAGTGCTTTGAAATATTGCTTCCGAAAAATTTGGGGGTTCGCATTGTAGTCATTGGTTGCAATCAAAAAATCAGTGTTGTTCAAGAAGGAAGTTGGAAACATACATAGATATATAATGAATATATTCGTTCACAGTGGGAATCACATCCACATGTTTGGAATGGCAAGCAGGCATTCTAGGCCACAGATACGTCAGTAGATGAAACTGTTTTGTAAATAAAAATTTCACATGAATGTTATGTTCTCTGAGGAGTCTCCTCAACGCATGTATTCTTGCATGGTATTAGCACAAACTCGCACCGGACGCCAAATGATGGAAATCGCCGAATGATTCCTTGATTTACAGCCCCCCCCATCCCAAAACACACAGGCATAATTACTTATTGTTATCGGCAATGGAAGTAACCATGTGCGCCTCCACGTGGGTGTGCATGTAAGCTAACCAATTTGCAAAAGGAACAATAAGAGCGTAGCGGGAACTCTGTAACTAGCAGTAGGCATTGACAAATAAATTGAAACGTCTGTTGTTACGCGCGCATGCATGCTTCCCTTTCCTTGAGGCGCAGTCTCTCTCCACCAAGAACTGAAGCCGGGTTAGCGATATCAAAGGCGATGCGAAAAGGGCCTGAATGCGCTATTGCGATATACACTTCTAGGCTGAACTGAACCATCTTCCAAGTTTGATTGATTTGTGGGGTTCAACGTCCCAAAACCACCATATGATTATGAGAGACGCCGTAGTGGAGGCTCCGGAAATTTCGACCACCTGGGGTTCTTTAACGTGCACCCAAATCTGAGCACACGGGCCTCGACATTTCCGCCTCCATCGGAAATGCAGCCGCCGCAGCCGGGATTTGAACCCGCGACCTGCGGGTCAGCAGCCGAGTACCTTAGCCACTAGACCACCGCGGCGGGGCCATCTTCCAAGTTTTCGTCGTTACTGAGCTACAGCACCACCTTCTTCGAACTTTCAACTTCTTCGAGCAACAATATCAGCGTTGAAGGGTAAACGCAAGTCTTCAAATGAAACTGCGCAGCAGGACGAGGCATGAAAAGAGAAATGGCAAAGGCGAGCGCTCGACTTTGTCGCATCTTTCTCCGTGCCCCATCCTGCTGCGCAGTATATTTTGAAGATGTTCCCGTACCAACTCGCGCAACCTTCAAGGCTTGTTCTTTAACGTAGGCACGTCCCCCTCGCATAAGTTTGCTCTTCAGTCTCTGGCCAGGACGCTGAGGGGTAATTGGCAGTATTTCTGCATTCCGATTATGTTGAGCTATAGTTTGATTGATATATGTGGGGTTTAACGTCCCAAAACCACCATATGATTATGAGAGACGCCGTCGTGGAGGGTTCCGGAAAATTTGACCAGCTAGGAGTGCTGGGCTAGTTAACCTCTACGTATTTCATTTTCTCGCATGTTCTTTTTTTTGCGCTTCAAATGAAACATGAAATGCCAGCGGGATAAGCATAACATGCCGTAGCGAGATTACGCGGTGTGATAGTGTGGCTTAAAGACAAGCAGAAACTTGTTGTGCGAGCACAATGAAGGGCGTAAAATATACACACATCAAAAACAAAAATTTCACTGGCACTTGAAAAGCGCGAGAGAGATTGTGAGTTACCTAAATTCGATCACGAGCAAGGTGGCAATCACACCTGTCAATGGGGTCACCATCTCGTCTCGTTTACAGCCGATTCCTCCCCATGGTAGGCCCCGTCGTAAGTGTCTTTTCAGCTTCTTTACACTTTGCTCCTAAACAACGAGCATTGCTTGATGTACTGTTTCATCCACACACGCTTAATACCATTGACCATCCCCACCATGGTCACTTCGACGTTGTCAACGTCCCCACTATCATCACCGCTCTCACATAACTGTCTACAGTGCACATTGAAAAGAAGGCACACAACGTAAAGTCTGTACTATTATTTGTTCCTCAATGCGCTTTATGGGGTATTTCTTTCGCGGCAACGAAATACATGCGAAATTTGGCGCAACGAATGCTATTCCCGATAGAAAAGAAGCAAGAATGCCGTGGTCACGACGGGGTAAGCGTAAGCGCAAATTCTACGCAACTGCACTTACGAGCGACGCGAAAACGAAGGATTAGGGCCAAGTATTTCACTATTCCGACGCTTTATTACCGAAATTTATAACAACTGCTTCCATTCCCGTTATTCGCGCACTTTTATAATCGACGCATTGTAAGCTTGTGTTACCCCATTTCTAACAACCTGCAGCCTGTTGTTTCAAAACTTTTTCGCTATTGTTCTATGTGATGTTTCTTTTTATTGTACAGCAGGCATATGTAATGACTCCTGTATAATTGCACGTTCCTCAGCCGATATCCCGGCACGTATGCCACCACGAAGAATTGTGTTGGTGCGTGCATTCAGAAGAATCACGCAAGGCGCATTATTTCAATGCTCTTGATCCTGCTGTAGCATCAGCCATTTTCCTTCATTATTGGTTCACCCTCACTCAAGCAACACATTAAAACATCTTCGAATCTTCAACAAAGGGATTATAGAAGATTTTGCGAGGAATTTCGCAAAAGGCATACAGACAGGAAGTCGCGAACGCTCGATTTGGGGCATTCACTCGCTATATGCAGGCACGATGACCACAATATACTTTCGTGAATTCTGACGAGCATCCAGCCGCCTGACATGACTGACCATTAAAATATAGCAAATAAAATAAGTAGGGTAGCACGCACGTTCGATTGGGTGCGTGCACGTGTTTGCCATTTTATTTACCCTTGTATACTATTTAGCGCTAACGCAATGCGAGCGTGGCATTCCTGATTCTTTCACGCATCTTCTAAAGCTTTTCATGCTTATATTTTTTCGGTTGTGTTCAAGATTCTCCTACACGAAAACTTGAAACCCAGACCTTCAGTCAACAGCTGCTTATAGTTTTTTTTATAAATGCTGGAAAATTGATCTGGCAAGGCCCCTTAAGCATTCGGCCTAGATGACTCGAAAAGCAAAGCTGTCTTCGTTTCTTTTCAGTCACTGTATGGTTGGTTCCTTCCTCCTGAGAGATCATTAGAACTTCACGTGGTATATGTATTGCCTCCAGGATCACAGGCGTTACAAATATTATTCTCCTCACATAGTTTCGCACGGCCTCCACGATCGGCGTGATTTTGACCAGACTACAATTTCGTCTGTGATAGTCATATTGACATGGCCAATTTTGGTGATCCGTGACAACATGACGATGACATATGATGACGTCATCATATGATGACCTTTTGCACTGCTGCTATTGCAGCCGATGGCCATGATCAGTTTCCTTTATTTTTTATCAACATGAATTGACGATATGCCGGAACACTGAATCTATTAGAAGTGTGGAACATAGAACGTAAATGGTACAAAATTTCAGATCGCAACAAATATTCACCCCATACGCTATTCAACTTCAAGAACACCATGTCACTTTAAAAATTGATCAAGCTTCTAAGACTTTCATCATAAATAAATTAATTTTTTAGGGACGAAGTACCTTAGGACATCACTATGTCCATCCGGCTGCAATCCATGCCCCACGTTCGCAGTTGAGCGCAGGTGCGAAGCACCTGCGCGCAGCGCTTTTCCGCACGTATCGGCCTAAAAATAGACTCATCCACATGCGCCATCCGTGAATCTGTCCGTCTGTCCGTCTGTCCGTCTGTCTGTCCATCCGTTCATGCGCATACGTATACGATACCGCCCGTCTGTTCATCTATCTGTCAGTCCGTCCGTCTGTACATCTGTTCATCCATGATCACCTGCACTGTCCGTCTATTCACCCATCCGTTTATCTGTCTGTCCATCCATCCTCCTGTCCATCAATCTGTACAGCCCCGACTGTCAGTGTATCCATCCGTGCGTGTGTCTGCCCATCTGTGCATCAAACCATGCGTCCGTCCGTTCGTTCATCCATGCATCCACCCTTTATAGTAGTCGTCGACTTCAACGTAGACATTATATACCTTAGTACCTGGTTTCGCCCACTCGTCATCCACGCCTTGGAGACGCGTGTCTTTCAAATGCGAAGGATTTCTTTGCATACTACAGGAACTTTTGGCGTCTAATTACGCATTTATCAAGACGTTCGTCTACGACTAGGCGCTCTCGTTATCACTTCCTTTACTTGGGGCAAACCAAAATTAGTATGTGGAGGTAAGATGGTTTGACAAATACTGTTCGTTGGCTATGACACGCACGAATAATGTCTCGATCCTGTTGCGCACGTTGTCAAACACTTCCCACCGGACAATAGGTCATACGCTCGGGCGTGTGTGTGTCACATGTGACTTACTGTTTATATTTACCTAGGAACGGTGAGAACACACATGGGATTGTTTAACGCGTGAGCTCTAAGAAAAAGCTGACATCGGCTGCCTTGAACCATCGAATGTAAAGAAAAATTGGCATGGTTCCAGCAAAAATTGAGCCCCGGCATTTGGCCTGGAAACCAAGTATTCTACCACAGAGCCATGCTAGGTCTCGCAACTGCTTTTCAAATAGACCGTAACCTACGTGAAGCGCCAATTGGCGATGCAGTGATGGCTATCTAATTTTATAAACATTACATATGTACTCTAACGATACAGCTCTCACGTCAGGTCAACATCCAGTGTAGTTAAGCGCAATGCACTTAAAGTGATTGAGAGTTTGAACCAAAAAGAGAACAGACAATAGTAATTCTATGTTGCCAGCGCTGAAATAATTATGAAGGTGATTGAAAGTTTCGAGGACTGGCGCGATCAGACATAGTTAATTTTGTTTCGTCCGCGTTAGGAAACTACAGTGAATCTCCACGAAGTGAATACCGAGGAATTGTCGAATCTATAGTTCCTAAAGTCTGTAATGTCTACGTTGAAGTTGCCTACATGTATAAAGGATGAACAGATGGACGAACCAACGTACGGACGAATGATGGACAGGTGGACGTATGCATGGGTGCACGGACGGTAGGATACAGTGACGAATACACGGACACATAGGCGGACGGACAGATCAGTGTTCAGATAGATTAAATGACAGATGCATGGGCGGACGGACAGACAGATTTGATTTGATTTGACAGACGGAGTTGATTACACACGAAGTCAGTTGTTTACAGAAGGTCATGTTTTTGTTTTTTTTGTGCAGGTGTTCACTTATGATTTGTGTTTTGTAGAGTGGTATGGGGGCCAACTAGGTAGGCTCTAAGGAGCATCATCACGAAAAGCTGGCATTGTCAAAGTTGACCCAACGAACACATTAAATAAATTTTACGGTCCCAGCAGGAATGGGACCCCGCATTCTGCGTGACAATCAGCAATTCTACCAGGGAGTCGCGCAAAGTCTACAAACTGGTCTTCAAATTAAAAGTAAAATGTAGTTGCAGTGCTGACCATCTAATCTTATCAACAGTATGCATAAGTACTTCTACTATACAGCCGTAACGTCAAGATAACGACAATTGTAGTGAAGATCCATCTACTGAAAGTCATTCGTCTGCGCTACATATCAGCTTACCGCTTCTCACCATTGCTGGCGACGATTACGTCAATGTTTGAAAATAGAACGAGGCCTGGTTCACACAAAATATGAAAGGCGCCTTTTATGTACGCGTGCCTCCCAAGATTTCGTGCCCACGAAGAAGAATGGAGGTGTCATTTAGCACTTCTTACCAGACATGAGCAATTTCAAGAAACTGAACTATAAGTCATAATTCAGTGTACGTAGGCTCCTCTTCCCCACAATAACAGACGATTATAGGAACAAATGTATTTCTGCTGATGATGCTGACAATTCACACGGATTCGGCCTAAGTTAAAGAGGTGTCTACAGCTCACTGAACGCATATTCATGACCCATGGACGCAGTGGATGTCACAGGTATGTCACAGATGTACACGTATTAGTGATTTGTATGCACATAACCACCATCACGTGCTAATGAAACATATGAGCCTACCACTGTTCATCCTGATTGTCTGTGTAGTGCGTGTAGCTTACGTCCTTTCATTTACACACTTCGCGAAGCGTCTATTCTCAAGGTACGCGGGATCTGCCATTTTTTCCTTTTCTTAATGGAAATTAGAATAACCGTAATTCGAACGCTTTGGGCTGCATTCTTGCTTTTTTTCACGCCTTGCGCTTTTTGACTCTTCTTTTTCCGAGTCATTGCACTCTACAATCTATGAATCGCTCCCACTCTGAGGAAAAAGAAAAACGTTTTGAAAGAGATGGCTTCGGTGGCTTCCCGAATTCCCAATATATTGCTTTCTTAACTTATGAAGTTCGTATATTTATTGTCCCACCTTTTTCGCTATCCTTTTTCTTCCACTGTGATCACTGGCATACCATGCTCGAAATTCCCCCTTGACGACGTCGTCTGAAGACGTTACTTTTTGGTTATGAGGCGCCTTTATTCTCTGGAGGCCCTTAAAGCGCTGACACCAGAGACACTGTGTACTTGAGACAGGAGAAGAGAACAAAGGCTTGTATTATCTCCGAAACGCTCCATGTCTGTAGCCTCGGCATTATGGTCAAAGTATTGGCAAGTGGAAGATGTGAAAAGGCGTTGATATTATGATTCCTATCAATGCTTAAAAATTCGATCAAAGGTATAGGCAACTGCTGTTCGTTTGTTGCTTCGAAAGAACTTCAACATGTTCCAAGTTTTGTCAGGCAAGGCTGTAGATTGGATGCCAGCAAGTAAACATCGCTTTATGTACTCAAATACTAATAAAAGAAGCGTTAGAGTGCTCGCATTTTTCAGATAAGAAGATTGCAGAGGGCGAGTGGATTGCATACGATCATATTTTTCAGTGTCTGCTGTGCTAGTGAGGTCCTGATCTTGTAAGTGCACACAGATCTTCGCGTTCTAAGGGTCCCTATACCTGCTCACAATACGCGAAGGGACCAAGCTGCTTGAGACTATGGTACTGCGTTCTAAAATACACGATCCATGCTGCCATATACGCACATACCGAGAGCAGGCTACATGCTTGAGCTCAGCAAAAGTTCAACGCCCGTGGCGAGACGTTCAATTCCTCCTTGGTGTCTCATACAGTCAGTCATCAACCTGACAATACCAGGCATCTAGAAAAAAAAAGAAACAAGATTTGTCAATACCAGCCGTCACGCAGCTCGCCTTACTTCTGCTGTTAAAGAAGTACCAAGACTGCACCCACGTCTACACCGACGGCTCCGTTCTGCCAAACAGCCCAACAGCGGCGGTCGTTATTCCAACGCACGCCACAACCATCAAATTCAGGACAGCTCATGCAACCACATCAACGGCAGCAGAGCTTGCAAGAAAGCACGCAACGGTGGACAATCTTTGTGACTGTAAGGCGGCACTGCAGTCACTTCTGTCAAATCTACGCCATGGTCCGCACGAACAGTTGGTATTTGAGACGGCAGAACTGCTACACCATATAACAGAGAAAAGGCACCACGTTATACTTTAGTGGCTTTTAAGCTACTGTGAAATTATCTGTAATGAATGGGCTGATCGAGCTGCCCATTCCCCTCATGCAGAAGACAACGACCAGTCAATACCTCTATCTATAGGGAGGATGCTGCTATGAGGCTCCGCATGCTTGCTCGCCAACGCTCCATGTCACTTTAGAATGAACTTTTTTTTTACGCTTGCAAGATTACGATCCCTTGATCCAACGTTAAGCTCATGGCTTCCAACAAAACTTCGACGAAGTGATGCTACTGCCCTGTGCAGACTATGATTGGGAGTCGCGTTTACCCGTGCGTACGCGTTCCGCATAGAGATAGCCGACACCACCGCCTGTGCACACTGCGGAGATGAAGAAATAATGTGACATGTCCTGTGTGACGGCCCGAAATGTAACCTAAAAAGACAATACCTTTCTAACACACTGAACAAGTAAGATAAACAGCCGCTGTCAGAAGAAAGTATTCTGCCCCATCGTCATGTCTCATCATCACAGAAGAAGGCCGTGCAAGCGCTACTGGGCTTTTTGTGAACTACTGGCCTGTCGCATCTAAATGGACTGATTTTGTGTGTGCGTGCGGGTCTGTATTTTGCTCTTATTTATTTTTTAACTCTATATCTCTCTCTCAACCCAATGTTCTTCAGCCCCAGTGTACGGTAGCATAATGGATACTAGCATCTGGTTAACCTCCCTGCCTTCATTTTTTTCTTCTCCTTTGCCTCTCTTCCTCAACAACTAGTGTCCGTAAAAAACTTGTGGCACATTAGTACTGGTGGCTGCGATCAACAAAGACTGGCTGTGCTATAGCACACCCGCAGCAATGAGCTCTGCGGTGTTCAAAAAGTGGCAGAACTGAGAAGCAGGGCGTAAGAAGCTGAAATCTACCGTTGAGCATCTGAACAGAGAACCCCACTCTCCATACCCATTATTTAATTTATTTCAAGCCATAAGAGGTCCTGAAAAATCATCTTTTCCAACCCGAAAAATGTTCATCCAGAAAAACGCTGAATTGCATGCTATTTTGTGTTTTAGGATCAAGTTTCCAGAGAATGAAAACATCAAGCAGTGGGGCTACTCTTTCGCAGTTTTCCTTATTAGGCAGATAAACCTTACCACGTTGAAGTTTTTTCGCAACAAGAATACCGTAGGAAGGGGTGGCGGCAAGAAATGAAAATTACGAAGTAGAAATCACAATGCTCACAATGCGAAGTAGAATCACAATCACTCTAGGCTTAAGTTATGTCTAGTTTACGTCGAACATGTAGCTTAGTGCCACCACATTGGGGCCTCCGCATGAATGACTTCCATTTGCCTATTTGAGTGCACCAGCCAAGTCTTCTAAATAAAATAATTAAACCTTTATTTATTACTGTCTCAAATGATGATTTGAAGCATCTTAAGAAGCTAGCTTCACGGAAAAAAGAAGTTTTGAAAACAGTGAGCAAATGTCACAATTTACACATTTTTCGAAAATTTTGGACACACTTTCTTATACACGTGTTATAGTTCGTAACATGTATCACAATGCAGCTGGGAAATATATCTCAGCAATGAAAGC
Source organism: Rhipicephalus microplus (assembly GCF_043290135.1). Taxonomy (NCBI): domain Eukaryota; kingdom Metazoa; phylum Arthropoda; class Arachnida; order Ixodida; family Ixodidae; genus Rhipicephalus; species Rhipicephalus microplus. The sequence goes on along the minus strand of NC_134700.1, from coordinate 164,238,077 downwards.
TAGAGAATTAGCCCAGATTGCAAAATGTCGCGCAAGGAAGTCTCAGTTTCCGGAACGATAGGGCCAGCTTTAGTCACGTTACACTGGAATTACGCTGAAATTAATTGAGCAGCTCCTCATAATAAAACTTTCATCGTTGGTTAGAGGACCGAAACGTACGAAGAAAATTCAAGCAATAGCTAAACTAAACCTAACTTGTTAATTTGCGCGCTTAAGTTTTCTTATTATTTAGGAGTGTGGCAGCTTGGGCTAGTTGGTATGACGTGACGATAGTTATAGCGCGAGAACAGAACGACGACAAAGAGACAAGAAGGACATGAAGTGGTTCTTCGTGTCCTTCGTGTCCTTCTTCTGTTTTTGTCGTCCTTCTGTTCTCGCGCTATAACTATTGTCTTTTCTGAATGCGCCTGTGTCAAACAAAATAACTCATAGTCTGTGGCACTGTTGCACGATTGCCACTAATGCGCATATTTTCGCCAAAATAATTTTGTAAAATGCAATGCTGAGTATGTAATCGGGATTTGCATTATACTGATCTGTATTTATCACGTTCTATCTCCTTAGGCGATCAGTAATAGTATCTGGCGGTTGACGGGTGAAGACCACATTATGATTACGATGCACGCCACGAAGGGCTCCGGAAATTTCGACCATGTGGTGTTTGTTTAACACGCACTGACATCGAGCAGTACACATGGATTCTAACATGCTGCCTCCATCTAAAAGCGACCACCGCGGCCGGGATGCAACCAGCGACCTTCGGTTAAGCAGCCGAGCATAGTAACCAGTTTCCCACAACGGCGGACACTTTTAGATTGAACAGTCCATGCTAGGAAAAACACAGGTGATTTCGCAATTTTATCCGGCCGCCTATCGCAAGGGCTAAGTATGGCAAATACTTTTTTTACATGTCTTTAGAAACCCACCCTCTTCAAAAAGAAAAAAAAGATAAAAGAATAGGACTGTTTTACGAATAAAAAGTGCCAAGTAGTGAACAAAAAGCAGAGCGCAGCTTAAATGTGTTTCTCACCAACAAGCTAACTTGTTGGTAAGAATCCATCGAGGGAAAAATCAAGAGCGATAAGTTTTCAGGCAGGCAAGAGAGGGAACCATCACGACAGGTGCTGTCCTCATGCTCTTCCCTTGTCCATGGGCAAATTAGGACTGTTTTTTATACACAGTGTTATGCTCCTACGCACTGCGATGAGGCTAGGAAAAAAGGAAGATGTTCCGCGGCTGGGACGATAGAAGGAAGGGAATAAACGCGTAACGGGTAGGCCTGCTGATATCCTGCAGTATAGAGGCCTGTAAACTTTAAAAAAAAAGCAGTGATTGTCAGCTTTGTCATAAATGACGTGAAAAAAAAGCCTGTTGTCCCACCCTACCGCATGATAGGCGGTCGGCAACACAGCTCGGATAAAGGACAGTATACACTGTCAATTTTTAGTGCATCACTTAACAGAATCAAGTGGCTAACCTTATGCTGTCCTTTATAGGCATGGCTTCGCGAAGGGCTCCGAGGCACGAACGCGGATCAACGTTCGGGCGTAAGTGGCTCCTTTTTATCTTTTCGCTCTATTTTGTTATGCTTTTGGTCTCTGTGAACATTACTGTGAGTGGGTGGATGCTCGAAAGCGTCGCACATTTATTAGCAGATTAAGTTCCTCTGACAGAAGGTGTACTTATCTCTCGGCTTGATAATGATTACGTTTCATTCATATTCATCTCAATTGCTGAGCCGCATAGTCAGCCGGTATGTATTCGAAGGCACGCTCGGAGCAATTTTTCCCGGAAGTTCGCAGTAAGCAATTTCGTAAAGCATTATTTATGCATGGAGAACTGTGTGTGCCAATCAAGCTAACTCTCCAATTCATTTCAATAATGTTCTCTCAATGCGGTATCCGTACCGCACCTAATATAGGGCGCCTAGATGGCGCTGATTTAAACAGCATTCAGTTATGCAGAGTGCGTTTGAGTTGTAGTGATCGTAATAATTAACGCGCTTATTTACCTTCCAGAAACGTTTGCCGCTACAAGAGCGAACATGATTGAGTTCTATACAGTTTCAAAGATACACACTTGGGTTTTTTTTTTTTTTGCTGGAAAGAGAAGATGGTTTGTAGAATTCCAAAAATAACCAAAAATATGTCGCGTATATTTCTCTACCGATGATAGCCGTAACACTATTGGTATGTCCCCAATAGAAACTGAACTGGAACAAGAACTAAACAGGAAAAAAAAGTAGATACGGCACACCCAAAATTTCTAAAGACCAGCACAAACTGGGACATTTTTTTTCTTGAGGCAAGTGCTGGCAAAACTCATGAACACTTTTTGTTAAAAAACGTTCCGCACAAGTGAAAGCAGTGCCAGAAGTCAACTTTTCTTTTCCACGGTGAACTTTGTTCGTAGGGAGATGGTTTCAATTGTATTGAAAGTTGGGCTAGTTAGCACGGATGCATTTTTGTTACAGCGTGAAAAAAAAGACTTTTGTCTCCGTTATTTTCACACGGTCACAAAAAAAGAAGTTGTTTATGCTGACGCTCTCTGGAAGGCTTACTCCCTTTTTAGTGAGGAGCATTCTTGCAGAATGCTTCTAGTAAGGTGTGCTACGGCGCCGAAGAAAAAACAGTTCCTGTTTCTATCTGCTCTACACTTCATGATCAATAATCGCCGTCAATTCATTTATCTTTTTTTTTGCAGAACAGCCACAATGAATTCTGTGCGCGCCATGCTTAATTACTGCACCGAGGAGTTTAATGCTGAAATACTGACTAGCCCGATCCCACACTTCACTTCAGGAAGCCGTAAGAAGGTTATAAATAACATAGCTGTCACATCTTCCTGTTAAGTTGGGGGGACAATATTATTGAAACATCATGGTGCCTTAATGAGGGCGTCAGATAGCAGGCCGCCTTGCTTATAATAACCGCATTTTAATGAAATCTAGGTGCATATCATCAGAGTGAAAACTATGCTTGTCAAGGCTGTTCTATAAAATAGATTGGTTATCAATTAAGAAAAAGAACAGCATGCATAAGCAAAAACCAGAACGTCTGTATGTAAACAAGAATACTGAGGACACGAGAACCGTTTGAGCAGACTAATAATAGCCGTTTGATAACTAAGCATCTCCCGACGTTTTGTCAATAAAGAAAGAGTAAAAAGATGTCTATTGCAGAGAATAATGGCCGTCTTCAGTAAGCGCTCGAAGGCTGCCTTCGACAGCAATTCAGTCACGTGTAAACGCGTTGTCTTTTTCTATAGATTGTCCTCAAAGTCAAATGCATTTGTTACGAACAGTCATATGCTTTTAGAAGGCCCGTTTATTTTATCTAAATTTGATATCGCCGCGGGACACTGTGTATGAAAATGCCTAAAGAGGATGATGAACGTCCCGAGCACGACCTCTATGCAGGTAACTGAGCGCTGTGGCAGTCCATCTATATCACCTATAAAAAAGCTCCCAAACCACAGCAGGACCTCTGATTGGCTTTGCGTGAGTGCTAGCATTTGGCACTGCTTAAATATATATGTAAGGCTGCAACAGAGACGAAGACCACGTCGTGTGCATCACAGATAACCTTGCAAGGATCGGCATTATAGGGATGACCAGAAGTGAGTTTTCTCCTCAATCACTGGCTTCCATGCTTTTTAATGACTTCTATTCATGTTTTTTCTTTTCAAATTTTGGCCAGTATGTCCGAATAATTTTCGTGCATCTGAGCTGGTACTAATGTTTCACTACACAGCTCATAATGAGACACATGGGTGGGGATGGGGGTGGGGGAGACAACGGGGTTGCACGAAAGCAAGGTGGTGCACTTCGGTTGATGCAAGTTGTTGTGCGCCCCATTAGTGCTGGGGAAATATCGCTCACATGAAAGGGAATGAACTATCACACCAGGAATCCTTCATAAAGCAATATGCCATGCACGTCGCAAAGGTGCACTGTTGGTGAACAGAAAAATGAAAGCGTAGGGGCGAATAGTCGCAAATCTTTCAATACCAAAAAATAACCTAGTGAATTAAATGAGGCTGTGTAAGAGTAAATGTCGCGGTCCTTTCACGAAGTGTACCCCGGCTTGTTTGCGTAGTGTTGCTTTGTTATATTTACGTTTGACTGCTCATGTATTGAAGACCAACGCAGCTTCATTCCTCTCCTAACAAATCAAAAGGAAAGAATCGCTTGCTTGTTGAATGCATGGCATAATTAATTTTATTATTTGGTCTAGCTGACTGAATAGTCCTTATTATATACTACATCAAAATTTATATGTTATGATAAAATCTGAAACACACGTTTCTCGAAGCTTCTCTTTATATAGAGGGTTTCAGGACGGCTCTTTATTCAGCAAAAGGGTGGCTAACCAAGCTACATTTTCTAGACACTCGTGCCTTCTGGTTCGGTCAAAGCATGGTACAAAAGGCAGCGTAGTTATACAGCACAAATATCGGTTGGCGCACACTACTGTAGCATGTAGCAATCTTGATCAGTGGCTCCCACTGATCGTGATTGAGCTAGATCTTGTGCAGAATGGAACGTCACGATTCAAAATATCACATGTCAGGTTGTCATTACTCGATAAGTGTTGAAAGTTGATAAGAAAAAGAATTGAAAGTTGATAAGAAAAAGTGCTGACAAAGACGACAATTAAAATTCGCAGACATTATAGGGGCAGAGCGTCACATGCACTTGGCTTGTTTGGTGTAAAAAGAGAACTATCACGTGGAAAAAAAAAGAACTGTGAAGTCTGAGATTGCGAGAATGTTTGTATTATCAGCCGCATCCCACCGACCTGTAAACTGAGCCATGACGTCACAAATTCGCACGAAATACACTGTATTCTTCCACCGCACGCATTTCATTGATTGATATGTGGAACTTAACGTCCCAAAACCGCAATATGATTATGAGAGATGCCGTAGCGGAGGGCTTCGGAAATTTCGGCCACCCGGGGTTATTTAGGTGCACCCAAATCTGAGCACATGGACCCACAGCATTTACACCTGCATCGAAAATGCAGCCGCCGTGGCTGGGATTCAATCCCGCAACCTTCGGGTCAGTATCCGAGTACCTTAGCCACTAGACCACCTCAGCGCATCATTGCTGCACGTATTTCACAGCCGTCATAAGATTGGTCCAAAAAACGTCGTTCTTCAACCGCAACCTCGTAACGCAGTTTTCCCACGACGCCTTCTGCGGGTCCCCATGATGGTCTGAGTGACAACTCGCTTTCACAGCGTTGTTCTACCACGAATCTATAGCACGAAACGACAAAGTCGACAGGTATGACTAGCCATGCGTTTCATGTACAGTAGAGGTGACAGGTCTAGAAAATAGCAGCAACGGCAGAAACGGCCACACCTCCGAGAAACGCGACAGCTGAACAGAGTGCGCCACTCTACGATCTTCAATGCCGTAGATGCTCAAATAAGTGCGATGTCACGTTTCTCAGCCACCGCCGTTGACCTATAGACGTCAAAGCGACATTCTGTGTTGCGCCAGGCTCGTTTTTCAAGATACAAACACCGCTTATATACAATTTCGAATCCAGCGTTTCGATTGTGTTACAATATGTTTATTTCTCGCCTACAATAAAAACAAAAATAAATATGATTGAATAAAGCATTGCATATTACACGGGGGACAGCGAATAAATGCGACATTTTTCACCATTCCTATATTTTATTCTTTTGATGCGAAGGAAAAAAAAAGGTTAACATGGCATATGCTGTCACAGGAATCGCTGTGTTTTGTTCTTAGCACCCTTTAGTTTCTTAGTGACACCTTGACAATTCGAAGTACAATGAGATCAAATTTTTTATTCAAATTTTTGATTATCATCACCACAATTACTGACTCATACTACACTAAAAACTAGTGGGAGGATAATTCTCGACATTTTTTGGCATAAAGTTTTCTTGTTCACCTCTGTGTCTGTTAATCAGATAGGTCAACAGACAGTTCTGTTCGGTGGCTTCAGACGTCTTCAGTTCTGACTAAGTGACCCGCAAGCCTCGTTAGTCCGTGTAAAATGAATGAGCTTAGGAAAAAAAAAAAACAAGCAGCACACCGGCATAGTTAACACACACGACGTAGACTATAAAAATTTTTAAATCCCGATATTGTTTGTGGTGAATTCCAAATGAATCTATGCAATAATAATAAATGCCACTGCTGATACCATGACACATAATGTGCAACGGTAGGATGTGTCATTACTACCTGTAGCGACGAGGCATGCGCAATAATTATTGATCAAACAATGTGTTCAATTGCCAAAAAAAACTTGATCAGAAATAGTGCGTAAGACTCTGAATTATGCGGTTGGATGCTAGGATTGAATGTACTATTCTGACAACAACTAGCCGATCTGTAGAAACAGTATTTAATATCCTTTGGCAAGAACTTCTTATACAAAGTGATTCCTGTACAGGGTAAGAGAAAGTAACAATACTATGTGTTCGATAAGAAAAAGCTAATATATAGAGCACATTACTCTACATTGTATAAATTATTATGCTTCTCGCAAAGAACTTTTTCAAAGAACAAAGTTGTTTAGATAAGTCGCCAATATCATTCCCAAAAGTATTAGGCACATGACAACATAAATGTTTTGAAGGCTTCCTTCGCATTTTACTAAAATTTTGCTACTGAAAGTATCACCATGATAGAAAATAAATAAAAACTAATCGCTCACATTGTTGATTAACAGGTGGCACTGGTTACAATTTTCAGCATTTTTTGTAACTTTTTATGGTATGTAGCCCTTGGTTCTTCGAACAGGACCGTGTGGCAAGGAGGAAACAATGCAAGTGTCTTAAAAGCACTCTCACATCATCTTGGTGAACTCGTGTTACACGTTTATGTCACCGTCGCGAGCACATTTATGTTTCGTAAGATGTTAGGTTCACTGAATATTTCTTTGTATTGAAGTGTCGATGCTTAGTGTGTGAGTGTTTGTCCATGCTCCTAAATGTGTTTAGAAAAAAATGTTGAACGATTTCAAGTACTTGGTACTCAACTATGGGAGAGCAGTGAGCCGTCCCTAAATAAGAAAAATTCTAAGCCATGACTCCACGTGAGATTCCACGTAACTACCTCGGGCTGCGTATTGAAAGGCGTGTAATGTGCAGCTCTGTAATTCTCCAGTACTTCATGATGACAGCTTGTGCAACAGTTGAAAAGTAGCAGTACCACTTAGAGCCACCGGTGTCCTTACATACAGATTTTATATATAAAAGAAAATAGCTGATCTATTCCTACATGGGCCTTTGCATGTTGTACGTGTACAAGAATACTTTATTTTGTTTCTCTTTTATTTTAAGTAAGGCTAAAAAAAGAGTTATTGATTTCCTGTTTATCATACATATGCATTTACACAAAAAAGTGCACCTTTGTTTTCTTGTGAATTTACAATGTCGGCGGCATTTCTTTCTACCTCGTACATACAAACTACTTATTAGGCGCAGCATGTAAATAAGTGAGCCCCAGGCTTTGCATATCAAATCAAACTACTCGGTTTGACGTTAGAAAGTAGCGGACCTAGTGAGGAATTAGGTTTACATTTTTCAAAACTCATAATTTCTTGCATACGTACTAATTTCCGTAAGCTATCGTCTCTTTTTTCTATAATGAGGCTTCATACCGACCGCAAGCTGAAAACAACCTCCGAGCACGAGCACATTACCTGCGACATCCGGCACAACTATCGAAAAATGTGAGACACACACACACACACACACACACACACACACACACACACACGCGCGCGCGCACACACACACACACACACGCACGCACACGCGTGTGTGTGTGTTTGGATCAATGGATATATATATATATATATATATATATATATATATATATATATATATATATATATATATATATATATAAGGGAAAGAAGCGTATACCTAAGGGCTCGTTTCTGCGTGTTTTGACACAATATTAATGAGAACTAACAGACAGTAATGCCAAGGAATGTACAGGGGAAGTTATTAGAACCAATGTAATGTAAAAAAGAAAGAAAATGGGTGAAAAATTACCTGCCGTGAGCAGGAAACGAACCTACGACCTTCGAATAATGCGTTCGATGCTCTAACGACTGAGCTATCACAGCGGCCTTCCCTACATCCACTTTTTTGGGTTTATATGCGAATTTAGAAGTAGGAGTGTCAGTCAGCGCCATCTATAAGCCAAGCGACGAGTGTGAAACACCCTTTTAGGCGCATATGTGGCGTCACGTAGCACGTGAACTTATTACGAGCGGGCAGCTGATTAATAGTCCCTCGTATACAACCTAATGACACCAAGTCTGCCAGTACGAGACCCTCGTTAATGAATAAGGGAAAGAAGTGTGTACCTAAGGGCTCGTATTTGCGTGTTTTGACACAATAATAATGATATCGAACAGACAGTAACGCCAAAGAATGTACAGGGGAAGTTATTAGAACAAATGGAATGCAAAAAAGAAAAAAAGTGGGTGAAAAAATAACCAACCGTGAGCAAGAAACGAACCTACGACCTTCAAATAACGTGTTCGATGCTCTAACCACTGAGCTATCACAGCGGCCTACCCTCCATCCACTTTTTTGGGTTTATATGTGAATTTTGAAGTAGGAGTGTCAGCACCATCTATAAGGCAAGCGACGAGTGTGAAACACTCTTTTATGCGCATATGTGGCGTCACGTAGCACGTGAACTTACTACGAGTGGGCAGCTTATTAATAGTCCCTCGTATACAACCTAATGACACCAAGTCTGCCAGTACGAGACTGTCGTTAATGAATAAGGGAATTCCTGCTCACGGCTGGTTATTTTTTCACCCAGTTTTCTTTCTTATTTACATTCCATTGGTTCTAATAACTTCCCCTGTACATTCCTTCGTGTTACTGTCTGTTAGATCTCATATATATATATATATATATATATATATATATATATATATATATATATATATATATATATATATATATATATATGTTGACCAGCTCATGCACTGAGCATTTGCGGTGGTCTGTCACGCTTACCAGCTGTGACAAATGCAATTAAATGACAAATGACCATAAAACTGGAAACAAGTAAGACCAATGGCTATGTGTAAACCAGCAAGGCGAGGTACAAAAAAACAAGTCTCACATAAGGTGAAAATGTATCACAACGCCTGCAACGGCCTTTGAGGGCTTCCACCTCTAAAACACGCAGGAGAAAGCGCACGTGTCCGGAAAGTTCAAGGAGATAAAAATTGAGTCACTGGGCAATGTCTTGTAGTCCACAGCCCAGCGCCACGCTTCGGTGCACTTTGTTTCTTTACCTACGACGACATTGCTCCTGAGCAGTTGCGCAAGAAACGCACTGCATCTTCGGTGTCAGTCGCAAATGCGTGTTGGAGAAACAGTCGACCCTGTCAACGTGACCTGCAGTGCGAAGACGCCTTCGCGCCTAGTCTCGGAAAGCTTATCGCTGCTAACCTCACTGTGCTGCGCTTTAGCCATATAGACGCAGTGAAACGAAGGTGCGGTCGTTTTTTTGAAAGCAAGGAAACGCCTGCTACAAAATCCTTACATATATAAAGAATTTAAGAGGGCGCGGACCTTTCTGAAACGCAGCTTCACAGAGGAATTGCACTGCCGTTGCACAGTCGCCTACACATACGTCTGGCCATGCTTCTTTCTCGAGAGAGATGCCTCATTCCTCGAAGGATAAATGGCCAACAGCCTCCTTAGTAGGCCAAACACTATTTTTACCGGTGGGTTGAAGGTTCGTTTATGTGAGTGATTGCATGAGTGAGCGATTAAGAGAGTGAGTGATAGTAAGAAAGTGAGCAAGTGAGAGAGTCAGCGAGTGAGAGACTATCATGAGTCAATAAGTGAAAGAGTGTATGAGAGAGTGGGCGAATGAACGGATGAGAGAGTCATTCGTTCGAATGAGAATGAGAGAGCAAGAAATTCAGGAAGATATGAACTGAGTGAGTGCGTCAGTGAGTGCCTGCCCGTATCAATCTTTACGTGCGTGTACGAGCACTTGTGCGTGAAAGTGCATACACAAAATTATTCCGTAGAGTATATATTTGCTTGCCGTGCTAACGTGTTTACAAGCGCGTCCATCATTTGCAAGACCAATGACGTCGCTGTTAAGGGCGCTCGTGCTATTTCAAAGCACTACACTCTCAGATGAAGGCATTTCAATTTACTACGGATACATATTTTTAATATTTGATTTTGGAACTTCAATCATTAAAGGGGTGACAGACATAACGTTCGTTCATTTTCTAACTTCTATCTTTACTGTAGGTAGTGACATTTACTAGTAAGTCTCCTGGAAGTAAAGTTAGTAACAGTTACTAAAGAGGCTGTGTTGTTACGACAAGCATTTAGTGTGTATACCTTCAAGTTAGTAAAAAAAAGCTGCTTTTTAACAGTCGAGTAGTAATATCCTAAATCGAGGGTCCCGTTGCAGCCTTGTATTTTGGGACCCTCTTCTGTATATTTTACTCCCTGTAACATCCTTTTATGACATGATAATAAACTGATTGATTGATTGATTGAGCGTTCTAAATGTGGTCTCAGGATTTTCATGACGCTGATTTAAAGGTGCTGCAAATACACACAGAAAAGCCGTTCTGAGAAGAAGAACTTTGATCAAGAAAGCAAACATCTTTTTTTTCCCCTGAATATCATCTTACCACTGCTTAATCGACCTTGTTTTTCAAAGAAGATGGAGTTAGAAGCAATGTTTTAACCTAAAATTGGGGTACCGAAACACCCCAACAAGAATCGCAAAGTTGTAGTTGCGATGGCGATGCGAGCCTCAACCTTTTTAGAGAAAGGCTTATATTCCTAAGTTTACTCTCAGTACAGCTGTTTTTTTTCCCGCGACTTACGTGAAGGTGGATACACCTGTCATTCCCGTTCTCTTCGATATCTTAACATTTCAGAGAAGAAAAGTTACAACACTGAAAACAGGTCAACATTTATTATCACCAATGCCACGTTATCACGTTGCAATTATCTATCGTCTACCATCGTGGAAGCCCTTGCTTTCAGTTTTCAAGCACATACCTAACAGGAACAGTTCCTGAACTCCGCTTTAGAAGTTGGGTGAAGATATGAGGTGCACTTCACGAGTGTCATTGATTGGAACAGGCTTATACCAAATGACAGAGCACCCACATTTGTGCTCAGCCACGGAAAGACTTCAATAAAGAAAAGCAAGTAAACTAACCAACTGGCAAATTGTAAACAAGAAATGAGAGGACCGAGAGGAAGAACCGTCAAAGGAGGTCGACATTTTTAAGCCGCACAATGGGATGAAACAATACAAACAGAAGATGTAGCTTTGCTATCAAGTACCACAATAGCTATTTTTCAGATTACGCTTCCTACCGACAGATTGACTCTCGAGCTTCAAAGAAAGAGAAAGACAGAAAAAAAGTCGAGCACCGAACGCATCACTTTTCTGCAACAAAAAAAAATGTTTTCTTTCTGCGTGCAGAGATTTCAGGGTGTCCCCACTTAGTAGCGGAGAATAGCTAACGTAGGTCTGTAGTTTAACCTGTTGATTTGTGCTGACTTGGACCAGACAGAAACAGTTTTGCTTAGCTGCTCGCAATATTTGTCGTTTTTATTAGCTCTAATTGACGTGTTTATATCACGCTTTCACCGTTGTTTTGATTTCACTTGACGTGAATTGAGTCCTGTCTGATACCATCTCCTTCTTTATGAAACTTTGTGACATAACGATCTAAAGAAATGATAAAAAACGTCAATTTTTTGCACCGAGATCAATCTTCAATCCTCATAAATGAAGTTACCTGAACAGTAAAACGGCGCGTCCCTCCGATACCTTAATCTATAGCCGAGATTTTTACAGGAGTAAACAGAAACGCAATGCTTGTAATTTGAACGACCATCGATGTACATATACACTTTAATTGCGCAAAAAACATAGGAAATCGTAAACGGACAAAAATGGCGACGTATTATCTCTTTATATCTCTATTTTCATCGATTACACATGCGCCATCTTTCTAGCTTGAATATACTGCTACTTCTCACGTTTGGAAGTGTTCTGGAAATGGATTTCCTATTGTGTACAATTAAACATATATCTCCTTACTTTGACTCTGAGAGACAGAACCTTTCTCATGCGTAGAGACAATGGGACAATCGGCACCTCTCCATGCAGATGTTACTGGAGTGTCGTCCTCACCTTTTGTCGACTCACAACGCAGTCAAAGCCCTACTGCTCGTTCTGAGAACTACAAGCCCCTGTGAACGCCTTTGCCTTTTGCCTAGTACCATCGCTGCATACGTGTCAGCCCATGTACTGACTATTTTCTCGTCTCTTTCCCTTCTATTTTCTCTCTCAGCTTTATACTGCCGTTTCCTATGCCCTCAGCATAGGGTAGCCAACCGGGCATATGCCTGGTTAACCGCGCTGCCTTTTCTCTTGTTCTTCCTTCCAACTCACGGTATAGCGAAAGTTGTAGTTTTTGCGAGTTTTATAAACAGTAGCACCTATTAGTTTACTATGTACCACTTAAGTGTAGCGAGAAGAGGGAAAGGACGAACGTGCTCAGGTTATTGAGATGACTGATGACAGCGTTACACAAACATGACAAGACTGAAACCTACGGTAGCGGAAAGAGCGCGCACCTGAACCAAGTCGAACGTCACGCTGTCCTACGTCACTACTTTACTCCCTGTTTCATTTGTGTCGCGTCTGAGATGTCATGCTCTTCCCATAACATCCAACACGGCATAGTGCAGCCTCCTTGTTTACGCACCACTGTGTTAAGCGTAGCTGCTACTTACTTGTTTGATTAACAAATTTGGGCTTCTGCTGAATTAAAAAAGAACAGGAACGTATACTTCCCGTACCGTCTGCTGTACACCATAATCAACAAAAGCTTTGTTAGCCGTGGTATGACAACGTAAGCTTTAAGGACAGCAAAAATCTTTGCAACATTTTCACCTATATTTTCGTGTCCTATAATAACTAAAACATCAATAAGGAAATGGATGCAATTCATGCTATATGGTCTAAGTGAAAGCAGTGAGGTTGATTGGTAATTATGCCTGCTTCAGTAAGCGTAAGTATAACTACTGCTAGCATACCAGTAATACTGCACTGTATGTTATGCGTTCCTCACTCCTAAATGAAAAAAAAAATATTATTAAAGTTCTTTTTGGGCTATAATGGTCAGGTAACATAATATATGCTGGGACTACACCGTTTGTGTGACTGCTTTGATTATAATTTAAATTTGTTGGTTTCACGCACCAAAACAATGATGTGTTTTGGGGGGCACGTCTTAGCAAAAAGCTCCAAAAAGTTTCACCTCCTGCATTGATTTAAAATGCGACTAAGTCTACGTAAATGAGGCTCTGGCCTTCCATCCAAATGCGACCTTTGCCGCCAGGCTCCAAATGATGACCTTCAGGTCACTAGCACAAGCACCGTAAAGCATGGTAAAGCCTCATACATTATATGTGATTGGAATGAATTATTTTCATAATTCGCAAGTGCGCGTCTCCTGCACTGCATATTTGAACAAGGAATGGCAGCACCTGTGGTGTTTCAAGCTGACGCATGGTCCTATAATGAAACGTGCCAGGACTCGCCTATTAGGAGTGTTTATATCAAGAAAGACAACTAAAAAACCTTCCATGTCATTGCGTAAGCAAACCGCGATTGAACGGGCTATTTGTACTGAATAATAGGCTGCCATTAGTAGCTCAAACTGCATAGCAGCTTAGCTAACTTTACAAATTCGACAAGGACCTATAGCACGCACTTGACCATGATGGAGTGAGCAACACGATGCAAATGCTTGTGTCGTGTTGCGTGCATTGTTCCCGTCTAAGTGATGGGCGATACTCCATTCACAATAGGCACAGACAAGCCGAAGGTACTCTTTTTGTCCCGTATAGTAAAGCTTACACGCCATAGGCAGTGCGTATGTGCCAAGCAAGTCCTAGCATAGCATATCCATGCATGCAATAGTACAGCAAGGGAGGTGTGCGGTGAGGGAATAAATGAATGGGTTGGGAAGTACCCATGTACTGGTTTGGAGGAGGGAAAACAGGGGAAACGGATGGGGTGAAAGAGTAAACCACAGAGAAGCCATGCACGGTATAACACAGCTAGGGGGAGGGAACAAAAGTCGGGGTGAAGAGTGATGTGACGAAAAGAGGGGGATACTTGGAAATATGTAAAAAAAACGTAATAAAGATAAAACAACACGAAGATGTACAAAAAATGAATAAAAAAGCATGGAAAAGAGGAAAGAGGAAGAAATAACATAATCAGCTTCCGATAAGTTGGCGGCACTTGCTTGTCTCCTCCACCGTTTGCTCAGATTTCACAGGCGTTAAACTAGCTTTGGCTTTTTTTTTGCGGTTGTCTTATAGGGATGTTCTAATGAAAGAACTATACCTGAGTTTATTATTTGCTATTGCCGTCATTGTCAGTGACAATGTAATGAGGTTGTAGTTGTCCTGGTTGTTGAAAATGTGGTCACTTGATCTCTCAGCCTGAAAAATAAAATATAACTTTGTCTTTAATCTTCCTGCAAAAGCTGGCAATAAGAGCCTAAAATATTGATTTGTTGTCGCGTATCTTAAGAATGGTGCAATATATGCCTGTAATGACACTCACGAATAAGTCATATGCTTTGCGGTTTTATTCATACACGTTTAACGTTGTGATATAACAAACATGTTTCTAATTTTCGTAAATTAGAGCTATATAATTGTGTTGAAATCCATCATTTTGTGAAAAAGCTTTACTTTGATCGAATCAAGATGAATCGCCACAATACGTTCCCATAACTTCTCCTTTCTTGTTATAAAAACGTTGAAATGACAAAGTCCTATGTATATATATTCAGTACCTAATTGAGCTCTGTTAGCACAATGCCATAAATAACGTCCTTCAAAACAGCCGTGTTGGGCATGTTTCTCTCCAATTTACTTGTGAACATACGAATGCCCTTCGTTCGCTATCAAATCGACGAGTTCCATTACAACGTGTTCAGCAAGTCTAACGGACTCTTTAAGCAGATTGTTTAGGGGACATATATCTAGGTGATTTTCACTTTCAAAATCAGATTCTGTATGATTGTGTGGTTAGGTTCTCTGTGCTGTCAGTCTAAATTGGTATTTCCGTTGTTTAAACCGGCGAGCTAATTAGAAAAGACCATTTCTTCTATAAAACATCACAGATCTCTCATTTTCTCACAATAGAATAATCTTACGCCATAGGTTAGTATACCAGGCACCTCGGGCAACCTCTGGGATTTGAATGATCGCAAAAAAATGCCATGTTGCGCGTTCTTCCGCATGCAGACGGTCACACTTGTCTAATAACACTGCACGTAAATTTTATATCTTTGCATAACGTAATAAATTCCGCTTTTATAAGAAAAGATTGTAACAATATAAAAACTGATGCAGTCAAATAAGCGATTAAACGAACAAGATTTTCATCTAGGGTAGGGGAACAGAAAATTTGTCGAAATGAGTATTTTACTTCATTTTACCTGAGCCAACAAAAAAGCCAGAATTTTTTACGAGATGTCCCCTTAGAAGAGGTACACGCTCTGACAAGCATCTCGAGGAATTTCGGTGGAGCTTATTCTTGGGCGATAAGATTGTGTATAGGTGTTACAAAATAAACTCCTTGTATATTGCAAAAATATATAATAAAGACCAGATAAAATTTACGTTTAATGTGAAAACAGTCTAGTCTAAAGCTCATTGCATCTGGAACATTCCTTCCCAGCTACGAAAGCATTTTGGAATTATTTTTTTGTAGGTAACAACCGACTAACATGGAGAACATACTTAACTTACCAGTACTGCAGCTGCTTGGAACAGCGCCTGCCCGAATTTATTTTATTTATTCCATTTTCAACATGCTGTTAACCCTTCGGAGGATTTTTACAGGAGTGGTAGCAGAAATAAAAGCACAAAAAACAGGCACATCAAAAGTAACAACACAATTCGGTCGGAGCAGCGTTGCTGAACAAGTACAAGTTAAGAAGAAGGAAACTACATGTGTGAATAAATTGATAGTGGACGCATTATTAATTTGATACAATCCTAAAACTCGAATCTAAATAAAATTTGAATCATTATAAACGTGGAGATGGTGCTATATTAATCAAGAACTCGACCACTCCAGTCATAGAAGCGACGGACTCTGTGAATGGTTGAATGTTCGGCGCAGCGCAGAACGCCGGATCTCCATCCTCAGTGTAAACACTCCCACTCTCACTGCGACAGGAAACTCCGCGCAAGCTTCTCCAGCAACCATTTCTCAGTGTATTAGTTTTCACGCGGCGGACCACTGTATGTACACCAGAGACGATACCGCGAATGCTTTCTGTGAAGTTCTTTTTTTCCCCCGATTCTGGTACGCAAACTGTCAGCGGGACTAGCATTGCCAAGAGCCCTCGCCTCTCTGGCCTCTCTGTGCGCGTTGTTTGTTCGTCGGCGAGTAGCGGATGCCTCGCCGTTGTTCCCCGCCCCTTTTTTGACATCACATCAGACGCAATGGGGTGCGTATACGGTCGCATATTTGAGAAATCGTCCAGCGAGACGTTTTCGTCCGCCTGACTAGAATCTCTGTTAAGCCTTATGCAGTCCCGCTAGGGGGCGGCAGGCTCGCATCTGGGGCTTTATTCTTGCGCGCTGCGATGCCGACGTCGCAAACACGCGGAGCGTTATTTCGCAGCGAGAGGGTCAGCCTCACTTATTAATCTCCGTTGCACAAACCGGCGAGACGCGGTCGCGCGTAGGGAGACAGTCTCCCTCGATGTCGCTTGCACTCTGTACGGAAACGGCATTTCGTGGGCCTAAATGCCGAGCTCTCACATCACCACGCGCATGCGACGTTAGTTTGCTGGGCCGGTGTTTACTCGTGTACGACAATCACTGCGCTAAATAATATACAAGTCGACGCGACGGCGAAATAATCAAACGAGTTATACGTACGTGTAAACAAGTTTGAAGGAAAAAGTGCTGCACAGTCGTGCGCCAAATGAGCCGCGTCTTCCTGCAATCTGTTTTTTTTTTTCAAATAAAAGTAGTTTCCTTCAACGTTATTCTTCCGAGCCGCAAAAGCTAATTGCATCAGAAATAATGCCCCTTCCCTAGCAGATAAACTTGGTCACCTGTATGACGAATTCTCTAGTTCAACACGAGCTATTTTAGGGTGATTTACCAGACCATGGAACCTTCCATGTCAACGACACGAAAGCCTTCAAGTAGATGGAAACTCAATGAACGAAAGCGGTCGAACAGCAACTTTTTGACAAGACTTGGCCAAGCCATTTGGTTCTTGATATGTTTCTTGTTTGAGCCAAGTGGATTCTTAAAGTAGTCGACTGTTTCTCTTTTCCTCAAGCACATATAGTGAGCTGTCTTGTCCCAAACATTCCTCCGTTTTCCTCACCCGTGTTTCTCTCTCGTTCTCGTTTACTCCCTGTGTGTGTTTCGCCTGATGTACAGAGCACCGGTAAGAAGATAAACGTGAAGTTCTACCTTTACATTTTGATATACATAGATCAGTGCTGCATCGAATGGGAGCCATGAAAGGTAGTCACAATGTCTTGTCTTGCTCACCGCTGCAAGCGTACATTGATTTATTTATGACTTTAGAATAAAGTATGCTACCCCTTAGGTAAATTACCGAAACACGGCGTCACTGGTTAAGCGATAGGACAAAGTATAGAGCTCAAGAATAAGCAAAATTGGCCGATTGAGACACCGGGAATGCGGAACTGTGCATATTGTTAATAGGCGTTGGCATTTCCACATAACGTTTACCTACAGTCATACGAAGGCACTGGATTGTGATGTAGCTAAAGTTGCAATATTCGTAATAGTCTAACGCAATGTTTAGTTTTACACTCGTGAAACCTTGTTTTTAGAAATGATTAAGCCAACATACCTTAATAAACCAATAAAATGTTACCTCAAACTACTTCATAAGGCATAAAAAAGTTATAGATTAAAATAGCAGTGAGTTTTGTGCGTTTGTGTTTTTTTTAATTGGAATGTTGATGGTTATTCAGTATCAAAAAAAAGAGGGGGGGGGGGCTGAATACGCAGCACTTCGGAAGCTGCTGTTTTTTTTCCGTCTCTTTTTTGGAGAAGGGGGTTTCTTTTGGATCTTTGAACTTGCCCCCAACATGCAAAATAGTTTGTGAGAAATCCCTCTTTTATTAGGCTGCTGCATTCAGGGCTCTGACATTTTCCTGGATGCTTAGAATAACTTGCGAAAACGAAGTGAGTTTACTTCCTCCTTTTATCAAGACGGAAGTTTTTGAGCAATGGTAGCGCTATTTACTCGTGCATCCTACGCAGGGGAGCTATATATTTCTTGGAAGGGAGATATAGAAACTTCAACGTTCTATTCCCAAACCCTTGCCGACTGCGACCGTCCCATTGCGTGGACCTCTTTACACTGCGCAGCACTCTAGGTGCGAACACTTCATTTTTTTCGCGATCTTGGTACGTTCTGAAAACGAAGATTCCTGCGAAATCCCACTTCAGCATTGCTCTTATCTAGAATGCGTGAGGCTCGAAACTCGCAACACATCCTTCATACGTTCGTCTTCGTGCCAGTATTTTCTCGTTCCAAGCGCAATGATATCTGCGATTCCTGTTCTGTGGTCCCACCTATTTCCATAGGATGAAGAGCTTAAGAAAGAATTCTTTCCTATAGCATACTTCATTGCGTGCCTATTTTTTGTGTCCCACGCACAAGCATGCGTAAACGATTGTGTGTGTGTGGGGGGGGGGGGGGGGGCAACTGGATAATTGCCTTTTCTTTTTACCTTTTCAAGGAGGCGCAAATTCTGCCTCATATAGTTTTCTCAGGCAAACCTGTCCCGTCCTTATTTATTAAGCGGTTTATTATGCTCGTGTAGCTTTTTAACTATAATTGTAGCCAAGATCGAACCAAGTTCTTATTTCTTGGGGGAGGGGGAGCGAGGTTGTTAAAGCTCTTGGCGATTTCAGAAAAGGACCCATTTTTGTTCAATATTTCCAAGAAAGCACCCCCCTCTCCTATAGCTTCTGGGGCGAGTAGGGAGGCAGCGTAGGGCCTCTGGTCCTAGGTACGGGCCTGATGAGAGCCGAGAACCACTGGCGTATTGCATTTCAAAAACTGTTTCCTTGCAACTTTTTTTTTCGAAAAGCCCGGGCACCAGAGACAAGGTTTCGGGAAGCACGTCATCCATACGTTCTCATTTTCGCATCCATTAAGGTACCAGCTTGCCTCGTATAGCCCACCGATAAGCAGTAAACACCGGAGAAACCAAGGTGTAACTATAATGGAGAACCCAGCGCACTCATCGTCAGTATTTGCACCGTCCGTCCTTGCGTTCGTCCATGCGTCCGTCCGTGTGTCCATCCATCCGTGTGACCATCGGTGCAGTTGTCCTTCTGTGCATCCCTCCATGCATCCATTCGTACGTCCATTCTTCCGTATGTTTATCCCTACGTCCGTGGTACTGTTCGTGTGGCCACCCCTCTGTCTGTCTATCTGTCCGTCCATGCGTCCGTCCATGCATCCGCCTCTCTGTCTGTGCGTCCATCAGTCCTTCCATCTCTCTGTATGTCCATCCGTCCGTCCGTCTATCTAGTGAACACTCCAAGTACAGCCATCTCGCATCTTTTCATCATGTATACATCATATACAAGTGCCACCACCCAGCGGACATTCTAAAGACCGATCTTTCGAGTATGTGCCATCGGTGACTACATACACTATCGGACGGTGGAAAGGGCCACACCCTAAAGAGCTTCGCCCCTAAAACTCGTGTAGCCACAAATGAAGTCCCGTACGATGCGCCAACTCAGGAAGTGTGAGCGCAGCGAATATACTCACACCGCTGAAACGTAAGCATTTGGCTACCATTGCCTCCAAATTCTGGGCCTTTACAGCACTGAAGCTCAGCGGTTGAAGCACTACGCCAAAAGGGTATGTATGCTTCATTAGAAGGATTGAGGCCCCTCTGAGAATGCTCAGCGTAACGTTGAGAGCTTTCAGAGACTCGTCGCGTTTTTCACAGCACTTTTTGTCACCCAAAAGACCTCCATCATGTCCAAAAGTCATAGCGCATTTTCTAAATAATGGCGGGATGTCGCCAAAGCAATGTTCAATTGATTGTGGGTGAGGCTAGAAAAATACCTAAATGAAACAATTTTTCAATGCCAATGCTAAATAAGCGTTCACTCTGACCAACAACGGCTTTTTTAATCTGTATTCTTTATTCATTTCGTGGGAATAAACGCATGTAAGTGCTAATTGAGGCTGCTTACGAAAATGTGTAGTTTATAGGTTTGTGCGCTTTGTTCACCATTTCAAAAACGTTTCTGCGCCAACACTGGCATTTCAGCATATTTGTGGTTATTGTACGATACTTGGTGCTGGGACGTCCTTGTAACACCCGTATTTGGTCGTTGTAGTGTCCGACCTAAGATGTAAGTGTTGACAGACACTGATGAAGTCATTTGGTTCCCCGACACCTCGTGGCAAATTAGCACAATTATTCAACTCCTCATACACTCCCATCGCAGGTGTATAGGTCTCGGGCAACGACAAAGGTTCAAGCGAAACTTGTTAAGCTTCTGGGGTGGCATCGTATAGGATGAGACCGACACCGGCGAGCGTACAAAAAATAAGCAATTCGAAGTTGGGCCGGTGACATACACAGTGTGTGTGTGCGTAGTTTTTCAATAATTAATGCTCACTTGATCGCATGCTAGTCAGCGACAATATACGATATGATATGGTGGGCTATTATAGAAATATGTTCTTTCATCGAAGTGGCTTTTCATTCCACGTTGGGATGATTGATCTTTGCCCGGGAATGAACGCATGACCGTCATTGGAGCCTGTAGCGACTGACTTTTTGCGTCTGATAAATCATCCATGAAAGTTTTATTCTCGGCATAGAGCAAGGTGACAGTTCTGAGGAAGTATTGCGCACTGCAATAGAACGAAAAGAAGAGAAGAAAGAAAAAGAAAGGAAAGCTAGAAACTGGAAAGATACTAAGAGAAATGAGACAAAGAATGAGCACAAAAAGACAGCACAGAAGTGAAGAAAAAGAAAGAGAAGAGAAAAAACGAAACAGAAAATAAAAATATAGCAAGAAAACAACCGACTATAAAATGAAAAAAAAGAAGAAAGAAATGAAGTAGAAGGTCGGGCATGCAGACGCCAAGCATCGCTTGGTCAAAATTTTTCGACAGGGCAAGAGGTCGTGAGTTTTCTTGACAGTGTCATAGCTTGTCTATCTTTTTATTTCAAAAAGAAGCCGTGTAACTTTCGTTGTAGTTTCGTGCTTTTTGAACAGGAAGCTAGAAATTACGAGTACAACGTTCTCACAGTTGCAAGCCAGACAAAACAATCATGAGTACACAAAACGGCCGAGAGGTCGTGAATGGTAAAATCAAAGTTAAAGCTACTCTCTAGCGGTAGAATGTGAAGTAGAAGACAAACTGAGCATGTAAACTGACTGGCACGAGCTTGGAATCACCATTACTTTTAAGAAAACATTGCAATAACGACGCTGGCGTAAAAGCATTTGACACGAGAGCAAACGTAAACAACAAAGATCAAAGGTGCTACGAATGTATATAAATAATATTGTCATAAAAGGCTATGCTGCGGCGACACGTGTAATAGCTTAACCTCAGAAATGCACGCGCGCCGCCTAACAAGAGCAAACGCACTCCTATCAAGCGGCTGCGTGCGAAGCCTCTCTTCAATGCACTCAACAAATACTTCTCTAGGTTTTCGGGATATTCGACTGCCTCATTATGGCTGCTTTCTATCTGTTTGTTTTTGAGGACTATGTGTGTAAATGGTCTAACCAGGCGTGACATTTGATACTTGATTTATGATCGAAACAAAGAAAATGGAACTAACCGAGCTAGAGAGTAAGAGATACAACAATTTTGAAAACTCAGAAAAAATGAAAAAAAGTAAAAAGAGAAATAATTAACCAGTGCGACACTCAACTGAATACTTCAAAACCGTGAAAATTGCATGACCTTTATAAAAAATCCGGGTAAAATATAGAAGCCCTGCATTACTGCGTATGGTTTTCTTTCGTCCGATCGATGGCCTACAATCAGGCACTGACGAAACTACACTAATGGGGCGACAGATCTTTTCTTAGCAGAACACGCGAGCCTAAACCGGTGGCCGCCGGTGTTCATTGCAGAGTTTGAAACCCAGAAAGGAGTGTTTTCGCAGTTTCTACATAATTTGGAATTAGTTCTACCACAATTCTCTAAGCCAGTATTATTTCCTATAGGCTACCGTCGAGCCATTTGGTTTTCACGTGTAGTTTTACTTTAAGCCGAAAGCTTCACAACAAACCACCCGTCAATTGTTGCTCCTAAGATCATGTATGGCACAGAATTGCTGACTTTGAGGAAAGTCGTCGGTAAGCTTAGCAACACCTCACCTAACGCCGAGAGTCGCAAAACAGGCAGCTTCGTTCTGACAGCTACGCACGACACCGATTCGCACAACGCGTGAGAGGCACAGAAATTTTCATGAGTGTTGTTTCTTGATAACTGCATACAATTTTAAGAAAAAGGCGCATAAGTTCGTGTGTTTGCCTAATGGTGCTTTGTGGCGAAGCAACTAAGGCCCGTAATCACAACCATCCTTGACATTGCCTCGAGTTTTTCTCAAGTTTCGGTACCCTTTGAATGCGTTATAAAGGCACAAAAAATAGTAATGAGGTAAAAAACCACAACACGATTCGTTCATGAATACTGGCCTGCTTTCTACACCAAGTGCGATAAATGCTTATACCCGATGAAAAAACTTGGGGTAAGGCTGATAATGGTTTGTGAATACGGGCCTATATAAGGAATGGGGGTCGATTCCTTCTCTGTAGTAGTAGTAGTAGTGGAAGTAGTAGTAGTAGTAGTAGTAGTAGTAGTAGTAGTAGTAGTAGTAGTAGTAGTAGTAGTAGTACGTAGACACCTCTAGTTTATGAATGGTTAAATAAATGTCGTTTTGTGTCTATGTCCTTTAAAAGAAATTCAATAGATGTGTAATAGAAGGACGGGTGGAAAGAGAAACGGACAGACAGACAGACAGACAGACAGACAGACAGACAGACAGACAGACAGACAGACAGACAGACAGACAGACAGACAGACAGAAGGACGGACGGATGGACGCTACACCCACTCATAATCATTCACTCCATGGATATGCTGCGATGTCTAGGGGCGAAGCTCCTGGGTCTGTACATCATGTCTCTCTTGGTACGTGACCGCCTAGTTCTATGACTCAATCAGCTCGTGCGGACTGACAGACAGATGGACGGACGGATGGACAGACGATTCACGGTTTACCGATAAAAGCCATCGAAGCTTCGCCCCACTCATCATCATTCACTCCGTTGACATGCTGTATTTTTTATGTCTTCTGCCTGATCCGATCAGCTCATGTGAGCTCCTCCTGCAATCTCGTCCAAGACGCCGAACGCCCGCTCAAACGCGAGCGGCTCCTCATGGCGTTGCACTGCCGCGCAGCCGGAGGAGGAGGAGAAAACTTTATTCATCCCAAAAGGGAAAGGTGCGGTGGTGGAGTGTCAGAGGAGCCTACCCAGCGTAGGTCTCCGCTACCCTCTTGGCCCAATCCAAGATCTGGTCCTGGACCTCGGGTGCCGAGCTGCACATAGCAGCCTCCCACTGCTCCTTACTATTAATGTGTAGAAAATTGGGTGGAGGGTTTCCAGTACACCCCAACATGATATGGTCTAGGTTAGCTCTTTTTTGACAGAAAATGGACAAAGCAGAGGGGTATATCGCAGGGTGTATAAAATGGCGAAAGGATGGGGTAGAACGTACGTGTCTGTAACTGCCGCCATAGTATTTCATGATAGCGCGAGGCTCCATGATGTAAGGGGGGGATATAGTGCGCTGTAGGCGGTAGTGATTTGTTATACGATCTCTCGCGCTGAAAAAGGCCGCGTGGTCTAAGGCGCCATCAGAGGCCTGCGCTCGGCCGGTCGTTCCTTGAGCACAGGTAAGAGCCGCCTCAACAACGTCTTGCGTCGGAGGATGTTTCTTAAGAGTTGAAAGGGCAGTTGAGGAGATGAGACCTGCGCTGAAGTTGCGTATGGCAGTTGTGGAGTCACTTACAATCATAGTGATATTGGGGATGGATATACCTAAAGCGATGGCAGCCTCCTCTGCCTCCTCCGAAGAGTTGACAGTGATGGATGCCGTTGTGGGTGCCTTGCCGTTATAGTCGACAGCAGAGAGAACATAGGATGAGGAGGATGGGTATTCTGCCGCATCGACATAGAGCACGTCATTGGTTCCATGCATTTTTTTCTGAAGAGCTTTTGCTGTTTGGATTCTACGCTTAGTGTGATTTGTTGGATGCATGTTTTTAGGAAGGGGTGGTATGAGTAATTGTTCGTGTATGTTTGGGGGAGTGTTGTATTTAGCATTGGTGAGTGAGGTGAAGTTAATTCGGGTAGACGATAAAATGTGGCGACCTGCGCTAGTGGTCGCGAGCCTTGCGTATTGAGCTATTAAATGGGCTTCACGGATTTCACGCAGGGTATTTATGACTCCTATCTGGTGGAGTAGTGCGTTAGAGGTATTGATTGCAATGCCTAGCGCGTATCTCTAAACTCTGCGGAGGAGGGTGTTGACCGATTCCTCCTCGGCTAATTTAAGGTGAAGGTAAGGGAGGGTATATGTGATATTACTAATCACAAAAGCTTGTATTACACGAAGTAACTCTGACTCTCGGAGCCCTCCATCTTTCCCTGAGATTCTTCCTATTATTCTTAGGGTGTTTTCAATGGTATTGCGTAAAGCTTCGAGTGTGTACGTATAAAGTCGGTTGTTTTGGATAAATAAACCTAGCACAAGAATGCGTGATACTCTAGGAATGAGGCACCCATTTATGTGAACTAAGATAATTGAAACGTGTTTGTTCCGACGATTAGCTAGTAGAAGTAGTAACTCTGATTTAGTTGGGGTACAATAGAGATTCATCTGATATGTTAGTGCTGCTATTATATCTACAGCTGTTTGTAGGGTGTCTTGAATGTGTCCATCTGAGCCTCCTTTCACCCATAAGGTGATACCATCGGCATAGATGGAGAAGTTCAAGTCAGGGGTATGTTGAAGAGCGTTAGGTATATAAGGGTAGCATAGCCTTGTTAAAAAAGATTGGAGAGAGCACTGACCCTTGAGGTGTTCCGAAGCTGCCTAGTGTATAGGGTGAGGAATGTTCTGGTCCTAATGTTAATGTAGCTGTGCGGTATGTGAGGAAGCTTTTGATGTAAGAGTAGATTTTAGCGGCACAGGAAATGCAGTTGAGGCCAGCATATATAGCTGAGTGGGCTACGTTATTGAATGCTCCATGTATGTCCTGACCAAAGATTGCCTGAGTATCCTCGCTCTGGTTAGGAGTTGTGATGCCGTGTTGAAGGGAAGTATCGCATCTTGCGCTGATAGTGAGGGCCTAAAACCAATCATTTCTGGAGGCAGTAGTCCATTATCCTCCACGGGTCTCTGGAGGCGTGCAAGCACAACATGCTCCATAGTCTTTCCGAGACACGATGTTGAGGAAATGGGCCTCAGAGTTTCTACTGAGGAAGCTTTGTTCGATTTAGGTATAAATATGACTCTGGCATCTTTACACGAAGGTGGAAAGGTGCCCGTGTCAAAACAGTCGTTAAAGTACTCCGTCAAAGCTTTATTAGAAATAGGGTCAAGACTTCTTAGTAATTTGTCGTTAACGCATCGCGGCCTGAAGCCGACGTGGTACGGAGTGTTGCGAGGGGGTGCCTAACTTCCGCTTCCGTTATCGGCGCATCTAATGACTTATTAGGTTTCCCTGCGTAAGATGGTATAGAATGCTTACGTAATTGAGGTAAATGCAACGTGCGGAGGTTATCGAAGAGCTGTCCTAAATGGTCACTGTGCTTGTGTAACAGTTTAGTGATAGCGTGAGAGTGTCGTGCGCGAGAAGTGCCGGGGTCTAGCAGATGTCTAAGAAGTTGATACGTTCGTTTATTACTGAGGTGGTCATGCGTTCCTTCACAAAGCTGACCCCATTGCTGTGCCGCCAATTGAGTCGTGTATCGCTCGATTTGTTGGTCTAGCTTCGCTATCCTAATGCAGAGTTTCCTGTTGTGGCGCTGGTGTTTCCCCCGTCGCAGAAGTGACTGTTTTGCTTCCCACATATGGAGAAGTTTGGAGTCGAGAGTAGTTATCGGGGTGTCGGGGGGTAGAGTCTTCGTGTGAAATTCAACATCTTTTTGAAGCTGTTGAGTCCACTCGGTAAGGTTGAAATACGTGAGGGAGCGGTGCTGTTGCGGGTCTCTCTAAATTTGTCCCATTCTGTGAGCATCAGTGGTTTAGGTGCAATGGGTCTGTGTTTTAGTTGTAAAGTAATGCTAATAATGTAATTATCACTGCCAAGATTAGTTTGGGTGTTAGTCCGAACCATTGTTGGGGCATTGTGAGTGAGGGTAAGATCGGGGGTTGTATCTTTGTTCACACTGTTGCCCAAACGAGTAGGATCCTCCGGGTCGTTGTGCAGTGTTAAACGATGTGCCTGAATATGGGACCAGAGGGCTCTACCTTTCGGTGTAGATGCGGTGTAACCCCACGTTGGGTGGGAGGCGTTGAAATCCCCCACCATGAAGAGGGTGTGTCTGCCTGCCGAGGATGTAGCTCGGGCAAATAGGGAATCGAAACGGTGCCTTTCCTATTGTGGTCTACTATATACGTTGAGAATGTATAAGAATGGTGAGTTGAGTTTATCAGGTAGTATGTGGAGAAAGTCGTGGTCAATGTCGATGTCAGCAAATTTTGAATAGGTAACTGTAAGGTACTTTTGAGTTGAGACAGCAGTGTTTGGTTTAGTATCATCCGGGTTTTGATGCGTTCTATAACCTGGAAGCTGCACTACACAATTTGTTTCTTGTAACGCAATGATTGGAGGAGGGGTAGATTGTGATTTGATGTACTGCAGGAGGTTCGCCTTTTTTCGGCGAAACCCCCTGCAGTACCATTGCGATACGCGGTGGGGGGGGGAGGAAGGAAAGAAATGAAAGGCTGGGAGGTCAACCAGACGCACGTCCGGTTTGCTACCCTGCACTTGGGAAAGGGTGAGGGGATTAAAGGAGATGAGAGAGAGAAGTCTTGCCATACGCAAAGTTCAGTGTGGTTACGAGCAGCCATTTTTGCTAGGTTGATTTGGCTTAGGTTGGTCAAGCTCTGGATAGTTAGCATGGACCATGTTGATCCACTGCGTGGCTCTATCTAGGGTTTGTCGCATCAGTAACACGGCTTGCTGTATCGAGGCCACGGACTCATGTAGCTTCTGCAAAGAAGCTGTGGAGAAGGTAATAAAATTGTCTAGCTTTTCCTCAAGCTTGGTTACTTTTGCTTTTTGTTTGTCAACCTTCTCTAGTGTTGCTTCGACTTGGTCTACTCACTCATCGAATGACAATGTAGGAGTCGAGACTTTTCATTTTTGCGCAGGTGGTTGAGCGGGGTGCCCAGCTGTAGGGGTGATTGAGATGGAGCTGGTGCTGGTGAGATAGGTGTAGGGGTGAAAGATGAGGCGGGGAGATGTGGGGAGGTAGATGGTTGTTTGAAGGACTGAAGCTCTGGGCGTAGTTTTGCATTTTCTGCCCTCAATTTAGCCATCTCCTCTTGCAAATAGCTTGAGCTGCTTTTGAATGGAGCTTTCAGGGGAGGCTACATCAGCCCAGCTCACCTCGTGTACAGGGCCAGTCCGAGGGCTAGGGTCTTGATGAATGCTTTTGTTGTGGCTTCGGCTGCGGCTGCGACTTTTTCGGCTTTGCTGTCTTGTGATACTGGGTGAGCGTTCTCTAGGGGCGTTCTTGAAAGATGGGCTTGGGTCGAGGAATGGAACTGCATCTTGCTGGAAAGTTGAGGGTGCGTGCTTTGGTTTGGGCTTGTAGAGCTGTGGGCACTGGAGAGAGCCCGCGGGGTGATCACTGTTGCACACCACACACTTAGGTGCACTTTTGTGATCAAGGAGGGGGTTCGGAATGCCACACATTGGACATAAAGGCTGAGGGGCGCCTGGGCATACGTCTGGTCTGTAGCCAAGCTTGCGGCAGAGATTACAGGCTTCCGTCTTATGACGATAGCGTATGCATCTGGTGATGCCACCCTGATAACTTATGTAGAAAGGCACGCGCGTACCTTCGAAGGTGACCAAGATGAACGTTGTGGAACCCATGCGATGTCCGGTCAGGATGAGGCCTAGTCTGTCATTGTGCCAATAGACTTGACGAGATCATTTCAGATGTGTGTTCCAAAGGAATACTACAGATGACCCCTCGGCAGGTATTCGATGAATCGGTAATGTGGGGGACCACTTCAAAGCTGCGCTCGTCCATCTTGATGGACTTGATACGGTGGTATGCTTCGGTGCGTGCCGAGTCCGGTGTGCTTATGAGCAGAATGATGCTTACAGAGTTGATGCGGTATTGGTCATGTAGGGAGCTTGTGAGCGCTGCCGCTTTTAAAACGGAATGAATGAGCTTCGGAAGTGGAGTGTCAGCACAGCTGAGGCCTCCACGTATTTGCAGAACTATTTTGTAGTCGTCCGCTGGAAGTAGAGGGGGTCTGGGGCAGTGCGACGAGTCGATGGGAGAGCTTTCTGTGACTCTTCTTGCGAAGTGTTGATGTCAGGCGTCGATTTCTTCGGGGATGAAGTGGGCTTTCTGACCCTGGTATACACTTGACGCCAGCTGCCTTCATTATCGTCGAAAGCTTCAGCGGAGGGACGCTCCTTTCCCTCTGTTTCGTGGATGACCATGTTGGTAGGCCTAGCCGGTAGGCCTAGCTGGTAGGCCCACCGAGGTAGTCGAACGCTGCCACAAATTCGATCTGCGTTGATGCGAACTGCAAAGCCCTCACTTGAAATCACTTCAAATGATGCGGTCGATTCCGTAGAAAGCTTCACATTTGGTCAAGTTGCCATTGAATGACTCAGTCAGAAACAGGAATTTTTCCGGAGCGCTTGCGAAACGCGACCGCTCATGGTGGCGTGTATTGCGCGTCGCAGCTGGAGTGACGGAGTGGCGTCTCTTATGGATGCCTAAGATGCTAGAAGAGACGCTGGAGTCTCGGGACTGCATTCATTGGGCCGTTTGCTCCCTCTGGGAGCGCCACTCGCATCTGCTTCTGACGATGTAGGGAATTTAAAATCTGTCTCTGCATGCTTCGTTTGCGGTGTGATATGACATATGCTCCACCACAGACACACAAGTGGGCACCTGTAAAAGAACTTGTTGTTGGGCTAGTTGGTACAACATTTGTAAAAGTTAATTCGAGCGCGAACACACGACACGATCACTCACACACCTGTTTGATGCCTGGGTGTGTGCGTGTGTGAGTGATCGTGTCGTGTGTTCGGGCTCGAATTAACTTTTAGAAATAGGAACGTTCATACACAATAAGCTTTTTAGGGGCATAGCTGTTTAGGCCAAGGTTCTTGTCTGCAATGTATGTAGTAGTAGTCATTGTAATATCGAAAACCGTTGGTAGAAGTTAGCCACCTCCATGGCTGGACTAAAGGAGTGGCACGCGCAACGAGAACGAAACCCACGCACGTTAATCATAAGTAGAAATAGAGTTGTTTTCGATGAAATAACTAACATAGACGAGAATTAGTGACCTAATCTCCACTATAGCTCGCTTTGAATTTGATTCGCACTTAAAAGAAATTGGCAGATCTCACGTACAGTGGGAATCTATGACATGCGAAGCACGAATGAGGTAGGTTGATATGCCACTTTCAAATCACCAAAATGTTATGAGGTGGACGTAAATTATGCCGTGCACGGCTTCCGTGTTATGGTTATCAAGTTTGGATGAGTCGTTTATCTTTGTCATCTATTCACGCAACGCGATGCCAAATTTAGTATATGTGGAGCTAGCGAAACGGCCGCGTTCACGCTATCAGCGTGGTATGTTATCAGGCTTTTACATGACACGCGTCTCATGATTATCATGTTTGCACCAGTCATAAACATTCGTCATCCATTGACGTCACGTAACACCAAACTTTGTATATGTGGAGCTAGCGGAATGACTTCGAGTGCATCATGAAGGGCCCAATATACTCCAACGTAACGTTGACGCACGTGCACGCTGGGCACAGTAACACCACGCTAGCAAAACGCAAGCACTCTATTAGTGTGACAACGTGGTGGTGAAAAGCATTTATTTACAAGTAAGAGAGGTAAGGGTGGCCTTAAAGCCCGACACTGTATAAACTGTAGGAGAAGTCCCTAGTCCGGGACCCCTGAGGCTTCTGCGGCGGCACGCGCTCTGGCCACAAGGGCTCTTTCACGCTAGCGTGAACGGCGCGACCAGCGTCCGTCGTAGCAGCCCGACGACAACCAGCGTGAAATGCGACCTGCAGCATTTGGCGCCAATTCGTTACCTACAGCACTGTGTCTGCCCGTTTTCGAGACGGAGGGATGCCGGATATGCTGAAACGAGCATGCGTCAAAGAAACGCTGCGCGCGCCTACGAGTATATGGCAGGACCGGCGCCTGGTGTGGCAACACTGGCGTGACGCGACGAAACTAACACCTGTGCGCACACGCGCCGGGTCACATCGAAGTGTATTGGCCCCTTCAATGTGGCATGTAGACATGTTCTCACATGACACGCATCTCATGATTATCCTGTTTGCACCAGTCCCATACCTTCGCCCTCCATTGACGACACGTAGTACCTGATTCGGTATATGTGAAGCTAGCGAAACGGCCGCGAGCGCATCATGAGCGTGGAATGTAGTCGTGTTGTTACATGACACACACCTACACTGATTGTTATCATGTTTGCACTAGTCACATATCTTAGTCATCCATTCAGCCCTCGTAATACCAAACACTGTATATGTGACGCTAGTGAAACGGCCGCGAGCGCATCATGAGCGTGGCATGTAGTCATCTTGTCACATGACACGCATCTCATGATTGTCATGTTTGCACCAATCACATACCTTCGTCATCCATTCACGTGCTGTAACACCAAATTTGGTATATGTGACGCCAGCGAAACGACCGCGAGCGCATCATGGGCCTAGCATATAGTCAAGTTGTTACATGACGCGCATATCATGATTTTTATGTTAGGGTCTGTCACTTGTGTTTGCCATGCAATCTTGTCATACCATACCAGTTTTGCAACATTTCGTGTGAACGAAACCACCGCCAGAGTAGCAAGACCATGAAGTGTAAATCATGACATTCTTGACGTATGTGTCATGATTTTCATGTTACGACTAGTCAAATATGCTCGTTATATAGTCATGTTATGCCATACCAAGTTTGGCATTGATCACACCACTGTGGTGATTTTATTATTCCATGTTTCAACCCGCGTTAGCACGAGGAATTTTAAGGCCCCTTTACAGCCACGCATCATATCATTGTACATATCCCTAGTCAATTGAAATGGCGCTCTTTGGACATAAATTGGCCCTTGCGCCATGAAAAACTTCTCATCATCATCAAGTTTGGTATTGATACCATTATTGAAACAGCCAGGAGAGCTAAAAGTCGTAGGCGGCTAGATAGATAGATAGATAGATAGATAGATAGATAGATAGATAGATAAATAGATAGATAGATAGATAGAGAGATAGATAGATAGATAGATAGATAGATAGATAGATAGATAGATAGATAGATAGATAGATAGATAGATAGATAGATAGATAGATAGATAGATAGATAGATAGATACGCTCAAAGTCACCGAAGTTCGCTCAGAAATGCTTCGCATTTAAAAACTAGTAACGGAAGGACGCACTTTGAGCCCTCTCTGACCAGAACAGGCTTCCACGTTAAACTCTCTGGGCTAATCTCCTTGGTTTTAACAAGGTTTAGCGAGGGTTGGGCTGGCGTGTCGGGAACTAGGGGCGGTGAAGGGTGGGAACTAGACACGAAGCGCAGGCTGTAAGAGAGTGCATGCGGGCACTCCTCAAGTGCGGCCATGTCGCCTCTCACTTAGCCCTTGGAATGTCCACTGAATGGCGGTACTTCTATATGATGAATATATGATGAAAATATGCGAGGTGACGGTCCTTGGACTGTTCACTATATGGAGGAACAAATGGACAGACGCACAGACGAACAGATTGACAGAGAGACAGATGCACGGATGAACGCACAGACGGACGCATGGATGGACGGATGCACGCAAGGACGAATAAATGCACGGGCGGTTGTACGGACGAATTTAGGGGCAATTAGACAGACGCACGGATGGACGCATGAACGGACGCACGAACGGACACAGGGAAGAATGAACGGAAGCACGGATGAACGGACGGACGTGTGAATGAACGGATGGATGAACGCACAGAGGGACGGAAGCATGAACGGTTGCACAGACGGACGCATGAACGGATTGAGTGAAGAATGAACGAATGGACGAACACGCAGACTGACCGACGGATGCTTCGCCCCACTCATCATCATGCACCCCGTAGATATATTGTGATTTTTTTATTTCAAAGCATTTGTTCAAAGTGGGGTTTACGGTGCAACATTCTATGTACTCCCAGAAGCAGGAACGGAGAAAAAGTGTTAGCCATGTTTTGTGAATGGCCCAAGCCCGCAGTTGATGCGCACTTCTCTAGTAAGTACGCGACAAACACTCTGATTGTTGATCATGTTGTCTGCCCAACTAACAGTTTTACAACAATGTCTGAATCAACACAGAATAAATTCCGGGCCACAAGTACCTTAATAAAAAGAACTCCTTCCCGTCCATGTTGTCTAGGTTTCTAATTTGGTGTGCTTGATTCGCCAGTCTCCGAAAATCACTGGGTCTCTTATGCGTTCCTTTCGGATGACTGTAAGCGAGAAATTATATCATCAAGGCGCACTTGCTGCCTATCTATGCAGCTGTACAGCTCTTTTCTCCTTCGTGAAAGCACGGAAAAGAGCATGACACTCGGTTGAAGTATACATTCACTGCATCAAATTTACATCGTCAAGGCACAGCGTTCACCAATTATGCCATTTACTTTCAATGGTAAAGGACTATAGTCAATTACTGCTCTGAATTTTAATGAGCATAAGACAAGGTTACCACTTCGTGGCATCCTAGCTAAAAAGATAAACTGCAGTGACGCTTAAGCGACATTCCCACAGTACCTTGAAAAGGACTCTTATACATGTTTGTGATTCTGCTTGCTGACATGCTGATCAGCCCCTCAAATGCGGTTGTACAGCTGAATTAAATCATATGATAATCTTAAGGAATAGCATCCGAATGTTTTTGATACATCGACTCCACCGAAAATAACTTCCTCGAAGCGAGCAGTGTTTTCTTTCTGCATCCATGTTGCTGCACCGTCGGTTAAGGCAATACATGTTCTTCACTATAGCTTACACGGTGATATACTCGCTGTCACTGCCACGGGATAACACGCGAGCGATTACAGGCCGTCGAAGGCCGCTGAAGCTCCACATGATCCCGAAGAGCTCACTCATTAACGATGCAGTATAGGGAATGGCTGAGCGATGCTGGGTCGTGCGGTAATTAACTGAGAAACTGGATGAGAAACGTGAGCTGCCAAGCCGCTTGCTTTTTTTGACGTTGCGTAAGCGCCTCAGTAAGTCATGGACCAAAAATAGAGTGCCTTCTTTGACACAGACGCGCGCGAATACATAGTGAACAAACAATAAAGTTGAGCTCTCGATGACTGCTTCTTCTCAGAAGATGCTTCTTGCAGGGCTGGTGCTTCGCCAAAAACGGCACGTTAATTATAACGTACATCGTCGCGTTAGGCTGTGCCGTACCTACCAACTCAACGTCCGCCTGGATGCCTAAGCTATTTCGAGTGCAACGCGTGAGGAGGGAGGGCGCAGTTGATGCATAACCTGGCAAGGCATTCGTTAAATGAACAGCAACAGTCGTTATAGACTTTTTGAAGTCATTCCTGTTGCGTGAAATTACGCGACATGTTATAGGTGATTTTTTCCTAGTAAACGATGTACTATATTAGGAAGCCAGCGTATACCTTCGTGGTTTCTTAGAAATTACTAAGCATCGACTGCGCACAAAGTTCGGCCTTATATCTTTTTCGTTGATCAATCCGAAGAAAGCTTGGTGGAACCAATTAGTAGCTTTATTATTGTTTTAATTTGTAATTTTGCGATATATTTATGTGACAGCGGGGAATAAGGTCGCGTGCCGGTAGCTCTGGAACCGGGAACCATGCTTCTTTACCAGTAGTGTTAACCAGGTGGCTGCTGATCTACATTGAAGTTTCTTGTAATGTTGGGAGTGCGGGACCCCTTGTAATATTGCCAGAAAAAAAAATTTAAACGGATGTGGCCGGATGGTCTGATAATAGATAGATAGATAGATAGATAGATAGATAGATAGATAGATAGATAGATAGATAGATAGATAGATAGATAGATAGATAGATAGATAGATAGATAGATAGATAGATAGATAGGCGTTACGATGGGTGAAAAACAGTTGGTCGTTTTTCATACCAAAAAGTATTCATTCTTCTTTAGCTTTACACGGAGAGCTGTCGCAAGCTGTATAGATGAAGCAGAGTCTGTCGGTATAAAGTAGGCTTCGACGTTGTTCCCTTTTTCAAAAAGGGAAGAAGCAATACATCCTATTTTGATACCCTCGGGGAGAGCCGCCTGAAAACAGTAGCAAGACATGACGAAGGCTAGAATTCGGCTCGCCGGAGTGACAGTTTCAAACCGTCTTGGTTTGAGCAAAGGATTGCGAAGATAGGCCAGGAAGTAATCTTGGGAGGCAAAACAAAAAGAAAAAAAACTTCCGTTTTTTTTTGCTGTTGTCTCAGTGAGTGAAGCGGTTGAAGTTATTTCAGCATTTTAAGTGCAAAGAAACCTTTTTCTGTCATATGTAAGAAACACATAGTAGCATTCGTTTTATGATGCCCATAAACAGAACATTTCCGTACATTTAATTTGCAAGCGACAATGATATGACGATGCTCATTTTATTCGCTGGAGAAAAGAAATACGATAGATTATCTCTCGTACGAACGTCGGTTTAACGAATATTTAGAAACTAATGAACTTTTGGGAAATCCTGGGCGGCCTATTTTATGTATTCTATGCGAAAATCTTTCAGTTGGACAAACTTCGGACTAGTGAATATTTTACTTGAACGATTTTCATCTGCCGACCTTGGCTGACTTTTGAGATTAGTTGTTGAAGTTTAGCGCTCTGAATCACTGCAGTAGCCGATGCGTCACGCCCTTAAATCACCCATTCATCGTCGCTGGTGCACGATCACTTGTACATGCAGCCTCGCCGAGACAAAGCGGCCATGCGGAAGACTGAAACAAACCACTTACGCTTTAGTACCGATGCATAGCATTCAGATTCAGTAATTCTTTTCAGTTTTCACCCGAAAGCTAAGCAAGAGACAGTAGAAGAGTAGATGCTTGAAGAGTGCGACAAAAAAGTAATGGTTGAAGCAGCTTTCAACGCGGAGGCTGTGCCCAGAAACGTACTCTCTCTCTCTTTCTCTCTCTCTGGGCAGCTCTGTTTCTTCTTGCGCATCATGGACGCCCCTCTAAATGAAAATTATGAATTTATTCTAAAAAATCATTTTCACGCGTCTGATTCGATTTTTATTTGCCCTACGCTGTCCCTTATTCTAGTGACTCTACAAGTTATTCAACTTTCACTTATGGGAGCTATTTTTATTGGTCGCAAAAAGTTCGCACACTGAGAGTTCACTGTGTTATGCCTAAAAAGCATGGACTGCTGGGTGAGTGAGTAATCCATCTTAACTTTTTTTTCGTGCACTCAGTAAAGATTAAGCCCGACTTAACCATAGCAACTCACCAGGTGTTGAAAAGAATCAAAGCAGTGTTTCGATTATGAACGTTGAAAAAGACATTGAGATCCTTGTTTCTTTTGCTATCAGCTCAGGTTACGCTGTGCCATGTACGATAATCGATAACAAAGTTGGCTCCGTCAACTTTGAAGTGACGCCTATTTCTGCAGCGCAAACAACAAACTGAATAAACTGGTCATTGATTGAAATTACTGTTCACCGTCTTGATCTATTCCGAACTCAATACACAATCTAGCTGCTGTTCTCAACATTGTCACCGTTGAAAATAAAAAGGTTGTACTGTTTCGTGACATCAACATTAACCTAATGGATACAGATAATTCAATTCAATTCACTTCAATTCAAGTCAATTTTATTTAATCCCAAGGGTTAGGGCAGGCTCAAGAGAAAAGTGACGTTTTGTCACTTGTGGAATAACAGCACCAAAGCGCAGAGTGATTATTTGTTGCCTTCGGGCTTGAATCTCTAATTTCATCCCCTACCCGATTTTTAACGCAGTCCGACTAATACCTTTATTGACCACGCAATAAGTAAAATATCACTCCAACACCAAGCGCAGAAGTCAATGATGTGCTCATCACTGATCATCTTCCCGATTTGTGACTTACGCCGCTAATCCATCTCGTCACAACACGTGTCACATCACTGCAAATTTTAGCCAGGATAAATTCATTAAGGTAATTCGTGGTAGTGAATGGACATCCAGGGGTAACCCGAAAATCCCGACGAAGCAATAAATATTTCTGTGCCTTATTTCTTAAAGCTTTCTATGGAAGTACTAAAACTGTTACAAATAGGAAAACATATCAGTTTCACCGTAATCTCTGGCTAACTGAAGGTTAGTTAACAGGCATGCGAAAAAAAGTCAATTACCACAAGAAAACTAGAAAAAACAGGCATTTAGATTGAGTCTGTGACCTAGGTATAAAAAAATAGTCCAACATCTTGAATAACAATCTGAGAAAATCCAAACAACATTACTATAAAAAATAGCTGTGTAAGTCAAAAAACAACAATACGACAACACGATGAGAAATGAATACTTTTCAACGACGTTTCAATGAGACCCCAGGTCAGTACTCTCATTGATAAAATTAGGTATAAACATCAAATATATACTGAATCCTGCGGTATAGCTGGGTCATTCAGTGAATACTTTTATGAAGTATACAGTGTCGGGGCCAAAATTTCGTCATACCTTTCCCTCGTTGCACTCACTAGTTTTTTTTTGTTTCTCTGAAGATGTTTATTCTACTCTCTTAAATCTAAGAAACTGTAGCGCAGAGCTCGACAATATAATAGCATTTCATCTAAAGCTTGCTGCGCCACTTATTGCAAAAGTAATAACTAATATATTTATTATCATTTTTGAGTGTCGCACGTTTCCTAGCTCACTAAAAAAGGCTGAGTGAATTCTAGCGCTCAAATACATGCGATACGACAGATGTCCGTAACTATAGCCCTATTTCTCTTTGGTTATCAATCAGCGAAGTTATTGAAAACATATCTTTCAAAGGAATTAATAAGTACCTCAACACATCCAAGTTGCTAAAGCTTTGTCAAATTAATTTCTGTGCAGGTAGCCTAGTAAATTTAGCAGTACTTTCATTAACCGATATCTTAAAGTTTTTTAGACATAACGGTAATTTTACCATATCTGTATTTCTTGATTTCACGGAAGCATTTGACACTATTAGTCATATCATCCCATTTACCAAACTAGAGTTCTTGGGCATCACTTGTTCATCCTTAACCCTCATAAAAATTACCTACTTCATCGTGATCAATCAGTGTGCATAAGGGTTGTTTAATTAATCAAGCGTTACAAAAGGATTCCAATTTTGAGCTCTCAATATTTCGAGTTTACATTAATGATTTATGCAAATCCCTCAATGATACTGAAGTTATTCTTTACACTGTTGATACGACTATTCCTACGTCGGAAAAATTATTAACAAGTCTGATCACTAAGCTAAACAACGCTGACCAATGACGTTAAATGACGGCGTTCAAAGAACTTAATTTTAAACCCTCTGAAAGCTCAGTTGATCGTTTTTACAACTTTTCAAAAAGTGCTTTCATTCATGCCGCAAGTGTCCATTGACAATCATTTCACTCCTTCATCTTACTATATGTTTTTCTAGGCATAAAATTAGACCATTATTTGAACTTCACTTACTTCATCGTTTTCCACAAACAGAAAGCGGTCTTCGGTATAAAATCACTCATCACAGCTCATTTTTTTCACTTGACGCCTTATTTGTTCTACTATTCACCTTCATGCACAATCACATCACCTGTAATATTACTTCTTGGGGAAATTCATATAACACTCATCTTTCATTCATGTATGACATCTAGAATCAGGTCATTTGCATTATTACCAAAAGTTCTTTTTATTCTGATGCTTTTCCACTCCTTCAGGGTATTTTCATTCTCATTGTGCCTGGCTTGTTTAGATTTCACTCAATCATAATGTTACTTTAACAACTTAACAAGCAGCTGGTGTGTTAAATAATTGATCCTAGATTACTCACGAACACTAATAGCACTAGGTTAGTGTATATTGACAACGCCATTTTACCTAAAGTAACACCAAATGTAGCAAAATGACATCCTCCCTCGCGGTGAATAAATCTTGGGATGCCTTGTCGTGGTGGTCTAGTGGCTAAGGCACACGGCAGCTCACCCGCAAGTCGCGCGATCGAATCCTGCCTCTGGCGGCTGCATTTTCGATGCAGGCGAAAATGCTGTAGGCCCAAGTGCTCAGATTCAGGTACACGTTAAGGAACCCGAGGTGGTCCGAATTTCCGGAGCCCTCCACTACGGCGTCTCTCATAATTAATGGCATTTGGAACGTTAAACCCCACATATCGATCAATCAATCAATCTTGCAATTATTTGACATACACGCTAAAGTCATCATGGTCATAGCAAACATTAAAACATGAACTAAAAGTTTTATAATGCAGAGTTAGCTTATCATCGATAATTATTAGCTGTCTAAATATATGGTACCTAACTCCCACTTATTTGTAACTTCAATTTATATTTTATCACCTGCATATTTACGCCTAAACCAATTCTTTTGCACTTGGTGTAAGCATTCAAAGTGTTTTTTGTTTTTTCTGAATCGTTCACTATATACTTTCACTTGCGCTATGTAATTTTGACACCTTGCCTAATTTCTGTTTCTTGTGTTGTTGTTAAGTGAAAATCCAGCTGCAGTCGCTTGACCTTCGGACTACTGTTTGCATACTACAAAACGTGAACTTTTGTATTTTAAATGAATAATAAACTGAACTGTACTGAATATTGTGCAGAAACCGACGTGACATACTCCTGAAAAGAGGCTTGTGTAGAGGAAAAATGACAGCGCTTAACGTATAGTCTTTTGCTTGATAGCGCATGATGTTGGGTGCACTCGATGGAGCTTGACATGTTAAGCGCTCTGAGATTGCCAGCAATGGTTGGCTATTCGATGCGTTCACAAGACAAAGCAGTGTTGAGAAAGAGAGTATAGTTATTATCGCTCGCAGGTGCCTTGATACACATTGCGTCCCTTAGAGGAGTACTGACAGAATTTTGAGACACCTCAAAACAGAATTTTCGTTTTCATGGTATTCAGTGTTGACACTATATATATATATCTATATATCTATCTATATATATATATATATATATATATATATATATATATATATATATATGCATTAACAAAGCGATTCTAGGAGAAGCCGACGAAGAGGAAGTGCGCGTGCATTAGAATAAACGCATGGCACCTGGACCACGACGTGTCTCCAATTTGTAGCGTCACACAAGTCGACAGGATCAACCTCATCAACGTGCTATGGCTGAGCCAAAGCCTCCGCTCAACATACAAAAGTTCAAGGGAACACCAGAAGACGTCCCCATCGACAAGTCGCTTCTTTTCGACATGAAGGCAGCCGAGGCGTCATGGACTCCCCGCAATCGGGTCAGTCACTTCAGCGAATACATTGAAGGGGAAGCGTTCAAGTGGTACCTGACAGAGATTTTCGGCAACGGCGAGCAACTTGGGACGATATCAAGCGTGGCATGCAAGCCCGCTTTGCTACGACTGACGGAGATGCCTTCCGTCTCTTCATTCACTACCGACTGAAAAGAGGGCAGGTCATCAAGGACTACTACGACGAGAAAAAGCGACTGGGTTCATGCGCTGATCTGAAAGAGTGCCATATCATTTCTGGACTGACTGATGGCGTTCCTCCTGATGTGGAATTGGCACTCGCCGGACTGTCCTTCACCTCGTCATTAGAGTGGCTCACCGCTGCTCAACGGGTCGAGACATCTTTAAAACGGGTGAGAGGAGTTTCCTTTACTCGTAACGCTAGTATCACATCAAGAGCTCCACGTCTCTTCAGCAGACCGCAGCAACCAACAATAACTCCTCAACCACGTGCCGCACAAAACGAAAGTAGATACTGCTCAGCTGCTGGTTTCCCACGACAGTTTCACTGGCACAATGAATGTCCGCGCCACGGCAATGTGTCCGCTATTGATACTGAACGTGGAAACGAGGAGGGCAACCCAGAGTTTCATTATTACACTTCAGTGCTCTCATCATCGCATCAACGGAAAACCAGTAAATGCAATTCTCGATACAGGAGCAACAATTACTTGTATCAGCGAGGATGTGTACAAACAGCTAAAACTTCAGTTGATCAGAGACTCCAGCATCATAGTCCAGCAAGTTGCATCAAGCATTCGAACTTTGGGTCGCGTAAACATTCAGTTACAAATTGGGAACGTCTCAAAGAAAGTTCATGCACATGTGCTGCGAGGCATGAGAACGCAAATAATTCTTGGCCTAGACAGCGCTTCAACTTCAATCTTTCTGTAAATCTGGAAAGCATGTCAGTGACACAAGCACGTGAGAATATGAACCTTCCGCATCAAAATGAAAAGAAAACCATTCAAGCCCCACTGATGCGAACCCTGACTTCAGAAAACGTATCAGAGCATCAGTCTGTGGCGCTCGACTCTCTTTTAAGCAAGTATAACGAGATATTTTCGAAATCTCAGACAGATATTGGGTGCATCACTACTGAGAAACATAGGATCGCACTTACCAATGCTGTCCCTATTCGTCGAGCACCATGCCGATGTTCACAGGCAGACAAAGGGGAGATTAACAAACAAGTTAACGCTCTCCTCAAGCAAGGTGTTGTGAGGCCTTCATTATCACCCTACGCCGCACCTGTCATTTTAGCAGAAAAGGTGAAGGACGCACTCGTCTATGTATTGACTACCGGAAACTCAATGCCATAATGGTACCCGACTTTCAACCAATTCCACGTATAGATGATATTCTTGACCACTTAGGAAAGGCGGAGTTTTTCACTACGTTGGACGTAACGTCGGAATACTGGCATGTGCAAATGCATCCTGACGATGTTCAGAAAACTGCATTTGTCACGCCTGATGGTCATTTTGAGTGGTTGGTAATGCCGTTTGGGTTGAAGAACGCTCCAGCTACATTTGAAAGAGCCATGAAATCAATAATAGCGAAACATCAGCTCACCAATGTTATCAATTACTTTGACGATGTGGTCGTATACTCAGAGACATTTAATGATCATATACGACACCTTGAGGCGCTACTGAAAGCTCTCGAAACCGAGAACGTAAAACTCAAACGAAAAAAGTGCCAATTTGCACGCTGCAGCATTGAATATCTGGGCCACAGAATTTCACAAGGAACAGTGACACCTAAGCAAAGTAGTGTGGCTGCCATACTCAAATTTCCGACACCAAAACGAGAAAAAGATCTCCAGCGTTTTCTGGGCACTGTAAAAACCTACCGTCAGTACATTCCCCACTTCAGCGATATCGCTCTTCCACTCACAAAACTACTCCACAAAGGCAGCAAGTGGGTGTGGACAGAAGCATGCGAGCAAGCCTTTTGTGAACTGAAGGAGCGGATAACTGAAGAACTGGTGCTTCGTATATACGACCCTTCGAGACCATGTACTGTGTACTGTGACGCATCTGGCGAAGGCATTGGTACAGTGCTGAAACAACCCGATGACAAAGGCAAAGAACATCCTGTTGCTTACTATTCTCGCAAACTACTTAAGCACGAGGTGAACTACGCTATTACAGAAAGAGAATGTCATGCCATTGTAGATGCCATCGATAAATGGCATTGCTACCTTCATGGAAAGTCATTCACTGTTGTAACAGATCACTCTGCACTCCAGTGGCTGAAGAATGTTAAAAATCTTCAAGGTTGTCTCTTCCGGTGGTCTTTCAAACTGTCAATGTATGATGTGAACATCAAACATCAAAAGGGTGCAAGTAATGTCGAAGCAGATGCGCTCTCCAGAGCCCCAATAGTTAATCTTGTATCAAACGACGACATTCAGCGATGCAACAATGAGCGTCCAAAAGGAACGCACTTATTGGAAAATAACATCATCATCGTTAAAAGAAAAGGACTATGGAAAATATACGTGCCCATGAACTACGCCCAACCATTCTGAAGAATGCACATGAACATTTTGGGCATGTCGGAGTGGAGAAGACGCTATCACTCCTGTCTCCGCAATATTATTGGTCGCATATGGTAACCGATGTTTCCACTTACATTCGGCATTGTGATACATGCCAGAGATGCAAGAAGACGAAAACAAAAAAGTTTGGGACGCTTGAATCACTGCCTTCAGCTGAAGAGCCCTTCGACCTTTTTGCAATATTGATTGATATATTGGGTTTAACGTCCCAAAACCACGATATGATTATGAGAGACGCCGTAGTGGAGGGCTCCGGGAATTTTGACCACCTGGGGTTCTTTAACGTGCACCCAAATCTGAGCACACGACCTTTTTGCAATAGACACTATTGGAGGATTTTCTGGATATGGCTCGCCAAAAAGGTTTATACACTTGGTTATTGATCATGCGACTCGCTACGTATGGGCGTTTGCTCATAAATGTGAGAACAGCGACGCCTACATTTTATGCTTAAAAACAATTTTTTCTTCTGGAAAACCATGGAAGCTCCTTTCAGATAGTGGAACAGAATTTGCCGCAGGAAAATTTAAGCAGTTTTTAAAACATAATCGTATACACCAACTATTTACCTCATCTCATCATCCACAATGCAACGGCATGAACGAGCGGACAAACCAGACTATCGTAACGATACTTAAATGTAAAATCAATGATGAAGCACAGAAGTTTTGGACTAAGCTGCTTCCGGAGGTAATTGACGAATACAACAGAACACCCCACGAAGTGACCGGCTACGCACCTTCCTTCCTGATGTATGGAATTCCATCTTATCCTACTGTACTGGAACAACGAGAAGAAACTGTCAAAGAAGCGCGAAAAACTGCAGTTACCAATTCTATCGCCTACCACAATAAGAACAAAGTCATTTATGATAGAAAATTTCTTCCGATTGAGTTCCAAGTCGGTGACCTTGTCCTTTACGAGACACCTTGGCATCCCAACAACGGCAAACTGAGTTCCGTCATGGAAGGACCCTGCAAGATTCTACGCAAGGTCCCAACAGTGAACTATGAGATCAACCGCTCCGTGCTACCCTTACGTAGAAACTCTGACATTGTTCATGTTAGGAAACTGCGGCGTTATTTCGAA
Organism: Rhipicephalus microplus; assembly: GCF_043290135.1. Lineage (NCBI taxonomy): Eukaryota > Metazoa > Arthropoda > Arachnida > Ixodida > Ixodidae > Rhipicephalus > Rhipicephalus microplus. Next base: position 164,194,482 of record NC_134700.1, on the reverse strand, counting down.
CCTTCTGAACTGAGACTTTCTCGAGGGGAGGGGGAAGTGTGACGCATTAAAAAGGCGATTCTAGGAGAAGCCGACGAAGAGGAAGTGCGCGTGCATTAGAATAAACGCATGGCACCTGGACCACGACGTGTCTCTAATTTGTAGCGTCACACACACACACACACACACACACACAAACACACACACACACATATATATATATATATATATATATATATATATATATATATATATATATATATTCAGTCACATTTCTAGGGCAACTGGCATGTCTTCGTGTATGTCTTCTCCCAGCTTCCTTACTAGCGTCGACAAGATTGTCAGTCGGTCCTTGTTGTCGTGGGTTTATTCACTTTGTGTTTGTGTTATTTCGCGGCCTAATTATGTTAATATTCCTAGCAACAAATTTTTACCTTTGAAAAAAGCCTCTGTGCACTGGAGACGCCTCGTATAGTTCGCACTTCAACAGCCGGTCGAAAAACACTTCGCCTTGAAAACATTTAACGAAGTGCATAACTCAAAGTAATTTGTTTTCTTGACTTCAAATGGGCTTATTTCGTAAGATACACAGAATTACTAGCGCTGACACATCCCAAGAAGCATGATTACTACTTGCACAGAAACTCATTTTCTTTACGAAGAAGACATATCTAAGGAGTGCAAGCGTACTGATCACCCAGCTTATCAATCAAGTCCGCTTGTATAATTTTATGTGTGATCTGCCCCCGCTTTTCAGATACCGTAGCTGACTTGACAAACAACGGAATGCACCCGCGGTGAAAGCAAGTATAAGATATTCACACTTCAGAAGATCACTGCCATATCCACAAAGTTAGAGATGTTAGAGGAGCTTTCTAGGAGATGCACGGGATCTTTCTCGGTGAGACCATTTCTGTAGCAAGGCTTGTTAACGAGCCGGCGCGTGATATGTACGTCGAAGGCAGCGTTGTTGGGCACGTTCCGCGGCCGGCACTTGACAATGTTGGCCACGTCGATTCACTTTAGTCACTGCCCCTTTGTGCCATACTGGCCGCTGCTGTAATTCAAATGCTTAACGCTGATAAATGATAGACGTGGAGCTATTAGGCGTTCTCCCACAGGGTGGAGAGCAGGCAGGTGAGGGGGATTGAGAGGATATCAGTACTCGGGCGTAACACTCATCGTAGGAAAATGTTCAAGTTCTGCCGCGCCTACGAAGTGACGAGCCTCCCTCTGCTCGCCTACTTGATGGTTTTAAAGACGATAGTCTTTCTTGGGGACCTTCGACGAAAAAATTTTGGTATGTCTGTCTGTCTGTACATTTGTCTGTTTGTCCATCCTAAGGATGCTTCAAACAGCATCAAACGGCTAACTCCATCCACAGCGCTCACCAATATTTCTCAAGGTTTAGCGTTCATAGCTGTGCGATTGCCAATTAAAAAGCAATTATTGCGCCCATCTGAGGCACCACAACAACGCTTCGATGTATTGTATGTCTGCCTTTATACTAGAAAAGGCACACACAAGTACCTCTAAGGAATGTAGCGTTTATCGCGCGGCGCTGACAGTGCAACGTGATGCTCAGAAAGGTGTCTCCAACGCTTTGTTAGGACATCACGGTGGTGGCACCTGCCCGTCGCTTTGTGTTCTACACCTTATCACCTCCGGGACTGGCGTGCATCTTTCTCCGCGGGCTGCAGGCCTTCGTTTTCGAAGATAACTGCCAGATGGCGCATGTGTTTAACGTGCCTCGATGCGCTCATTCGCCTCCGCTACACACTCGAGGCACTCCAACGCAGCGCCTTCAGAATACCATTCACCGATTTTCTTGCACAGAACATCAAATAAACGTTTTGTTCACTCTCTCCAGACGCAAGACTATCGTCTTTCGACGACATTTGGGGTGTAACATGGAGATTTGGAACCAATTTTTTTCTCTCTCCTGCCGGCTCGCAGGTCGCACGCGGTCGCGCGCGGCCACACCAAATACCACTGACACCCTCCTTTTTTGCTTTCTCTTTCACACTTCTTTTTCTCCCCACTACCAAGGCGTTGCTCAGGTGACCTCCTGAGAGAGTTACAACGACAGATTTTTCTCTTCGGTTCCTTTTCTTTAAAATCCACCTAGAGGAGGTGAGCGTGCGGGCCATTGAAAACCGACGCCTAGGGTGGCGGTGCGCCACCTAGTGAGCATTGTTGGAACCACCGGGGAGGCAACCTTGAGCGTGACCAAAGAAGTGTACATGCAACATTGGTGTACACGCCACCCTCCGACATAAGACAAGCCGCGAGTGAAAAGAGCAAGTAGTTATCATAACGCAAAAACAACGAGGAAGAGACAGAAGAAACAGGACATGACAAAGAGTTCTCCTGTTTCTTCTGTTTCTACTGTCTCCTCCTTGTTGTTTCCTCGCTGTTTTTGGGGCAAAGCTCCTTAAGGCGTGGGTCCTGCGCCTCCTGTATCTTGTGGCCACCTCTCGTTTTAGTTCTTGGAGTGTCCGCTGGATGATGGTACCTGTGAATGATGAATATACGATGAAAATATGCGAGATAATGAGTAAGTGAAATGAACTTTATTTGGTCCTGGAGAACTGGTGAGACGCCCCCCTAAGAGGTGTCTGCCGCAGTTGCTGGCCGCGTCCACGCCGGGACTGGAACAGCGTGGGTCTCCGCCCATTCGCAGACCTCCTTGACTGCCGAGTATTGGACTGAGAGTTCGGGACTTTTAAGAGCCCTCTCCCAGTCTTCTTCCGTGCTGAACTTTGCACCATGTAACGCCGGGCACTGCCAGAGCATGTGAGCGAGTGTGCAGTTATGTGCCTCACAACTAGGGCATCCTGGAGTTATGCCATCAGCAAGAGAGAGAGAGAGAGAGATAAATAGAAAGGAAAGGCAGGGAGGTTAACCAAGCTTGGCTCGGTTGGCTACCCTACTCTTGGGGTGGCGGAAAAGGGGAATAATAGAACGGAAAGAGACAGAAAAGAAGAGGAGTAAGAAAGAGAAGCTTAAATAGTCAGCTCGAGACTACACAGCACGGCCTCGCACAGTTCTTTCACAAGCGGTCGTGAAGTTTGGTGGTCCTTAAAAAGTACAAGAGGGCTTTCGTGGCTTTGCGCGTATGGGAAGCCGTCGGCCAAGGTCCCAGGATCTTATCTTCTGTAAGCGGCCGTGAATCCAGCTGACAAAGCTTGGCTTCCATAATACGTAGTTTGGTCTGGTATGCTGGGCAATGACATAGAATGTGCTCAAGCATTTCCTCGCAGGCGCAGATGTTGCATGCCGAAGTGGTCGCCATTTCAAGGAGACGAGAGTACGAATTCGTAAATGCCACGCCCAACCTCATGCGACACAATAAAGTTTCAGCGCATCGTGGGAACCCGAATGGCAAACGAAGTTGCAAGTTTGGGTCGATCGAATACAGGTGCGTGTTGGAGAAACCTTGCGTATTCGATTGTAGAAGAGATATACGGCGAGCAAGTGATTGTAGTAGCCTTGCAGCGTCCGTTCTCAAGAGTGGTATGGGCGTGCGCTGGTCTTGGTCATGAGCCGATCGAGCAGCTTCATCCGCGCGGTCATTGCCGACGATTCCGCAATGACTCGGCAACCACTGAAATACAATATTGTGACCTTCTACGAGTGCTTCGTGGTAGTCGTGCCTTATCTGATATACTGATTGTTCATGTAGCCCGTGCTGCATAACAAACCGTAGTGACCGTAAGGCTGACCTGGAGTCGCAAAAGATGGCCCATTGGTTAGGTTGCTGGCGAAGAATGTACTTCACTGCAGTGCCATCAGCAAAGTGCCTGAATTTGCTACGAGATGGGAATAAACCTGTCTGTAGCATCCGAAGAGCCGACGACTGTGGCCAAGTGAGCTTGGAATGCGGAAGCAGGTACCTCCGCCTTGACAACCGATAATGGGACATCACTTCGTTAAAGGTGCCGAGTGGATTTTTAAAGTTATCCGCGAACCCATCTCCGTATTCGCCCGGACCGCCGCGGCACGTGACTTCTCGCGCACGGTAATGGGCAAGTTCGTTGGCGTTGGGAAGAGTCGGATGCACCTCTGAGCCCATGTGGGCCGGAAACCAGGTGATTGTGTGGTGGTCTACTACACCCCTGGAATTTAGAATAGCGGCAGCCTTCCTAGAGATTACCCCCGAGGCAAACGCCCAGGCTGCAGTTCTAGAGTCAGTAAATATTGTCACGATGAGTCACAAGCACTGGGAGATATATTGAACGACCGGGTAGCTAGCTCTAGGACGATGCGTCAGTCGTGGATGGCTCTCGAGCCGAGAAGAGACACGCAAATGTTCTTTTTTTCCTCCAAATGGTAGAGCCGCTCTTGCAGTCAACCCACTACGTGCGGGTGGCATTATCCCCCCTTTCGAAAAGAAAAAAAAGTCCCAAAAGGGGGAAAGAAAAGTACATAGCACCACCACGATGTTACGACATAGGCACGTGGAAAAAAAGAAATTGGAAATTCAGATAAAGTAAAAATAGAAATTAACGAGCGTGCCAGTATAGAAAAAATCAGTGAACGAAGAAGCAAGTTCACAAAAATAAATAAATAACACAAAGAACAGTGTACGGCAACAAAAGAGTTATGAACAACGCGCAATAAATGGTTTCATGCGCAACACATGAACGACGTCCGACCTCGGTCGTGTCCTACTCCGTGCCTGCGATGTTGAGTCCGGAACCACTTCGTAGTTCACATCACTGACGCGACGTAACACTTTATAAGGGCCAAAGTACCGGCTCAGTAACTTTTCACTAAGGCCACGGCGGCGGACGGGCGTCCACACCCAAACTTGGTCTCCAGGGTTGTAAAATACTTCACTGTGGCGGATGTTATAGCGCCGTGCGTCTGCCTGCTGTTGCTGGCCGATGTGTAGTCGCGCGAGCTGCCGGGCTTCCTCAGCACGCTCTGCGAATCCATCGGCGTCAGTTGCCAACTCGTCTTCGTCTTGACACGGTAGCATAAAGTCCAGCATGGTCTGCATTTCGCGGCCGTAGAGAAGCCGAAATGGCGTGAATCGCGTGGTCTCTTGCACGGCGGTATTATACGCGAAAGTCACGTAAGGTAAAATCCGGTCCCATGTTTTGTGCTGTACGTCGATGTACATTGAGATCATGTCTGCGATGGTCTTATTCAGTCGCTCGGTAAGTCCGTTGGTTTGCGGGTGGTACGCAGTTGTCTTTCGGTGTCAGGTGTTGCTCAGTTTGAAAACCTCGTCCATAAGCTGCGCCGTGACTGCCGTCCCTATGTCCGTTATTATAGTGGAAGGAGCACCGTGTCGTAACACCACGGGCGCATGAAAAATTGTGCTACCTCAGAAGCCGTGGCTCGTGGGATCGCCTGCGTCTCACCGTAGCGTGTCAAATAGTCGGTCACGACGATCACCCATTTGTTGCTGTCCGCAGATAGGGGGAATGACCCGAGAATGTCCATGCCGACTTGGTCGAACGGCGTGCAGGGTGCTTCAACGGGCTGAAGCAAAACAGCTGGCTTAACAGATGGTTGCTTTCGGCGCTGACATTCCCGACAGCTCTTGACGTACTTCTTGACGCTTGCCGAAAGTCCTGGCTAATAGTACCTCTCGCTCACTCTGGCAAGTGTCCGTGAGTAGCCCAGATGACCGGATGTGGGTTCGTCATGGCAAGCGAAGAGGACGTCGTCTCGCATGTCTCGAGGAACCACCAGGAGGTAAGTACGGTTGTTGGAACGAGCGTTCTTCTTGTACAGCACACCATCTCGAAGGCAGAACGATGGCAACGAGCGGGATAAATGACGTGGTATGATTGTGCCCTGACCCTCTAAATGATCGATGATCGGACGAATCTCTGCGTCATCCCGCTGCAGTTTACTCAAGTCTGATGAGCTAATGGCGCCCAAAAAGCCTTCGTCTTCCTCTACTTCCTGACTGACGACATGAAGGGGCGCGCGTGACAGTGTGTCAGCGTCTTCATGCTTACGGCCGGACTTATGGACGATGGTGACGTCAAATTCCTGAAGCCGCAAGCTCTACCGTGCTAGCCGTCCTGAAGGGTCGCGCAGGCTTGCCAACCAGCAGAGGGCATGATGGTCCGTCACTACCTTTAAGGGACGACCATAAAGGTACGGGCGAAACTTGGTGATTGCCCACACGACTGCGAGGCACTCTTTCTCCGTAGTGGAATAATTTGCCTCGACACGGGATAGAGAGCGGCTGGCGTAGGCTATCACCCTTTCGATGTCGTCTTGACGCTGAACGAGCACTGCACCAAGCCCAACGTTACTAGCGTCAGTATGGACCTCCGTGTCAGCATCATCGTCGAAATGAGCGAGAACGGGTGCTGATTGCATGCGCTGTCGCAGTTCATCAAAAGCTGCTTGTTGCTCGTTTTCCCAGACAAACGGCGTGTCGTCCCTTGTAAGACGAGTCAGAGGTTCTGCTATCTGTGAAAAGCCATGAATGAACCGGCGATAGTAGGCTCACAAACCAAGGAAGCGCCGGACGGCTTTCTTAACGACAGGAGCTGGTAATTCGGCAACAGCGGCAAGCTTGCCTGGATCGGGCCGGACTCCTTCGGCGCTAACTACATGTCCAAGAAATTTTAGTTCTTCATAGCCGAAGTGGCACTTCTGTGGCTTTAGAGTGAGGTCCGCTGATCGGATAGCCTCCAGCACGCTGCGCAGGCGCTGTAGGTGCTGCTCGAACGAGGCAGAGAAGACCACCACATCATCAAGGTAGACAAGATAAGTCTGCCACTTGAGCCCTGTGAGGACAGTGTCCATCATTCGCTGGAAAGTTGCCGGCGCTGAACACAAGCCTAAAGGGAGTACTCGAAATTGGTATAGGCCGTCTGGAGTCACGAAGGCTGTCTTTTCGTGGTCTCGCTGATCTACCTCGATTTGCCAGTACCCGCTTTTGAGATCGAGAGAAGTGAAATAATGGGCACGACGAAGTCTATCCAGCGAATCGTCGATACGCGGTAACGCGTACACATCCTTTTTGGTCACGTTGTTAAGCTTTCGGTAATCGACGCAGAAGCGTAGCGACCCGTCCTTTTTTTTGACAAGCACGACTGGAGATGACCAGGGGCTGTTGGATGGTTCGATAACGCCATCGTCAAGCATCTCGCGAACTTGCGTACGTATCGCTTCACGTTCTTTAGCCGACACGCGGTAGGGGTGCTGGTGTATTGGGCGTGCTTCCTCGTACGTGGTGATCCTGAGTTGAGTGATGGACGTCTGGCGGATCCTTGAGCAACTTGCGAAGCAAGACCTGTACTCGAACAAGAGCGCTCGCAGCGCAGTCTGGTTACCGGTGGACAGATCTGGATTGATGTCAATGTTGCTCATTGATGTGTCTGCGTTATCCACTATTTCTGACGTGAGACAGTTGGTTACGTTTGCTACCTCGTGGGCAAACGCTATCGAAGTGCCACGGAAAAGGTGTCGATGCTCGTTGCTAAAGTTGGCAACGAGCAATTCAGATCGGCCGTCGCGAACGTGTATTACACTTCTCGCTACACATATGCCTTGCTGCCGGAGGTGTTCTAAATTTGTCTCGGCTACCACATCGCCATCGCTCAAACCACAGCATGTTACGTCGACTAGAACACTTGCTCGGGGAGGAAGCGTCACGCTCTGTTCAGAAATACGGAGTACGTCGACACGCATTTCATCATCCTGCACGTTGATTGCTCGCTGGGCTGAGAACGTGACGCGACGCTCTTGCAGATCAATGATAGCTCTATTTTCCTGTAGAAAATCAACTCCCAGAATGAGGTCACGAGAGCATTCACGTAGAACAAGGCAGCTTGATACGAATGTGTACCCTTCAATCTGTACTCTAGTTGTGCAGGCACCCAGTGGAGTAACGACATGACCACCAGCTGTCCGAATCTGCCAGTTATGCCACGGCGTGATTATTTCTTCAGCTGCGTTGTCAGTTTCCCGCTCAGTATGGAATAGTCTGCGCCGGTGTCCACTAACGCATTAACTACACAACCATCAATTGTTACTGCTATGTCGATTGAAAGCCGGCTATCCTTTGCAGCAGCAGGTGATGTCGGACCAGTTTCTGTACGGTTCTGCGTCAATCGGAGGTCTTCAGCGCTTCGACGTTCAGCAACCCCGCCCCCAGAGGTCGCTTCGGCTAGTTTTCCCGGCGGGGGCTGGGAGATCGTGCGGTAGAATACCGCTGGGGCATTGATGAAAATCGCCTCGGTGATGGCGAGCGTGACTGGCGCCTGGCAGACGGGTGGTGCATGCAGCTGGGAGAGGTAGTTTTGGATGTCGCGTGGTCTCTGACCGTAACGGTGGGGCGGCGAGTACGCAGAGAAGCCGCGAAGCCCAAGACGGCGATAAGGACACTGGCGGTACAAGTGATCAGCTTCTCCGCAGTGAAAGCATAGAGGCCGGTGATCGGGTGTGTGCCAGACATCAGACTTCCGAGGATACGAGTGCCGATCGTCGATGTACTGGGCCGGTTGCACCGAACGATGGGCAACAGAAGCACCATGGACAAAGGGAAGGGGCGGTGGCGTGTACGTGCCTTCGTAGTATGGTATGTGCTGCGCTGACTCGAGTGAAACTGCAGGGACAGGATAGACGAACAATGGCGGCGATGCAGCAGGGCGTTTCAAGGCTTCCGCGTAGGTTGTCTTACGGTGGTATTCAGCAGGAGCTGACGCAGCTGTATCAGGAGGCAAGGTGTCGCGGAGGGCCTGGTGCAGCTCATCCTTGACCACATTTGCAATAGAGCTAACCGTAGGATGAGGTGTTACACCAGCCTTTTGCAACTCTTCACGTACGATATTACGAATGAGTTCACGTAAGGAGTCATTGCTGGTCCCAGCGGCGGCAAAAATGCCAGCAGTGGACATGCCACTGACTTGCCTGTCGTATTGGTTTGATCGCTGCTGTAGCATTTTTTCTATTGTCACGGCTTCAGACAAGAACTCCGCGACTGTCTTCGGAGGGCTTCGCACGAGGCCGGCGAAAAGCTGGTCCTTGACACCACGCATGAAGTGACGCAACTTCTTGTCCTCCGTCATTCTTGAATCTGCCCGTCGGAAAAGACGCGTCATGTCTTCGACGTACGCGGTCACAGTTTCGTTTGGCGACTGGACGCGGGCAAGAATAGCTCGTTCAGCTCTTTCTTGGCGGTCAGTGCTGGCATATGTCTGCAGAAGTCTACGAGAGAATTCGGGCCACGTCGTCAGCTGCTCCTCTCGATTTTGATACCACGTGCGAGCCCCGTCTTCGAGATAGAAGTAGACACGACCCAGTTTCGCCGCGTCGTCCCACTGATTCAAGTTGGCTACACGCTCGAAGTCCGCCAGCCAGTCCTCAACGTCTTCGCTCTCCGTACCATGAAACGTCGTCGGTGCCCGTGGGCTTTCCCACGTATATCGGTTCGACGACGTGCTTCCCGTGCCGGTTGGCAAGGTTTGTACCGAAGTGCTGGTCATGTTTGTTGACGTGGTGGGAGCAGTATCGTTGACTTCCGGAGGCAATCCCCTCATTCGGCGGCTGGTCCGATGCACGGGAGTATTGACTGGCACTGGACTCGTATTACGGCTTCCTGGGGGGGTCTGCAGCATCCGTAAGACTACCCAGCACCTTCCACCAGTTTGTCACGATGAGTCACAAGTACTGGGGGATATATTGAACGACCGGGTAGCTAGCTCTAGGACGATGCGTCAGTCTTGGCTGGCTCTCGAGCCGAGAAGAGACACGCAAATCTTCTTTCTTTCCTCCAGATGGTAGAGCCGCTCTTGCAGTCAACCCACTACGTGTGGGTGGCAATATCTCTGGACGCGAAGGGTCTGTTATCGCCAAGGCTATCGCTACCTGCACTGCTACGAAGGCAGACGCTTTCCTCACGGAAGCTGAGTTGAGTACGCGACCACGATTATCAGCGACCACAGCTGCAAAACGATTGGAGCGGCCGTACTGCTTCGCATCGACGAAAGCTACACTACCCGTGGACTTAGCCACGACATCAATGAGAGACTTAGCACGTGCCTTTCGCCGGCCAACATTGTACTGTGGATGAACTTTACGCGGGAAGGGTGCCACCTCGTACATGCCCTTCATTGTTTGTGATAAGAAGATCTTCTGTTCCTCCCCTGCTGTATGTTGATATCCCAGCGACTGTTGGAGATGCTGCCCAGCTTTCGTGGAGGAGAGTCGCGCGACCTGAGCTAGTGTTTGTGCCTCGGTCACCTCGGTGAGGGTGTTGTGCATGCCCAGACTCGCCGGTCCGTGCTGGTGCTCATAGGTAGGCCTAGTACCCTTTTGATGCTTGCGAGATTGTGGTACTTGAAATGTTCACTAGATAGACGGACGAACGAACATAGAGACAGACAAACATGCGACATACATACATACATGTATGTATGTATGTCGCATGTTTACATACATACATACATACATACATACATACATACATACATACATACATACATACATACATACATACATACATACATACATACATACACACACACAGCACTTCTTCGATAGGTCTTTTTCGTTTAAAGAAAATGAGTTTCTGCACACGCATTCATCAAGTTTTTGATAAGAAATAAACTCAGCGCTTGCGTGTCACAGTCTTTTCTTGACTGCTCAATATGAAGGCGATGACTATGCAAAGGACTGGCGTAATAGATAAAGGTCCCCACCACCACATATCTATTTCGAAGGTAATCGTATAATCAGCATCGAAATAAACGCTTGAGTTGTGTTTTTCTTTTATTAAGAGATGCATTCGGTACGGCTCAGGCACCCTGACGGATGTACTGGGCATCCCAATATTTAACGTAACCAGGAGCGTTTGATTATGGAGCTTGAACTCAGTTGCCATGTATGCGAGCGTTTTTAGAAACTCTCGAAGCGTGTTCCTTTCTTTAAGAGCTCCAGCTACTTCGTAATTGGAGTTTTTCCATGTGGACTATCTTCCCAGTTGGAGTTTCATAAGCTCCCTACCTGTAGAGCCACTCTATATGAAGCTGCAGTGCTCAACACCCAACTTCTCTTTTTAATAATTCAACGGAAGGTGGAACACTAAGCCTCTTATTGGTGTGTGCTCTAACGGTGAGCCACTACAAGACAACAGGTGAAGCAACGAGCTTGGACGGCGAGGATCTCTTGAGCGCTAAACACGGGGTTCTGAATAAAAGATGACACGTCTACAGTACTGCATCCACTCCTTAGGTAAGCAAGATTCAGCTCTGCCCTTTAAATATTTGTTAGCATGCGTGTTCTCAACCACTGGATGTTTTGAATAACGTATGTAAAGTATGAATAAAATTAACACAAGTTGCTGCAATACTGGACTTTTACTTGTCGCTTCAGCTAGATGTGCTTCCCAAAGACGTAGTTTAATTCTATGCTAAGTATGCGTTTTGCTCTTCTTTGGCTCTGACGTACATGGGAGCTTTGTTGACTATAGCTAAAACAGGCAACTCTAAGCTGAATAATACCCTTGTTACACAGGCCGTCTAAACCGTGGTTATGCTAACCACGGTAACGTTAACCGTGGTTCGCTGATGTTACATGGTACATAAAACTGTGGTTATGCCGCCAACCGTGGTTTAAGTAACCGAGCTTAGTAACGTCACTTAGGCAGATAACCGAGAAAATTGTGGCACCCACCCCCGATGGGTGAATGCCGCTAGTGCACGTGAGTTTTTTCTGTTGAGAGAAACGCGGTATGTGTTTTCAGCTCCATAGTAGCTGTGTAACAACGGCAAACCGTGGTTGGTTTTAACCGCGCTTAGCAGGGGTCGTAGGAGGGGTATTAGAAGTAGCGCCATACCTTTTTCTGGTGTTATATGGCACAGGTTCGGGATCTGTGTAGACACTCGGGAGATGATACGGTACTGTAGTGCTTTAAATACTACTAAATATTCTTCTTTTACTATATATATATATATATATATATATATATATATATATATATATATATATATATGATAGTCTTTACAATCGTCCAGTTTCGTGGTTTTGTTGTTTAGTAGTTTACAGGAAAGTTCACCAATTTTTTTCTACATGAATGACTTACCTGTTCACCCTTCTTCTAATGCGCTGTATACAACGAACTGTGCACCGTATAACGTGAATATGCCTTCTACTGACATTTATTGCCTCCAGAAGACATATACTGGCCCTTGGTTTTCTTTAACACCTAACCTATGAACATAAATTTTGATTTAAAAAAAACATGCCAATACCCTTGAACAAGTCTTGCCTTTTTTAGTTTTAACAATCCTTCAATTGCGAAAGGCGGAGCTTATTATAAAGTTACTATGACGTCGCAATGGAAGGTGCAAATATTGATACGTGGAAAAGAATACTTGTTCTCAGTAGCTTACTTAGGTATGACATTAGGATTCTATTTCTGTTTAACTTGTATAAGTAAACTGAGCCTTTAAGTGCCCTTTTTCTCACATTCTCAAAGCGTGCAGTGGCCGATTTCTACGACGTCGACCCTCAAGGAGGACTCAACGACGACCGCTAAGTATACACGAAAATATCCTACTCGATTATTTCTTCTTTCTGTGTTCTTGTCTTCCCGATAGAATGTATTAGCAGAAGTTAGGCTTGACCCGCTTAGCAAAGCCGCTTAGGTAGATTTGTCTAGCCTTGCAAGGTGATTTACTTTGCCTCCTCGACAAGCGGCGTAATTCGCTCTCTAGGGAACAATACGGCGACAAAGTCTGCTGTGGAGGCTGGGTTTCCGGCGAGTTCTCGGCGCAAAAGCAGCATGACCATTAGGGTCCTTCGGCGAGCATGAAACAGAGCACATGGCAGCGGTGCATTGGTGAACCACAGTGCCATTTCCTATTATGGCCATCTAGCTTTTCCAACGAATCACAAAGTTGTGTGAGGCAACAGCAGGGATGAGGAAGTTGGTTCTCTTTCTAAGCGGTCGAGTGAGTACGCGTTGCGTAGATACTGCAATACGGTCCGGGGACAGTTCGCGATAGCATCGTCCGTTTGTTCTATCGGCGCAAAGACATGCCATATACATATGGCACAGGCAAATATTTACGCAGTATGTATATATATGAAATCTAACAGACGATGATGCCAAGAAACGCGCAGAGAAAGTTATTAGAGTGAATCGTATATAAGGGGAAGTTATTAGGCCGAACGTTTTGATACTGTGAAGAAAGAAACATTGCTAGAAATATAACTTGCCGTGGGCAGGAACGTAACCTGCGACCTTCGAATAACGCGTGCACACCACCTCGTGCAGACCTATATTCAAATTGCAGCTCTGAGGACACACATAAGGTAAGTGGCACGGAATTTCCGCCAACACCTAGCCTCTCTAGAAGCGGATAGGCGTTATACTTCCTTTTGTTGAACAATAACTGCACGTGGTGACTGTCTACCGACTGGTTTTACGTGGCCGGACCTTCAGTTTCTCCGTGGTGTCTCAAACAGCCAGTCATCAACCTGACAATGCCAGGCATCTTGAAAAAAAAACAAGATTTGTCAATACCAGCCCTCAAGCAGCTCGCCTTACTTCTGCTGTTCAAGAAGTACCAAGACTGCACCCACGTCTACACCGACGGCTCCGTCCTGCCAAACAGCCCAACAGCGGCGGTCGTTATTCCAACGCACGCCACAACCATCAAATTCAGGACAGCTCATGCAACCACATCAACGGCAGCAGAGCTTGCAGGAAAGCACGCAACGGTGGACGATCTTTGTGACTGTAGCGCGGCACTGCAGTCACTTCTGTCAAATCTACGCCATGGTCCACACGAGCAGTTGGTATTTGAGACGGCAGAAATGCTACACCATGTAGCCGAGAAAGGGCACCACGTTATATTTCCGTGGTTGTCAAGCCAATGTGGAATTATCGGCAATAAACGGTCCGATCAAGCTACCCGTTCAGCCCATATAGAAGACATTGATCAGTCAATACCTCTCTCTAGGACGGACGCTGCTAGGAGGCTCCACATGCTTGCTCGCAGATGCTCCATGTCACTTTGGAATGAGCCTCTTTTTAGGCATGCAAGATTATAATCTCTTGATCCTACGTTAAGCTTACGACTAGCAACAAAACTTCGACGATGTGACGCTATATACTACTCTGTGCAGACTATAGTTGGGAGTCGCTTTTACCAGTGCGTACGCGTTCCGCATAGTGATGGCCGACACCGCCGCTTGTGCATACTGCGGAGATGAAGAGACAATTCGACATGTCCTGTGGGACTGCCCGGAATATAACCTAGAAAGACAATACCGTTCGAATACACTGAACAATTTAGATGACCAGCCGCTGTCAGAAGAAAGTATACTGCGCCATCGTCATGACTCATCATCACAGAAGAAGGCCATGAAAGCTGTATTGGGCGTCTTGCGAACTACTGGCCTGTCGACCTCTGAGTGGACTGATTTTGTGTGTGCGTGTGTGTCTGTCTTTCGCTCTTATTTATTTTTTAACTCTCTCTCACTCTCTTTGAAACCCTTATTCGCCAACCCCAGTGTAGGGTAGCATACCAGTTACGGACAAATGGACAGAAGCACGGGTGAACGGATGGACAGACAGACAGATGCAGGGACGAATGGGCGGAAGGATGGACGTATAGATGTACGCACGCACGGACACACGGAAGAATGGACGGATGAACAGACGGATGCGCGAACGGATGGATAGATGGATGCACAGAGGGATACGCGGACAGACGGATGAAAGCATGGACGGTTGCACAGACGGACGCATGAATGAATGGAAGCAAGAACGAACGGACGGACTTACGCACGGACGGACTGACGGATGCCTTGCCCCAGTCCTCATGCAATCCGTGGATATGCTGTGATTTTTTTTCATTTCAGAGCATTGGTTCAAAGCGCGGTTTACGGTGTAACATTTCATATGCTCGCACAGGCAGGAACGGAGGAATAGCGTTAGCCGCGTTTTTTGAATGGCCGAAGCCAGCAGTTGATGGGCAATTCTCTAGTAACTACGTGGCAAACACCCTGATTGCTGATCCTGTTCTCTGTCCAACTAACAGTTATACAACAATGTCTGAATCAACACAGAAGATACTTGATACTCACTAAAAAGCTAGTATCAGAAGGACGCACTTTGAGCTTTATCCAGTTGCCACGTTGAACTCGCTGGGCGTAGCCTCCTTGGGCTTAGCAAGGTTTAGCGAGTGTTGGGCTGCAGTTCCATTAATTAGGGGTGGCGAAATGTGGGAACTAGACATGAAGCGCAGGCCATAAGGAAGTGCGCACATGCCGCTCCTCTAGTGCAGCCGTGCCACCTCTCGTTTAGTCCTTGAAATGTCTGCTGGGTGGCGGTACTTCTATATGATAAAAAAATGCGAGATGGTGGTACTTGGAGCGTTCACTAGATGGAGGGACGGACGGACAGACAGAGAGATGTATGGACGGGCGGATGGATGCACGGACGAACGGACAGGCGTACGGTCGCACAGATGGCCGCAAGGATGAACGGAAGCAAGAACGAACGGACGGACGGCGGCGCAGACGGACATACGGTGCTTCCCCACACTCATTACAATGCACTCCATGGATATGCTGTGATTTTGTTTCTTTTACCAATCTATGGCACCAACAAAACACGTATTTGCGTGTTAAAACACGCCAGAAAAGTTCGAAACTCTGTCGAGAGTGCTCGTGGTGCTTCTCTCTAGTTTTTCGCTCTTCATAGCACTATTGGCACCTAGCGTCATTCCCCTTACTCCTTACAAAAAAAGGGGGAAAGCAAAACGTAGAAGTTATGTGCATCATGCATGACGCTTAGTTGATTTCCCGCTTCTGTTTATAGTAAAGATCAAAACCACTCAAGGCAAAGCTTGTTCAAAAAAAATTTGTTAAATATTGCTTGTTATATTTGGATTATGAGAAATGATGAATGGTGAGCCAAAGAGAAAAAATTTGCATACTGGGTGCTGTTGTTTTCGAGCAATTGGGCAGCTTGTGGCTATAACTATGCAACCCAGTGACGGTATAGATCACTGATATTTGCTTTCGTGGTCTCCACAGCATTTTCTTACACATTTTTGCTGGTAACGCGCACAAATCCCTTTTATGATCTGAGCTACAGCATTCTTTCTAATTTTTACTGCACTGGCGTGAGAGGTCAACGTCATGAACTTCAATGTCTCCGAGGAAATAGAGTTATAGAACTTCATTTAATTTATGTCCTAGCGAGAAGTGCAGTCAATAAAACACACTAAGATTCTTTTCTAGCACTGTTATTTTCCTTAAAAAACAAGCACACATTCCCTTCATTTTTCTTGTCTCTTTACAAAAAATAATTTGAAGCGCTCAAAATACTTCGCTATTATGATGAAAACACTGCCTAATTTCGATGAATAGATTCCCGAATCATAACGCTTTCACCGAAATAATCTGTGATGAGCAAATAAAGTTCATTCGCATAATGGTTGACCATAATAAGTAGACAAAATCACTGAAGGATTTATTTTTTACATGCAGCATAACAAAAAACGTTATGCAAAGCTATGTCCGCAATAAAGGCACCATCTCCTGATATAGCCACTCCGTCATTTTTTGGTGACATCTGCTATGCGAAAGAATGCTTCGGCGGGCGAGACAATTTCTTTTCGTTGTGCGGCGTGAGAGCTATGGGGAATTTCGACTCGCCTCTAATAGCAATCAAAAGGACAGGCGTGCATACTGCAGTGTTTGACGGTACGCCGCTCTCAATAAAGTACTTCCGCTATATTGGTCGTGCTTGAGGTAAAACTGCTGAATATTGGTGCTGCATTCCAATTATAGCTACGGCTCTGTTTCGGTGAGGAAAATACAAATAGAGTGAAATGAAGATTAAAGGTGATGACATTGAGCAAGCTTGATTCAGTTTAATATCCTACACGTGGGGTTACGGAATGAGAAAAAGTTATGCACCATTTCGATGAAGGTAACCTGACCGACGAGATGCGAAGCAGCACCGGTGCGCACGGCTTTGACCCCGTTGAAACGGGTGTCGACGCTGGTGCGGAAGAACGTTTTGAAGCGAAACTGTGTGTAATTGCTCGAGTTAAATTTGTTTAAAATGCAAAGACATGGGAGGTGGGTTGGCTTTCATGTAAGTTTAATCGCAGACAAGCGAGCCGTTCCATTCGACGTTTGGTGGACCGTTGCGAACCCCGGAGAAGGTGAAGCGAGGGAGAATCATGTTGGTAGCTGGCGGTGGAGACAGCAGCCGCTGCGGTTGAGAGAGAGAATAGCGTCAACGTCCAGCTGAGACTTGACCTACTTGGCATCGTTCTAGCAACTACAGTGAGGGTAGCGTGGTGAGGCGCCTTGGCACGGAGACACGGATGGACCACGTTATGCAAGCCACTGAAAGAGCTGCTTCGCATATAAGAGATAAGATGGATAAAAACTAACAAGAGAAAGAAAACAGTTGACAGGAAATGAACACACACAACACGAACTTCTGCTGGAGGTTCACAGGCGCTCGTGAAATCCAGTCGCCCTCAGGAGGCTCAGCAGCGCTTTCGTGGCCTTGCGCATGCGGGAAACCATGGAATGAAATCCCAGAAACTTGTCTTCGGATAGCAACCTTGCATCAAGGTGATTGATCTTGGCTCCTAGATGATGCCGTTGAGTCTGGTAGGGTGAAACTTTGGTGAATATGCATGGCTATCTGCGTTCCGGCTGTGGGTTCTTAGCGAGAAATGAGTGGAGGTTGAAATAATAAACTAAATCACAGTTAAGCCACATTGTAGCATTTAATTTACTAGAGTAGTCTTAAGACGCAGCGTTAAAAAATCATACTCGTGACATCAAAAACAAAGATCGAGCTATAGTAGAACCAAGGCACCTAGGTGTCAAGCCATCGCCAAACTAAAAACAAGTCATGAGATTCACAGCTGATTTCGGTATAAAAAATATAAAGCGTTGAATGATTTCATTGATTGATTGATGAATTAGTTGACTGGCTGACTGAATAATAGTATCGACCACATGTGCGGATCACCAAGGCGATCTTTAATATTGCATATAGTCAGAAAAAGTGCGTGCTGCATACTGAACGAAGTCTGCATGTGAATGAATGGCCAAAAACAGGCACTGCAATTTTACGTGGAGAACTATAGCAGGGTAGGAGTCAAAGTAGTCGGTCAGGCAAGGTTAATATGTCTAAAATTCTAAAGATAAATAGGGATGCCTAATACAGTTATAATACCAAAATAAAGAATAAAAACCGCGAAATTTACAGGGCATCTTAGGAGTGAATATTGATGAGTGAGGCAAAGCGTCTGTCCGTCTGTCCATCTCTCTGTCGACCGACTCGTCTGTCTGTCCATCCATCAGTACATCTGGCTGTCTTCGTGTCTGTGTGTCTGTCTGTCTATTCGTCCATTCGTCAGTCCGTCCATCCACTCCTATCACACTAGAGCACGCATCAGACAGACGCATGCTTCGTCTCACTCACCATAATTCACACTGGGTTTATGCAGTGAACTTCTTAAATATGCGAAAACTATTACCGTCATCTAGTGAAATTATTTCCAAGGACATATATACACAATGACATCTAGTGATATTTCTGAGGATATATAGGACATATACACACAACTCCGTGTAGTCAGCAATTTTTAAAACTAACTAGAACTGGCTACTACTACAACACATTATTTATAAGAGGGAACGACTCTAAGGAGCTTCTCCCCAAAAAGGTTTGATGAGGGATATAAGGCTTTCGCCTTGAAAATAAAAGTGCCGAGTATAATAACACACAATTTTTCACCGTGTAGGCTGTGGTCACATGTAGCCTACTCCCGTGTTTCCTTCGGCATGCGGAAAAAGAACATTGTACATTCAATTGTTTCTTTCCCTACCTTCCAGGTTTAACACCTGCTGTTACAAGCTTATTCCCATCGTTGCACTCCACACGGACTCAGCCGTACTCTCTGCATACAACTGCAGCAATGAGGGTCTTGCACATACCTCGTATGCTCACATACCTTGCGCATACGGACACTGATTTACTAAACGGTAATTTACGACAGCAATCTGTAATGACAGATGCTAAACTTACAGCTACCTGTCAGCGCTAACCTTTAAAAGCCTCATGCCAAAAGAAGAGCCACTGATCTGCGCTTTCACTCGCCATTATCCACTTCTAACGCTGTCACCATGCAGTCGAGCAACTAATGCGTGACCACGACTGTACTTTCTCAGAATAAAAAAAAGAAAATATTGAACGTGCGGGTCTCCACCAATATCGTAGATTGTCACGGTACACCTGGCTCGTCGCGACACACCTCGTGAAGGCGGAGGCGAGTCAGCGCTCATAAACATCTGCGCGCATTTCCTCCAGGCTCGTTTTTCCAGTACGGTACCCGAGGCTGGACGCGTCGTCCTCTGCAGATGCAATCGAGCGAGTGTGAAATCGGCTTACCCTAATTTCTCAAATGCTGCCACTAAAGACGCGCCGCTATCTTTATTATGAGGTGTTTATACCCCGCTTCTAACCGACAGCCTACATCGATGGTCTTTTCTACTTATTTTCTGATTTTCTCGTTGGGTACATAAGTGCCCTCCACAGGCTTTCATTTCTTGTTTATTCAGTAGAAAAGGCTATTCCATTTCATTCACCACATGGAGCGGAATTGTAGTCCTCGGGAAAACGAACCAAGTCAGTCCGGCAAGAATCGAGCACGTTGAAAGGCTAGCGGGAAGGCTGGGTATTTTGTCAACCATCATGACGACTCGCTTGTACTGCGCACTCCAGCCATATGCTGCGCACCCTTAGGGAAGTACACAATGCAGTTTGGCTCCATGGAAGATCATTTTGATAAAAAGCTACTAGTGAGCTAGTTCATTAGAAATCATGACTTACGGTAGCACACACACTAAGAACAAAGACGGCGCAAAACATAATGGAGAACCATAAGCGTTGAACGTCCGTGTAACAAAAGTAATGAAAAATATTCATATGCAGTCTAGATGGGAACACGCCAGCCTTGTCATTAGTCGCGAAATAAAAGCGTACGACAACAAAGAGTGGTTCTACTGTTCCAATGGGCGTATAAATAATAGCTCAAAATAACACACACACACACACACTCACAGACACACACACACACTCACGCACAAACACACACACACACAGAGAGAGAGAGAGAGAGAAGAAATATCGAGATGACACTTCGGCCGAAAATATTTGTGCTCTATTTTTTTCCCTCTATACACACCCCTTCTCAATGTCGTTGTCTATTATCCCAACTTGATTTTTCGGCGTTTACGCCGTTATATAGCTCACCGCCCTATCGGAAAAAAACGAATGGTGGGCATGGTGGAAACCACCACCCACCATTATAGTGGATTAATGTAGTGGGTGAATGGTGGGAAACACCCACCATGGCGCATGGTGGGTATGGTGGGTACCGCAGTGCCGGCAACACTTGAGCGCAAAATGACGTCAGAATCACCGTGACGAGCTGCCACAAAAAATAAAACAGAATTTTATAAAAACGGTATAAAAAACACCCGTCCAGTAAAAAAAAAAACAAGGCGCCGCGGAGGATCGAACGTGCAACCTGCGGATTCCCTTTCGAAGACGATAACCACTGCGCCACACCAACATGACGTTGACTGTGTGTTAAATACTTAGTTTGCATACAAACTTAAGGCTCAACTTAACTTGAGTTTGTCGTGTACACAACATAGACAAGATCTACACCTGCTACTAAAAATTGCACATTTAATAAACACAAGCAACTGCGGCCTGTAACGATTGCCACTATGTTAATGGTACTAGTGCTATTTTTTTTTACAATTCACAACTTCAAGAAAAAAAACCCAAGTGGACTGGGGAGCAGCAAGAGTTTACCGGCGGGGTCTGCCAAGTTTAATATCCGTTTCGCGCTCGTTTTAAAGGGCGACATCAGCTCACGCTTTATGACGCTTCTAGGCTCATTCCATAGATACGCCCGTCTAATTTGTTTGATTGAGTATTGGGATGCTTTTCGCGCAATGTAGAGGGCGGTCGCACCAGCGCAATGCTGTAGCTCTTTCGCTAAAGCAACAACTACATAACGGCTTGGCCAAAACGAATGCAGTGCCGGAAACATTACGCTATCATATGGGTTCACCAAGCACACGAATTGCCATGTCTGAGTTCTCGTACAAAAGCTAGAGAAGTGCCGGCGAGTGCGACCGGCGGCTGTCGGTGAGAAGACACTTAATTACGTTCTCTGGGAGTGCTTTAATCGCGTCGCATCGATGTTTGTTGCTTCTTGAGCGGACACCATACACAATGAAAAATGCTTCATTTAGGTTAATTGATGCCATATGTCTGCGCTGTATTGTCATACTTAATCGTCGTAATCGTGTATTCTGAAACCCGGAAGCACGGATAACACAATTGTACGGGCTCGGTCACTAGGCCTAACCTTTGGTGGAAATCATGGTGGTAGAACACGTAGTTTACAGATCCCAGCTTGGTACACTATATAAATTGCCCACGATTATAAGCCCACCCATCATCTGCTTACTGCTTACCAGCATTATCGCGATGGTGGGCAGAGCTTCTCAGCTTGGTACACCATGTGGCCCACCATAACAAGCAGCACCCATCATCTGCTTAGTGCTTCCCAGCGTTATTGCAATGGTGGGAAGAGTTTCTCAGCTTGGTACACCAAGTAGCCCACCATAATAAGCGCCACCCACCATATGCTTAGGGCTTCCCAGCATTATCGCAATGGTGGGCAGAGTGTCCCATTATTGCCCACTATCTAGCCTCTGCTTTCCACCATCATTTCCACTTTACCCATCATCTGTACACCATGCCACCCAGTATGTCCCGGCATAACCACCATATTTTCCACTACGTCCCACCATAGCCATCATAATTTCCACCATGCCCACTATTATTTCCACTACGCCCACCATGTTTTCTAGTATCCACCATGGCAATTTTTCCGATAGGGCGGAATCGACTTGCTTAAGATTTCGCGCTTGCCCGGCGCGAAAAAATTTGTGTTTTTCCAACATTGACTTAACGTCATCGAGTAGCACTCAACGGACTTTGCATATTTACATTTAATTTATTTGCAAAAAAATGCTCTTTGAACCACAGAAGTGTCTATACTGTTTAAGAGAGTATAGAAACATCGACAACTGCCACAATTCTTTCCTTTTTTTTTCTGTAATTTTGTCACAAGTTTAGGTGAATCAAAAAAGTTTAAATTGAAATAATTTATTTCACTTCTTCACTTGCTAGTTTGCGCCGAAGATTGAACGAGGACGCGCGTTAATAGTTTTTCCGTGGTGTCAAGCTACAGCTAGCTAACCGATGCTATCCAAGCACGCAAACAGAAGTTTCATAGCATGCCTCTGTTAGATGGGGCAGCATAAAGGTTCCAATACACAGTCAATGGAGAAATTTCTCTCGGTTATAAAATGCATGCAAGTTCAGAAAGCGCACGTTCATCAGCATAAGCATGATGCACGACCGAATGTGTTAACAGTTATTCATTATACTAAGCATTCGCACGAGCAATCATGTCGTCTCTTGCTCTATTGATAACATAGTGAACCATTTTTGGACTTCTGTGATTTCTTTTTTATTTACTACAGCTTTGGTCACTATCGTCCATATCTTAGGAACATTATTACTGATTATATTTATTCAATGTAGCTGATTATTATTGTTATTGTTCGCAGAGCCTTAGCCTCGTGATAACCCTATGTATGAAACCTCGGGAGGTTCCCCCGGAGAATTTCATATAAAAGTTCTGGGCCTTCTAGCATATTTTCTTAATATGTTACTGAAAGGTCACCTTTGCAATGAACGTGACCGGTTGTGATAATGGAACGGGCAAACTAGCTTCACACCGGTATGGTAAGCAGGTGTAAGTGTTTTTTCACTCCTTTACCCGTATGCCTAGCAAAATATTGTTACGGAGATGAAGTAAAGGAAGACGAGTGGCAGAAGGAGCTGACAGGCACGCGAGTGTGCCAATCATCCGTACCGAGCAATCATACCAATCATATGTACCGATCATACGTACCAATCATACGTACTGAGCAAAGTTGAGGCAAGATGCCCACTGTCGAGTCTCGGCTGGACCGTTCCGTTCGCGCAAATTCTCAACGAAGAAGCCGATATTTACGACCAGCTCGTTTGCTCAGACGACTGTCAGTAACCTCCAAGCCTTCGGAACGGCGACGGACAGAGGGCCGTTCACGTTGGTTCGTAACTCTGTTCCTTCACTCCTTTTCGAGTTCCTGTTCAGCTGTTTTCGGCGTCTGGGTGCACCGTTCTGGGGTGTGCGGCCACTGCGGGCGGTGCTGACTTGAGCTTAGCTGACTGATGTCTGTCGCGTCTCCCGGCCAGGCAAACTCTACCTGGTCGGCATCCCTCACTAATGATAATTTACCCATTGATACTTTGTTGCGCAGCGGTCTCAACAGCATTCCGGTGGCTCTTTTCTCAACAAATGGGGCTTCTATTCACATGAAAAACCCCAAAAGCATCCAGGAGGAGCTAAGGAAGATGACGGAACACTTCCAACTCATCACCGAGGTGCGACAGTTTGGTCGTGGAGGTATTCTGTGATGTTCCCCAGATCAGGCCTGCGTATCAGATCTGCTAAAATGCACATCGTTTGCCTCTCTCCAGGTGAGCCCTTTTGTTCCTCTTCACTTGGCCTGTGTGAAAAATTTGGTTCATGGGGTATACTTGAGCCTGTCTCCACCCAAAATTCTAGAGATGTTTTCTGCTGCAGGCGCGGTGGCAGTTTTTCGCTGTTCACGTAGCGCTGACAAAAATAAGATCCTGACAGAGTCGGTGATGGTTACCTTTGCTGGAACTACTAGACCAACAGAGATCAAAGCGTGGCCACTGATATATCGGGTCGAAGTGCTATCTCCTCGTCCACTGCAGTGCCATAGATGCTGGTGTTTTGGGCATAGCATTAAGGGTTGCCGATCAGTAGAGCGGTGTCAAATGTGTGCAGGACAACACAATTCTAAAGAATGCGCAGCTCAGGAAAGGTCTTCCTGTCTTTGTGGTGGCCCTCACCCATTTGATGATGGCACATGCCCCGCGAGAGCTCAGGAGATTCAAATTATGGAAATAATTGAGCAACAACGTTGTTTAGGACGCGAAGCTCGAATCGCCATCGCAGAGCGCTCTCGTGGGTACGCAGTTGCTGCGATCCGTAATAACCATGTTATGGACTCGTCACTCTCAGACGTGATAGCCTCGACTGTTGAGAAAACAATGACAAAGCTATTTAGGAACCTTTTTGTGACGCTGACAGAGTCATTTGCTCAAATATTAAATGCACAAATTGCTCAAGTCCTCATGAATGTTAATCATTCACATGCAGTCTCTATGCTTCCTTCAGCTCAACAGGTGAATGCAGGATCTGTAGAGACAGGGCCTTGTAAACTCAGCCACCCGATAACAACACATGTTGAAGAGTTATATTCATCAAGAGCTGGTCCGTCGAACTGCGGCCGTAAAATAATCCCCATTGAACATCTGAATTGAAGCTCTGATTCAGGTTCGCAAGTCTCACAAATTGAATTAGACACAAAAAACAATGACACGGCCGGCGTCGCCACAAAAAAAATGAATCTCCAGTGAGTTCTAAAGGGAAAAGTAAAAAGTTTCAGAAAGAAATAGCATCAAAACAGGTTTTTTTTGAAATATAGCTTATTGCAGAAGGCAGTGAATGCTGCCGGCATATCTTCAAAATAGGTGGACTAAGAATCTTGCAGTGGAATTGCCGGTCAATTTTTCCACGACTACTGATTTATTTTGCCTTTGTAATTAGCATTTCCCGGATGTTATAGTGTTGCAAGAAACTTGGCTTTCTAATGAAAAAACCTTTCATCTTAAAAACTACCGAAAATTTCGCTTAGACTGCTCCTCTTGAGGAGGTGATTTAGCAGTGTTTATCTATTCGAAAATTGCACATCGGGTGAAAGTTACAGGTCAAATAATAAATTTAGAAAGTGAAGTTTTAACATTAGATATCGCTCTTCCGGGACACCGTCCCTTTTTGTTAGTAAACGCTTATTTTCCGTAAGGTGTTCAAAGTTGTAGTGTTTTAGATACCGTAATTTTGTCTTGCAGAAAAGACATATTAATAGTAGCAGACTTCAATTCTCATCACACTTAGTGGGAATTCAGAGCAGATATGAGTGGAAAGCGCTTGTGGGATATTGCTGCTAAAATAATTTAACATGCATTAACCAGCGAACCCCCCCGTTTGTATGCAATCAGTCTCATTCTGCGATTGATCTGACTTTCTGTAGTCCTAGCCTCTGTATTTCTACATGGTCTATTTTAAACTCGGGTACAAATCGCGATCATTTTCCTATATTGTTGAGCTTGTATGTCCCGTGACTTCCATAATCAGGTAGCCCACTTCTCACATCAATTTTAATACATTTGAACAGACACTACGTGTGGCTTAGTCAAAACAAACCGAGGTAAATAAAGAGCGAAATGTTATCAACTTTAAGGATGTTATAAAACAATCTTTAAATAAAGCTAAATTTAATCTTCAGGTCTCTAAACAATGCCCTTTGAATTATTGGTGGAACTCTGATTGTTCACGTCATTACAGGCTAAGAAAAGCAGCGTGGCGAAAACTGCTCTATAATCAGTGCCCTAGGAACTGGAGCGATTACAAATACGTGGCTGCAATTTTTAAGTGAACAGTTGCCGCTGCGAGGGATAACTATGATAGCCAACGTTCTGAGTTCCTTTCAAAGTCTGGCCACAGGAAATCACTTTTCAACTTCCTTAAAGCCGAAAAAGTAATCCCACCATCAACAAACCTCGAATCGTTTTTTTCAACGCCACGTGAGTTGCCTACTTTTCTGGAAAATATTTGTCAAGGGCTGGAAAGCCGCTTCACGGCTGCTAACTTTTACCACTCGCCGTGCCCTGTTAACAGCAAAGACTTTGAAGAGGTTACAGTGTCGGAAATCGCACAAGTGAAAATATTGCCCAATTCTGCTCCAGGTCCCGATGAAAATACTGCATCGGTAATAAAAATAATCCATAAAGTATCACTTCAAGATTTACTGCAATAGTTGACCACTCCATTAGACATTCGTGGATTTCGCCTGAGTGGAGAATGGCGAAAATAATTTATTTATTAAAGAAACATGGAGCTGGGTTTGTTTCGCATAACATTAGGCCTATTTCACTCACATATCATCTGGTAAAACTAATCGAAAAACTTCTACACATTAGGATAGACAACTGGTTGCACGAAAATGCAATTATAAGCCCATGCCAAATTGGATTCAGGCGTGGCTGCTCCATTTGGTGTGCCCATGTTGATCTGGAAAGCAGGATACAACTAGGTCGTTCTAAGAAACAGGTTTGCGCCTTAGTAACTTTAGATATTGCAAAAGCTTATGACAGTGTGGAACACATTAAACTAATAAATTCGCTAACGCACATCGGGTTACCAAATTACTTTGTGGCATGGGTTTACTCCTTTTAGAATATAGAGAATTCTATTGCGCTCAATCTGGCATGTCGTCTTCAAAGTATAAACAAACTAGAGGTCTTCCCTAAGGTTCGGTACTTTCACCATTATTATTTGATATTTTACTGTGCACAATTCCAGTACAACATGATGTACAGGTCTATGTATACGCTGACGACATCGCATTTTTTGCTACAGCTACAGATATACATACATTTTATCAGATGCTACAGTTTTATTTGAGCGCTCTGGGCACATGGTTAGACGACGTTAATCTATCAATAAATATCAGGAAAAGTGCAGTCGTAGTTTTTTTCTATAAACGTTCCAGTGCAGATTTCCGTACTTTACAGACAGGACTTTATTCCGCAGGTGAACTCGATTAAATACTTAGGCGTGACTTATACTGAAAACCTAAATTAGAGTCCGCATATAGAAAATATGGCACCTAAAGGAGCACAAGTGTTTGGGATGCTTCGCAGACTCAGCAATAAACGTTGTGGTTTACGTCGTGATGTGCTAGTAATGATATATTGTATGTATATTCGCCCAATATTGGAGTTTTGCTATGTCTTGTTTTTTGGAGCACCCGCCTACAAAATTAGACCACTGGTACTACTAGAACGCGAAACGTTACGTTTATGTCTTTGGCTGGCTAAATTTGTCGCATATATTAATTTATATAAGGAAGCGCGCCAGCCTTCTCTTCGTGCTAAGTTCCAAATACTAGCAGTCCGTATCTTACTAAAAATATACGCATTCTCACATAGGAGGTCACAATATGTTTTCACCAATGAGCCGACGTCCTTTTTTAACCAACAGTGGTCTAGATTAAAGTGTCCACAAGTCATCGTCGTACAGAAGCTCTTGGAAACATTACAAGTTCACCTTGGTGAAGTACGGGTACTAACAACGCCTATTCGAACAATAAAAATATAACTTCACAATATTTTTCCTAATAATTGCAAAACTCTTCCCAGTAGATATCTAAATGCCATTTCGAAAGACCACCTGGCAAGATTAGGCATAAAGATTGTAATAGCAACTGATGCTTCATTTCGCGAAGACAAGGCATGAGTCGGAATTGCATCTTCAGTGTTGGTTGGTCTTTTTTGATTCGTTTACCCGCTTTTACACCTATTTATCAAGCGGAATCACTGGCAATTCTCTAAGAGTTACGAAAATTACCTTAATCAATAGCAGATGCTATTATTTTTTTAAACTGCTTGTCTATGTGTAGTTCATTAACTGCACCTAATATGTCCAATGCTTTAAAAGTGTTTTATGACCTTGCCCCAAGACATTTACGACTCATTCGCTTGGTGTGGATACCAGGGCATAAAGGTTTAACCCTCAATGAATATGCAGACGAACTCGCAGTGGCCTCACATAATTATCCCATAATTTTTATACTGCCGAGGCTAGCATTTATCGCTGTAGCACGCTTTGAAAAATTTGTCATGTCAGATCAGTTTGAAAAATCTCGCTTGGCAACATCGGATTTTTCCCATATTAAGTACCCTTAGAAAAATCGATGGTGCTCCTCTAAAACGGTGGAGATATCAATTACGAGACTAAGATGCCGAGTCCCCCCCCCTCTCTCCTGAACTTTTATCTACACAAATCTGGTTTTGCACAGGCTCCCCTATGCCTCCACTGCAACGAGAGTGAATCCCTTCCCCATTTTCTCTTGACATGCAGGTTACACACAAACCAAAGAAAGAGACTGTTAGAAGAACCTCTCCGTAGGTTGGCTCTAAATAATTAATTTATTTTATAGTCATAAATTCACTTTATTTCCAACCATATTAGCCTGTTCGTTCTTTGTATTACTCATATTTTATTTCTAATCTATCGTTCACAAATTAGTTCTTTGTTTAAACATCATTATCTATATAATCCGGCTGGTAAAACAACCCCACGTCACAAATGACGCACCGCCTGTTTCATGGCCGATCTCCCGTAGTGGGTTGCGCCAGGACTCTGAGGACCGACCGACCGACCGACCAACCGACTGACCGACCGACCGACCGACCGACCGACCGACCGACCGACCAATGGGACTTTTGCCTGTGATTTTCCTCTGTAAATGCATATTGTACAGAAGTCACCAATCTCGTAACATATTGGTGAGAGGTGCTGGGCATCAGGCAATGGAGCTCCACAGCGGACGTCGCACCGCTTTTCCAGCCATGGTGAATGCTGAGCCCTCCACGTCAACGTCAGCGTCTCAGACGAACACGGCGTTGGAACCATACATTTTCACGCCACTTAAAGATCCCGATACAGTCTGCGGGACCAATGGCGTCGACGTTGACGATTGTTTTGCCATGTTCGATTGAGTGAGTGTGTCGAACAGATGAGATTCTACACTTTAGTTGGCTAATGTGCTATTTTAATTGAGAGGCACGACCAAGGTGTGGTATG
This sequence comes from Rhipicephalus microplus, assembly GCF_043290135.1. NCBI lineage: Eukaryota > Metazoa > Arthropoda > Arachnida > Ixodida > Ixodidae > Rhipicephalus > Rhipicephalus microplus. The sequence goes on along the minus strand of NC_134700.1, from coordinate 164,165,593 downwards.
CAAACAACGAAGAAGAACTCGCGAGTGTGACCAATGCAAAAAAAAGTGGCCACAGGTGTTTGGCATAACCACCAGTCGTAAGATCGCCGCCAAAAAATAAATAGCCTGCCGTGCCCAAACCTCCCCTCCCCCCGGAATCATACCTCTCATACAATCAAGACGTGCTGGCCCTCCGTTGAAAGACCGAAAGCGACATGACAGAAGGTGACAAGGTCGGGCATGTTTTGAAAGGAATTGCCACGATGCATTCAATCTCCTGATGTGCAAGGGCTGTTACATCGTGGACTCGATCATGAAAGAGTGTCGTCAGTTCGAGCAAATGAAAAGTCACCGCATTCTGCAAACATTCGCCCGACTTCCGAAAATCACTGCAACATCGACTTGCGAGGACCAGTCTGCACCACAACATCCATCGCCACCTGCAGACCTCACACACATTGTTCGTCGTGAACAGAAAGCAATGGCGCCTTCATCGTTCTATTCACGCAGCACGTATGCCACTCGTGTTACTGTTCCTCTTGTTCAAGCCAACGTGGGCCAGGAGCTTGAAAACATCGGAGTGCATTTTGTGTGCCATGTCACCACGCCCAGAGTCAGCGAACGCCCATTCGCGGTGTTCTTCGACCGATGGTTTTCTCCACGTACTTGCAACTCGGCCGCAGTGAGTGGCAAACTGCAGATAACTGCCCTATATGATTCAACTGCTGCCACGTTAGACATATTGCTCGTTACTGCTGCAACACATGGTCTTTGGCACTTCGTGAAACGACTAATATGACCCGTTTTGACAGTACCGCCCACACCTTTTCACCTGCCCACGAGTACAATGCCGCTGACCATTCTCGGGACTCTTGGTACAGCCGCTCGTCTTCACCACGTGGGCACCGCTATCGTTCACCGCAAACACGTCGTCCATCGGCCCATTCACCGCAGCCACGGCGCTTCTCGTCCCCCGTGGCTTCTGGCCGCACGGTCTCGGAAAACTGAGAAATGCAGCCCCCGGAGGTGGTGCTGCATTGACGACTTCCGCTGTAAATCCTCTCTCCCTTCCCACCAGACGAAATGTAATAGACGTTGAAGTAAACGGCGTACCTGTACAATCACTTGTCGACAACTGCGAGAGCATTTCGGTCATGAGTTCAAGCCTACGCACAGGTTTCAAGAAAGTTCTTACACTGGTGGCTGCACAAATGCTCGGCGTGACCGATGGCGGCAAGCCGATGGTTCTCGGTGTCTGCACTGCCCACCTAAGTATAAAGCACCACACTATTTCTGTCATTTTAGGCTTGATTGACCACTGCTTTTATGATGTTATCTTAGGCCTGGACTTCTTGTCGAATCATTGTGCTCTTATTGATTGTGCTACCGGCGTCCTTCAGCTAAAGCTGCCTCAGATAGTCGCTGAACCCCACACTGCCCCGCCGCGCCTGTGCTCTCCTCAGGACGCGTGGCTGCCACCCCAGGCAGCTAGCTACCTACGTTGTTTTGGCCGCACAGCCACAGGTTCCCGATGGTCAATATGTCCTACTTCCTCTCGCCGACATCCTTTTGAGCCGCAATATCACCATTCCCCATATGCTTGTGACTCTCACTAATAACTGTACCTCACTCTCACATCTCAATTTCAGCTTGTGCCCGCAAGTGCTTCCTCGTGGCATGTTCTTGGCTGATATATATATTGCTGACAAATTCGCAATAGCGGCTCTAACCACCGAGATTGATTTACTTGAGTCTCCTGTAGCTAACAGCCCCTGTTCTCCGCCGGATCGTATCTCGAAGATGATTGCACCCGACCTCAACCCTGCGCAAGGTAACGACATTCGTTGCCTTCTAGCGTCGTATACCACCATTTTTTTTCACTTTGACGACAGACCTCTAGGACAAACATCCGCCGTTCAGCATCGTATAAATATTAGTGACGCAAGTCCTATTTGCGACGCCCCTATCGTGTCTCCCACACTGGGCGCAGAGTGGGCTTGGTGTCTGTGCCACTGCAGGTGGGCTTGGTGTCTGTGCCACTGCACGGATCACTAATCAATTCGCTCCCGCTATGCAGATGGTCCGTTACGTCATCGCTCATCTGCTGCTACCTGCGCTTGCGCATGCGGTAGCGCCGACGGAACATGGCTTCAGCTGTCCTGGAAGCGACGAAGGCAGCGCATGCCCTCTGCCTATCGTCAAATGCCTGGCTCGACCAGAAGAGGGACTCTGGGCAGCTGAGCTCAACCAAGCCTGGACGGTTGCATCATCGTCGACATCCACGAGCCCGACACCTATAAAAGAACAAGGACCTTCAACGGAGCGCTGTGGGCTTGGTGTCTGTGCCACTGCACGGATCACTAATCAATTCGCTCCCGCTATGCAGATGGTCCGTTACGTCATCGCTCATCTGCTGCTACCTGCGCTTGCGCATGCGGTAGCGCCGACGGAACATGGCTTCAGCTGTCCTGGAAGCGACGAAGGCAGCGCATGCCCTCTGCCTATCGTCAAATGCCTGGCTCGACCAGAAGAGGGACTCTGGGCAGCTGAGCTCAACCAAGCCTGGACGGTTGCATCATCGTCGACATCCACGAGCCCGACACCTATAAAAGAACAAGGACCTTCAACGGAGCGCTGTGGGCTTGGTGTCTGTGCCACTGCACGGATCACTAATCAATTCGCTCCCGCTATGCAGGTTGGTGAGCCCTACGTTGTCTTTTCGAAAAGATCTGGTAATTACTTTCTGGTACAGCTGCCAAGCCCGCATTGCTGTATGGTTATTATTGCCGAGTGTGTCCATGTAATTCGTGCACTACTAATTCTAGCTGGAGATGTTGAAACTAACCCTGGCCCTTCAAATATTTCTGAGAACCTTCTTGCTGAATTGCGTAAGCTGTCTACAGGTCAAACACAACTAATTGCAGAAGTACAGGGCTTGAAGTCTCAGCTCGGTAACACCGATAAAACAATTGGCGAACTGAACAAAAGATTATCAGACCTTGAAAGTCATTATCAGTCTCTGGTACCACTTCGAAAAGAAATAGAAGTCCTGCGCGTTAACACGGAGCAGACCTCCTGCAGAATCTTTGCACTAGAAGCCCGTATTGATGACGCTGAAAATCGCTCAAGGCGAAACAACCTAATATTTTACGGTATCCCGGACCCTTCCGCATCTGAAACATTTTCTGAATCGGAGCGGCTGGTAATGAATCTTTGCCGGGACAACTTACAGGTTCACTTAGAACCAAGAGATATCGAACGCGCGCATCGTCTCGGTCGTCATTCACCTGAACGCTCCCGGCCCATAATCGTGAAGATTGCTCTGCACAAGACAAAAACTGCAATATTATCGAGTGGTCGCAAGCTTAAGGGGACAAGTTACGGCATAGGTGAAGACTTCTCACGCTCAGTCCAAAATGCTAGAAAACAACTAATTGCTTTTGCGAGAAGTAACAACAAGCCATTTTCAATGCACTTCAAAACACTGCACATGAATCAGAAGCGCTACATTTTCGACGCCGAATCAAACACCGTCAAAGAACTATCGTAGCAATCAAGCCACCGGGAAAAAAAACGACCGCTGTTGCGGTTACTAGCAAAACTCTTTCACTTTCTGTTATTTACACTAACACTCGCAGTTTCCTACCCAAACGGGAACTTATATCTAGCACTGTATCATCCTCTGAAAGCAATGTGCTATTACTTACCGAAACGTGGTTAACTGATGACATCCGTGATGACGAAGTTCTGTCAGAATTACCGAACTTCCAGTTGTACAGGAATGACCACGCATCTACTCGTGGTGGCGGTGTACTCATTGCTGTTCACGAGCAATTATCTTGCTCAGTCGTACATATTAAAACAGAGCTAGAAATGCTCTGGGTACTTATTAAGGCACGTCCTCAGTCCGTTGTACTGGGCGTTTGTTACCGACCACCCCGTGCTAGTTCCAATTTTTGCAACCAACTTAATCAGGCCATGTGCCAGCTCACGTCTGCTCATCCAAACGCGCATGTACTTTTATTCGGCGATTTTAATTTCCCACAAATAGAATGGTGCACCAGCAATGTGCATTCATCTACGGGTGTAGGTGAAGCTAATGCGTTTCTTGATATTTGCCTAAACTTCAACATGACCCAACTAGTCACAGAGCCAACACGTGTATCGCAAGATACAGCCAGTGTCCTGGATCTGATACTAACCAACAATCCTGAAAGCCTGTCACGCATTCACTATCTACCCGAAATCAGTGACCATAAGACAATTCACGCCACTTTTTCTTTTCAACCGCTTAAACGAGAAACCTACAAAAAAACGATCCTTCTATATGACAGAGGGGATTACGAAACAATAAACGCAGCTCTTAGCGCATTCTTCCACACTTTCCAAGCAACTTTACATCAACACACAGTAGATACGAATTGGACCCGCTTTATCGGTAAACTGACGGAGCTAACCGATAAATTCATACCTAAAGTCAGCTTCACAAGCACCTGCAACAAACCCTGGTTTACTAAAAATCTAAAACGCCTTGAAAATAAAAAGAAACGTTTATTCCGATCTGCCAAACGTGCAGGTCAACCGAGTGTATGGGATAGGTACTATGAGGCTGACCGCAATTATCTTTTAGCCCTGCGCAAAGCAAAAAACTTCTTCTATAACACAGACCTACCCAAGATACTGCAGACTAATCCCAGACAGTTCTGGAAAACACTTAAGGCTGACAAACCGCGTGACACTGTACTAACCTTTGAATCTGGTGAAGCTATTACTGACGGGGATTGTGCGAATCTATTCAACGCTTCTTTTGCTACAGTTTTTACTGATGAATCAAGCATACACTCCTGCATACCTTCACTTGGCTTTAATTGTAATCATGACATGCCAGCAATCAATTTCTGCGCAAATGGAATATTGTCTATAATAGAAAAAATGAAATTGTCATCCTCTGCGGGCATGGATGGTATCAATTCCAAAATTCTAAAAAATGTTAAAGAGAGTGCTTCGCTCTTTCTTGCTCTAATATTTTCCCAGTCCCTTTCCTCAGGAATCATCCCATGTGACTGGAAGATAGGGAAGGTCGTTCCGGTCTTCAAATCAGGCGATAGAAACTCTCCACTTAACTATCGCCCCATCTCCCTAACAAGCGTCCCCTGCAAGATCATGGAGCATGTCATCTACTCCCACATAATGAATTTTCTCGACAGCAATAATTTTTTTCACCCTTCACAACACGGCTTCCGTAAGGGGTTGTCGTGTGAAACACAGCTGGCAGCCTTCTTGCATGACATTCATACTAACCTCGACGTTAACGTGCAAACTGATGCCGTTTTTCTTGATTACGCTAAAGCATTCGATAAAGTGCCTCATCAACGATTGTTCGCTAAACTTTCCCAACTAAATTTACATCCCACCGTCATAAAATGGATAATAGAGTTCCTTACTAATCGATCACAACGCGTCGCTGTAAATAACCACCTGTCTACTGCCATCCCAGTAACATCAGGTGTCCCTCAAGGCTCCGTCCTTGGCCCGCTACTATTTTTAATCTATATTAACGACTTACCTTTGCATGTAACCAGTAATATACGTATGTTCGCAGATGACTGCGTTGTCTACCGCACAATACTAAACACCTCTGACCAGTTAACCTTAGAGAACGATCTTACTAACGTTTCGAAATGGTGTACCACTTGGTTAATGACACTAAACGTAAATAAATGCAAAACTATGTCATTTACGCGTAGCAATAATCCGCTCATGTTTCCGTACACAATCAACAGCTTACCCCTAGAACTGACTAACTCTTATAAATACCTAGGTGTCACCGTGACTAGCGATCTGATCTGGCGTACGCATGTCCAAAACATCATTTCATCGTCTAACAAAACCTTAGGCTTTTTAAAACGTCACCTCAAAAGTGCTCCAATGCAGATAAGATTACTTGCCTACACATCACTAGTGCGACCGAAATTGGAATACGCATCCGCCATCTGGGACCCGCACCAAGCATACCTCATCTGCGCTCTAGAATCAGTTCAAAACCGTGCAGCTCGCTTCATTCATTCTTCGTATTCATACGACATCAGCGTCACATCACTAAAATTACTATCCAATCTTCCATCGCTCGCTCTTCGTCGGCGCATTTCTTCTCTTTGTCTTTACCATAAATTTTTTCACAGTTCAATCCTGCATCAACCATCTTACATCAAACCCGCAACACGCATATCAGCCAGGACAAGCCACACGCAGCAGGTTTCATTAATGCGCGCTCGAACATCAACATTTCTCGCGTCATTTTTTTCCCGCACAGCAAAAGACTGGAACGACCTCCCTTTTTCCATTGTCGACATAATATGTCCATCTTCTTTTGCACAACATGTCACTGACTATCTTCTAACAAATAACCTTTAAGTGCTTTTTTGAATTACATGTTGGTTACGTGTGTTTTTTATTGTACATGCATATTTCCTTGTAATATGAAGAATGTATATAGTTGAAACCCATGTATTGATTACGTTTGTTAAATATTATTCCCACCCCTTATGTAATACCCCCATTGGGGGTCTTTAAGGAAAATAAACTGACTGACTGACTGACTGAGAGTTATCCAAACAGAAGTTGACGAAATGCTCAACATAGGAGTTATAGAACCATCAAATAGTCCTTGCGCCTCGCTTTTCATCCTTGTGAAGAAAAAAGGACGGTACCTGGTGCTCCTGCGTTGACTACCGCCACCTCAACAAGGTCACGCAAAAAAGGTATACCCGCTACCTCGCATCGACGACGCATTGGACTGCCTATACGGCGCTACATACTTCTCGTCTATTGATCTTTGATCTGGCTACTGGCAGATTTCTGTCGATGAAATGGACCAGGAGAAGATGGCATTCATTACACAGGATGGTTTATACCAGTTTGAGGTCTTGCCTTTTGGACTATGTAACGCCCTTGCGACATTCGAATGGAGGATGGACTCTCTCCTGCATGGATATAAGCGATCTACGTGTATCTGTTACCTAGACAATGTGATAGCCTTTTCATCGACATTTCATAGCCACCTTACCAGTCTCGCTGCAATTTTCACAGTCTTCAGAACAACTGGGCTACAACCGAATTCCAAGAAATGTCAATTTGGCTGCCGTCAGATTGCCGTTCTGGACCATCTTGTAAACGCCGATGGCGTCCAACCAGATCCCAAAATGATCCGCGCCATCCGCAGCTTTTCGTTGCCCCGTTACATATTTGACGTCCAGAGATTTGTCGGCTTATGCTCGTACTTTCTTCGTTTTGTGAAAAACTTCGCCGACGTTGCGAGGCCACTCACAGATTTGCTGAAGAAGAATAACACATTCTCTTGGAGCCCTGAGCAGGCTCAAGCGATCACTGTTCTCATCGGCCTTTTAACTACGCCATCCATACTTGCCTACTTTAATCCTTCTGCTGCCACAGAGGTTCGCACCGACGCTAGTGGCCACGGTATTGGTGCAGTTCTCGCTCAGCGGTACAACGGTAGACAGTGCGTGATAGCTTACGCAAGTCGCCTGCTTTCTCCCCCTGAGAGAAATTAATTCATCACCGAGAGAGTGTGTTTAGTTTTAGTTTGGGCTGTCACCAAGTTCCGCCCACCTTTATATGGTCGCATATTCTCCGTCGTTACGGACCACCACGCCCTCTGCTGGCTGAATTATCCGAAGGATCTGACTGGGCGTCTGGTTCGCTGGGTTCTGAGGCTCCCGGAATTTACGTTTAGCGTCAGCCACAAGTCTGGCCATTCGAACAAGGACGCAGACTGCCTTTCTCGTCATCCGGTAGATCCCCCTGATCTTGTTGTGCCTGACCTGCAGAGGAGTGTAATGGCGTTCACTGACATCAACGATATGCGCATCGAACAAGAACAGGATGAGTCAGTGCGCACTACCATCGACGCCATCCAGTCTGACAGCCGTGATGCTGAATACCGTATGTTCGAGCTGCATGACGGCATCCTACACCACCGAAACGTCAGCACTGAAGGCCCTGATCATCAACTTGTCATTTCTCGTCATCTACGGCCTGCCATACTTGAACAACGTCACAACGCACCAACGGTGGGACACCTCAGTATTTGCTGCCCATATGACCACGTGCGACGTCGTTTTTTCTGGCCAGGACTGTAGCGCAGCGTGCGTCAATATGTCGCCACTTGCGACCTCTGCTAGCGTTGGAAAACTCCTTCTTTGCTGGCAGCTGGATATCTTCACCCATTTTAAGTCCTCTATGAACCATTTCATCGCGTGGGACTCGACCTTCTTGGCCCTTTTCCGACGACGACACTGGGAAATAAATGGATCGCTGTTGCCACAAATTATGCGACCCGTTACGTGATAACAAAGGCTATGCCAACTAGTTGCGCCACTGACGTCGCAGATTTTCTTCTTCATGACGTCATCTTACACCACGGCGCACCCCAACAGCTGCTTACGGACCGCGGACGCTCTTTTTTGTCCAAAGTTTTCGACGACCTCCTTCGATTGTGTGCCACAGTGCACAAGTTATCTACCGCCTCCTACCCACAAACTAATGACCTGACTGAACGTCTCAACTGCAAGCTCACAGAGATGTTTTCGATGTATGTTTCCCAAGATCATCGAGACTGGGACACCACGTCGGCCTAAGTGACTTTCGCATACAATTTTTCTCGACCTGACACCACGGGATTTTCACCTGCCTATATTTTGTATGATCGCGAACCGATATTGCCATTTGAAACCACCTTGCCTCTCGTGCCATCTGCTTCAGTGTATGCTTGCGAAGCCATTGATCAGGTTCACAAGGTTCCTCAAGTTACTCAGTCTCCTTAAACCAGATCACAGGATATATAAAAAGCCCGCTACGACCACCGGCATCGTAATATAACGTTTTCCCCAGGTGACCGCGTGCTACTCTGGTCACCATGTCCGTGTAGGTCTCTTCAAAAAACTTTTGTCCCAATACGCAAGACCCTACCTAGTCTTACGTCAAGTTAGCGACGTGAACTACGAGATCGCACCATAGAACTCCAATACGTCACAAAGTTCGTCACTTGTTGACATTGTCCATGTTTCGCGCATGAAACCGTACTTCTCTCGCACTTTTCCGGACTCTCACAGAGACGGCGCTTCAAAGCCTCGGGGTCCTGTTATGAAGATGAAGTAGAAGAAGACGAAGGGCAGAAGGAGCTGGCAGGCGCGCGAGTGTGCCAATGAGCCATTGTGACTCTTGCCTGTGGTTTTCATCTGTAAATGCATATTAAACAGCAGTCACCAACCCTTCAACAATATTTAGGTGTGAGACTATATTATTCAATGCATAATGTGAAATAAAATTGGTATCACTGCGTAATTAGAAACACTACGCCGTTAAATACATTTAATTAGACGTTATTCACATTTAACAATCACCTGAATGGTGTTCTCTACAAAGTGACTGCACAGTAAAAAATAACAGATGGTCGAAATTTCTCGAATTCTGCACCATAGCGTCTCGCATTTTCATATCCTCGTTTTGGGACATAAGACTATTGTTATTGTCATTAGCAATTATCTGAAAATATTTCACTTCGAACTGGTACTTTCGCATTTCAAGGAAAAGGTAATTTAAAGCAAAAGAGTGATACTTCTGCTGCAACTTTCTCAGCACAAAATAAGAGTATGCAGCCTAGATTAAATCCTAAACAGTGCCAGTGTAGAAAAAAAATCTCATACAAAAAAGAAAACCATTTCTGGCATGGAAACGTACTAAAGAACAAATGTTTTAGTTTTCTCGTTTTTTTTCAACATACTATACCCACACACTCAACGAAAATGACCTGAAATAACCTCAAAAACTGGGTAAGCCATTTGTCCTCTAGCGCATTACCTTTCCTGGGTTTTTTTTTACCACCTACTATCGAGGTAAAAATTTACTCTCGTGCTGAGTTTTTGAACGTAGGGAGAGTAGTAATTATTTACCCCAGTGAGGTCTTGAGCGAGTATAGAGAGAGTAAATTTTTACTGCCTTCACAAGGTTTTTGAGGTGATTTCTGGGAGTTATTTCCGGTGGTAAAAAATATAAATTGACGGGTGCATTCACCCAGAGTCGACAAATTTATTAAATAGCAGAATTGATTGAATTTATTGAACGGCAGAATTGGTGACACATAGATTCACATACAGCCAAACACGCACACACACAACAAATGCAGAATAATACACCACTCAAACAGACTGCACGCGTTGCTCAACTATACACTTTGACAATCCGGTATATATAGGCACGACTTTTTTACCAGCCCTGTAGTACCGGTAGGAGAGCTCTTTTTTTTCATTGATTAACAACAACGGTTGAAGGTGCAAACGTAAACTTAAGGTGGGCTGCAGCGCACTAAATGTCACACCGACCTTTTATAGTAAATCTACCCGATCTCACCTTTTTGAGTATCCAATAATTACTTGCCACATCGGGCTCATGGCCCCACGCGTGTTAGCACTGCTGATGCACAAGTCCATAAAGATACCTAAGTACGCACAAACCATGGTAGCTCAATGATTTTCATTGAGCGACGGTGCACAAACGCAGTAGCAGCACGTATTCATCACAACGGGCGTAGAGGAGCGGTGCACGCCTGCACACAAGCTTTTTGCCGACGGTGTACTAGGCCTTATCGACGAGCACGGCTATCCGATGAAACACAGCTGGCGTCACCCGCAGGTCGCGGGTTCGAATCCCGGCTACGGCGGCTGCATTTCCGATGGAGGCGGAAATGTTGTAGGCCCATTTGCTCAGATTTCGGTGCACGTTAAAGAACCCCAGGTGGTCTAAATTTACGGAGCCCTCCACTACGGCGTCTCTCATAATCATATAGTGGTTTTGGGACGTTAAATCCCACATATCAATCAAACACAGCTGGCGATCACAGAACACATATCCTGTGCGAATTTCGTCGTCATTTCAGACACAAATGAACACGTGACCGCTATCTTACGGGGACGGGGCGGTGTATGCATACTTCCAACAAAAAATCACCGTCCGGGTTTTCTTCGTGCTCACCGGCAGCCGCTTGTTGGTTCCGTCTGCCTCGTATCAGCTTCGCGCTACATGTTTGGGAACAGTTGATGCGTGAGATGGGCGATTCGGGCAGCACTTTACTCATGCAGGCATCGCCTGCTGTGGAACAAGATATATGCGATGCTTCTTTCACCTGCCCCGGCGACACACTCCCACTGGTCAATGGCGGCCGCGGCTCGGTGCCGACGACAGAGTGAAGCATTTTGCTTATTGCTTCTCCAGTAGGCAAGCACGGACGATGACACCAGATTGTTTTGTTACCACTGGCAGATCTTCGCGATTCGTCTCGGAAGTGAGATATCCGCGACGTGCAGGTTCGGAGGCGCTCAGAAGCACACAATCGCTCGATGATGTAGGAAACACGTGAGATCCATCAGTCTAACGAGACACACAGATACCGAGCTTCTTTCACCGTCTGTCTCCAAGGCCACCACCGAGCAAAAGCCAACAATTTGCGAAAATATGCAGGACAACTTTCCACTGCAGGTTTTTTTTTCTTTTTTTCCTTCTTTTGAGATCCCCCCCCACCGTCTTTTTTTCTTTTTCGCTCACAGAATGCTGTTCTCGCTTGTTGTGCTTATGCTGCCCCCAGTTCCAGTGAAAGTGCGTTGACTCGAGGTCAGTTCTGAGGCACGGCGATACAAAAAAAAAGATCTGTGTTCCTCGCGTACCTTCATGATTCACTGAGAGCGTCACGATAGGGGGCATGGGGCAAAAGCCACCAAAGCAGCTGCACCTTGTAGTCACGTGGTAATAAACTCTGAAACGCAGGCTAAAAATCACGTGATAGAAAACTCCCTACGTGGTAAAACTGGATTTTGACATCCTTTTAATACTTGCCTGAGAGGTGGTGGTAAAACTATGTCATGTACCATCTTTTACTCCTACACGAGATAGTAATTTTAAACCCGAGAGAGTTTTCAGAGGTCATGAGCCGCTAAAACCCCAAACTCGGATAGGTTTTGCTTACAGTGCAGGTGTGCCAATTCGTAACATTATTGTGACTTTTACCGACCACCTTTTTTTACATGACGGAATACAAAAAGTTCGTTTTAATTGAAAATTCTGAAATAAGGTTGGTGCTTTCAACATTCAATCTCCGCACAGAGCCAACTCGTCTTTCCGTCACACAACTGGGAACGAACAAGCCTAACCAAGACCTCTACAGTCAGTTGGCCTTTTCTTCGGAAGTGAATTTCGAAAACTCCCTCCTTAATTTTGCTGCCTTGTTAGTTCGGGCTGACAAAAGAGCAGAACGAAACTTTTTGACAACGACATGGTAATTTCGCTATGTGAGGGTGCAAGTAAATCAAGAAACAGTTTGAATGAAAGTGAAACAAAATCCATTTCCTTAGCCACACTATGCTGTGAGACGGTGAGTGTGTGGTTACTCGGTTATATAAGAAATTTCCTAAACGGCAGTGAAAAAACGCCTAGACGTGTTAGAGGATTACGGAAATATCGGACAATCTGAGAATAAAAGAAAGATGCCTAAGCTTCTTTCCATTTATGGGTTAATATACTTTAAAGGTCTGGAATTTTCAACTGTTATCATGGCTCGTGATAAAAATTTCCTAACTAATCTCTCGTAGAACAACATATGAACAAGATTTGCGACAAACAAGAAGAGATAAGACTTTCATGCGTGGGATTTTTCAAGACGTTTCAAGGCAAAAGCCTGAAATGCCTTTTCAAATGTGAAAATTGAGCATCAGTGTCTGCTTCCCGCGGCGTCGGTGGCGTGTACACGAACGCGTCAAAAAATGAGGTGACATAAACGTCAGCATGAGGTCACAGATGACAAAATTTTGTTGCTCTAGCACTGTAACAGAGTGTGTTTTACATGTGGGCGGTACGTGTGTGGCACTCACTCAAGAAAGGCTCGTTGACTCTCATTAGCAGAGTCATCTACACCGACTCTCTCTTGTAAGGTCGTAAGTCCCAAGACTCTTCGGGAGAGAGTAAACGCGGTATTATAAAGGAATTACTCTGCACGTATCTCTCACATGTACAAAAAGATAGTCTAATTCTCTGACTATGCTTTTACTTAATGGCGTCATTGTATGAAGTCATTGCTTGGTGGGCCCATCACGGAGGCAGCGAAAACAGGCTCAGGCGCCGAAAGCTGAAGTGCCTCTCACTGTGGAGGTAAACAAACTATCAGCAAACATGACGCATTTGAAAGAACACCGGTTTCACATCACTTCCGCGGGTCATTCTTGAAGAATATTTGGCGCCATGATTCCAACATGTTGATACCTGTTGCCAATAGAACAAAAACATCGACGCCGATACCGAAACGGAGTTTGTGTTTCAACACATGGGGTACATCACGAAACATTAATTCAACCAGTCATTCCCGTCTATATCCCGAACATACTACAAGGAAAATAAAAATATATTCTTAGAGAATGAAGGTAGTCATGTGCGAGCGACCGCCCAAAAGCGATGGTATCACGGGCGATGTGTCAGAGGCTCTTGATGTAAACACCTCGAACGCAGTGAACGCAAGGGTGAAGTGTTTATACGGAAAGCTGATAGTTGTCAGAGCCTGTAAAATCCGTGAATAACACATAATCCGTGAATGCATACCCACTGGACAGCATGCTCGTCGCGGAATGAAAAAGAGTAGCGTTGTTAACTTCAGCCAATGCTTATTTCTTCCCGGCTTGTCTTTCTCTATGAAGGATCATGTTCCGGTACATAAAGGTGTGATTGCAATACATTGACCTCAGTGACTGCTCCTGACGATGACACTGCTCTGTCTACTCCTCCTCTCCTTTTTTTATTTTTGTTTTTGCTTGGTTCACAAGAATAACGAGGACAAAATGCATCGGAGTTTGTCGGAACGCCTAACTGCTCCAGGGACGTCCTTGAACCCGCCTAGAGCGATAAACGTAACTCCGACGGCTTCATCGGATGCACAATGAGGCCCTCGAGCTCAGGACGTTTCACTTTATATAAGGCTTTGCCGCAGTTCAAGTGTCGTATTTTGCAGGTGACTGTCAGATCGCGGTCATCGGCTTCGTAACAGCTAATATCAGTCTTTGTGGGGTGGGTAGGCTTACAAAAGAAAACGACGATTTCCTCTATTCGATAAGCCAATCACTCATTGTGCAAATTCAGAAAACGTTCGACCTATCCTCCACACAGAGGGCACTATGAAAGCCTACTAACTCAAAATACGTGTTTCTTTTTTTTATTTCACAAGCTGCTACTGAACAATGTTAAAGCAAGCTTGGTTGTTTTGTCCTCTCATTTTGTTGCCGAAAGTCTCGCACCGAGCACGGGTAATATGTGAGGGTGTTTGTGACTTCTTTCGTGGTCTAGGTTTTAATGGCCTTTCTTTTCACTTAAGTGCCAATGCATCGTTAACCCCGGAAAAATTGGCTTGTCTGCCTCGTGGCTCAGCCAACACTCGCTCATCATTCCTTCCTGATTAAAGTATGAATGAGTAGATTTTTCGGGAACGCTATCAACAAAGCCAACAATATTGTTTTACGAATTATCACTCATGGGTTAAAAGCATATGATGAAAAAGTGCAATTGGCTCTAACAGGCACCCCCTAAAATGGCACGGTAGAATTGTCGGGAGATTCTTAACCATCGATGACACAGCAAAGAGCGCACCTTTTTAGGTAACATTAAACGTTCACAGATTCTTATGAAACAACACAGGAGCTGGTTCTATATTGCCACAGGATTGGAACGAGGTTTAGCCATGCCAATACGAGAATGTGCCATGGTGTGAAAAAAGAAGAGGACTGTTAGTGTGCTCGTGCTCTAACGTTCGGTTCGCCTCGACGTCCAGTGCTGCTCCTGTGAACAGACGTTGTGGTCGTTCTGTAATCACGTGACATTTTCTGGTGGAGGTGCTGGGTAGTGTTGTATGCACTGCAATCAGCAGCAAAGCCCCGACACTAGTCGCGACCAGCTGACCTACGGCGTAGCAGGCGACAACTAGGCCTACCTCCTGAATTCGGACCATTTCCACAACTCGGCAGTACTATGGCTAGTGCGGGAACGCGAAACCAAGAAACATCAATGCTGCCTCCTCCATGGTTCTTCAACGTCCCGCGAACTCCGAAGCCGTTCAACGGTGACCCTTACGAGGACGTCGACGACTGGCGTGACGACTACAACCGTTGCGGCAGCGTCAACGAGTGGAACGAGCAGCGAAAGCTTCGGTATGTCTACTTTTATCTCGAGGACTCTGCGCGCACTTGGTTCGAAAACCATGAAGCCGCTATGAGAACCTGGCCAGAGTTTCGCAACCAGTTGCGAAATACCTTGCGAAGCTCTGACCGAAAGGAACAAGTGGAACGGCTCCTCAATTCCCGAAACCAGCGGCCGAACGAGAGTGTTGCCATGTCGTGGCTGTTCATGCGAGCCGACTCCTCAATGACGGAAGAGAAGAAGGTTCGCCTCCTTATGCGGGGAGTGAAAGAGCAGCTGTTTGCGGGACTAGTGTGGAACCCTCCCAGCACTGTAGAGGATTTCCTCCGCGAAGCCACGAAAATGGAGAGAATGCTAAGGCAGCGTTCGTACCAGTATGAGCGTCCTGGCAGTCTTTCGTCAGTGTCGTCGGCCCTGCCAACACCTGACGTCACGACTGTAAAAGACCTGACGGAGCTCGTGCGCAGTATCGTCTGCGAGGAGCTGCAAAAGCTGCACGTGGTGTCTTCTCCACCCCATGTTGCTGCACTTACGATGTCGTTCGCGAAGAGGTCCGGCAGCTGGTGCACCCCATGGCGACTCTGCGTGCAGCCGAAGTTCAACCCATGACGGCCCCACGCCCAGCCGAAGCTCCGCTATTAACGTACGTGGAAACACTACGTACTCCTGCACTGGCTGTTGGCTATCCGTCCCGTCCGTCCACCCTGCATACGGCACCGTCGTTCTACTCGGGACCACTGCAGTACGGCAACCCACCCCTTACACGAAACTCCAGTGTATGGCGTGCTCCCGACAACCGGCCTCTATGTTATTACTGTGGTGAACCAGGTCACATCTACCGTGAGTGCGCCTACAGGCACATGGGTCTTCCTGGCTTTCGTCCGGATGCTCGTCGACCCAGAGATTGTGAGCGGCCCCGTGCTATCGCCGAATACTTGGCAAGCCAACGATCCTCAACCCTTCCGTGTCGCCGATCCCGCTCACCATCTCCACGGCGTTCCACGTCACCTGGCCAACAATCAACCTTTGCGGACGTCCTTGCAGGAAGATCGCCTAGATCCACAAGCCCGCGCCGGGGAAACTAAGAACAGCGACCTCTGGTGGTGAGGCCGCTGTTGATCGACCGTTACAAGACCCTCCCCCGATCTGCCTGCCTACATCCGACGACATTCTTTCACCGACGTGTGCCATCGACGAGAAACGTGTCTCTGCTCGTATCTCTGTCCTTGTGGACAACCACCCGCTGACCGCTCTGGTAGATACGGGTGCCGATTATTCTGTTATAAGCGCTGACCTTGCTGCACAGCTAAGAAAGGTAACGACACCTTGGGGACATGGAACCAACCTCCGGACGGCGGGAGGTCACCTATTGACACCACTGGGAATATGCACTGCCCGCCTCCGAATTCGTGAGTCGACATACAATGTTTCCTTCGTTGTATTGCGCGAATGCTCCGAAATCCTAATTCTCGGAATGAATTTTCTTCGCGAGCATGGAGCCATTATTAACCTTCGCGACCTGCTCATAACGTTATCTAACGACCACACAGCCCTACAAAATGATGCAGTTGCGCAGACCACAACACTTCGAATTGCTGACGACACCATCGCACATCCGCCGCGAGCCAGTATGTTGGTAACTGTGGAGAGCGACTGTGACAACAAGAGTAGTGGCATCGCAGAAACTAACTTCTCGGTGCTCTTGGCTCGGCAGATTTGTGTCGCGCGCGCTATCGTCCAACTGAAACATCGGAGGACTCAGCTTCTGAACACGAATTTCGGCGGCCAGTACCAACACTTGGCAAAGCGAACAGCGATCGCGAACTTTGAAGCCATTGATGACGAAGATTGTTCCACTATTGCTCCGATTGCCACTGCTGCCGAAGGTGACACTGCATTGGCCAGTACATTTGACGTGAATTGCCAGCTATCCTCTGCGCAGCAGCAGCAGATACGCGTGATTTTACGTACGTATAGTGACTGCTTTGCGTCCACCTCCAAAATCAAGCAGACCCCAACCGTGAAGCACCGCTATATAACGCACCCTACCGAACAGTCTATACGACAGCACGCCTACCGAGTGTCACAAAAAGAACAAGAGGCAATACGTTTTCAAGTGAAACATATGCTCGACGACGACGTCATCCAACCCTCGAACAGTCCATGGGCGTCACCCGTCGTACTTGTTACAAAGAAAGACAGCACTCTTCGATTTTGCATCGATTACCGGAAGCTCAACAAAGTGACGAAGAGAGACGTCTACCCTCTCCCACGCATAGATGATTCTCTGGATCAACTTCGACATGCCCGATATTTTTCATCAATGAATTTACACAGCGGCGACTGGCAGATCGAGGTCGATGAACGCGACAGAGAAAAAACAGCATTCATAACTCCTGATGGCCTCTACGAATTCAAAGTGTTACCAATTGGATTGTGCTCTGCACCGACAACGTTGCAAAGGATGATGGACACCGTCCTGTCCGGTCCGAAGTGGGAATCCTGCCTCGTGTATTTAGACAACGTCGTTGTTTTTTCCAAAACATTTGAGCAACATTTACAACGACTTCAGTCCGTCTTGGTCGCTATTCGATTTGCAGGCCTATCGCTAAAACCGGAGAAGTGTCATTTCGGCTACGAAGAACTAAAGTTCCTCGGGCACCTTGTCAGTCACAATGGCATTCGACCAGACCCAGAAAAGACCACGGCTGTTGCTGCATTTCCCCCACAATCGAACAAACGGGATTTGCGCCGGTTGTTGGGTCTCTGCGCCTACTACTGGCACTTTGTCTAGAGTTTTGTCAACACCGCTGAACCCCTTACCCACCTAACGAAGAAGGATACTCCTTTTGTGTGGGATCCAGAGCAGAGAGCCGCTTTTTCAACAGTGCCTTCAACAGTGCCTTCAACAGCTTCAACAGTGCCTTCATAGTGAACCCTTACTAGGGCATTTTGATGATGATGCCGCTACCGAACGTCCCACTGACGCAAGCAACATCGGTCTTCGTGCTGTGCTCGTCCAGTGGCAAGACGGCGCTGAACGTCCCATCGCTTATGCTAGTCGCATTCTGTCATCTGCGGAAACTAACTATTCGACCACGGAGAAGGAATGCCTTGCTGTTATTTGGGCGATAACAGAGTTCCGACCGTATCTGTATGGCCGTTTATTCAGAGTAGTTACGGACCATCATGCCCTCTGTTGGCTGGTCAATCTCAAGGACACTTCAGGGCGCCTCGCGAGGTGGAGCTTGCGCCTTCAAGAATTTGATGTTACAGTCGTCTACAAGTCGGGCCGCAGGCACACTGATGCTGATTGCCTTTCGCGCGCTCCCCTCGCTACGACGTCGAGTGACGATAATACCGATGGCCATTTTCTTTGTGCAGTCAGTGAATCTGACTTGGCTCAACACGAGTGGAATGATTCAGAGATCTGACAACTTACTGAATACCTTCAAGGTCGCAGCTCGAGTCCACAATCGGTATTCGCACGTTCAGGGTCATTTTGTCTCCGCAACGACATCGTCTACAAGAAGAACTTCGAACCTTATGCGACTGAATACCTCCTCGTCGTTCCACCAGGGCTACGTGCTGACATTTTATCTGTCTGCCATGACGAGCCTTCCTCCAGCCACTTAGGATGCGCACGTACCCTTGTCCGAATTCGGGCTCGCTAATACTGGCCAAAGCTTATCCAGGATGTCAAGCATTACGTTAAAACGTGCAATCATTGCCAGCGTCATGAAGCCCCACCTGTGCGCCTTGCTGGTTTATTGCAGCCTGTTGCACCGCCGTCACAACCGTTTGAACGAATCGGCATGGACTTGCTTGGGCCCTTCCCGAAGTCACATGATGGCAACCACTGGATCGTAGCCGCTACAGACTATTTAACGAGGTACTGCGAAACGAAAGCCCTACAACGAGGCACCGCCAATGAGATTGCGTATTTTTTTATCAACAACATCGTCCTCCGCCATGGAGCGCCAACAGTACTTATCACTGACTGTGGAACAGCCTTTACAGCCCAATCGATGCAAGACGTTACGAGAATTAGTGAAACAGCTCATCGCAAAACGACCGCATACTATCCACAAACCAATGGTCTGACGGAGAGAATTAACAAGACGCTCGCTGACATGATATCTATGTACGTCGACCGATATCACAAAAACTCGGATGAAACGTTGCCATACGTAACGTTCGCTAACAACACTGCAGTTCAAGAGACTACGGGTTTCACTCCCTTCCAGTTGCTTCACGGCCGAAAATCAATTACAATGCTGGATGCCATGCTCTTGCCTGACATGACCGATATTCCTACTGATGCGAACGACTTTATCCGGCTTGCCGACGCGGCCCGCCAGCTTGCACTCGAGCGGATCCAAAAAGAACAACGAATCGATTCGCAGAGGTACAACTCCCATCATCGTCATGTCATTTACCAACCCGGTGATCTGGTCTGGCTGTAGATCCCCGTTCGCCAAAGGGGCCGCTCGGAAAAGTTACTTCACCGCTACTTCGGTCTTCATAGAGTACTACGGCGCCTCACAGATGTCAACTACGAAATTCCGCTTAAAGACACAGCTCGGCGATCTCGATGTGCCCAGCAGGCCGACATTGTTCATGTGTCACGGATGAAGCCACACTACCCCCGAGTCACCTGACACTGCTTCACCATGCGTCTTTGTGCGTGTACGCAATTACTTTAACTTTTAATCGGCATTGATCATCAGAGTGGTACTTTTTTTGGAAGGGGGGGGGTAATGCCACAGGCATGGAACGAGGTTTAGCCACGCCAATACGAATATGTGCCATGGTGTGAAAAAAGAAGAGGACTGTTGGTGTGCTTGTGCTCTAATTAACGTTTGGTTCGGCTCGACGTCCAGTGCTGCTCCTGCGAACAGACGTTGTGGTCGTTCTGTAATCACGTCACAATATCAAAACTTATCATCCACGGCCGCCCCGGTAGCGTTCCACTAAAACTGAAGCCCTCGTACTCTCTCAAATCATAGCTCCTTTGCGCGATCTATCAGGTGACCTCTTTCCCTTTCCTCCTTCTGCTTTTCTCTTTCTCCCTGGTAACGTGACCTAATTGAGTGAATTCTACGGACTGGCAAACGATGCCGCCAGAGGGTTCTTAAGGACAGCTTAACACTGTAAAAAAAGCTGCATCAGCGGTCACAACACGCCATGGCAAGGGGACTAGCGTAGTTGCCCAAAAGGTGCGCACAAAGAACGGCGCTGAAAAAGCTTGGGCATGTCGGTCAGTTGTAGAAAAGGCGCACAGCGTAGTTCTCACGATAATTGCGCATCAATGCACGTTCTTCGCTTAGGTGGAAGCAGAAGAGCGTTGTTCAGTGACCATCGTTGATGGTGCCAACCCATTTGACATTGAGAGAAGGCTGTTTTATAAATGAGCGCTCGAAAAATGGTTCTTCAATTCAACATATTTAGTTCACTGCAAGAAAAAAAACAGAAGTCACACATGGGGAAAATGTAGGTGAAACGTTCTTTCACCTTTTTTTTTCAACGAGAAACAAGAACTAGAGAAAATTGACATAATTTGTGAATATTCATCTCGAAAGGAGATAACACGTGCGCATACTGACGCATAATAAGTGAACCAGTCAACGCAAACATAAGCGTTTGGGCTCCTTGGTTTCCATTTCACATGTCAGTGTTCGCATTCCATACCTTCTTCCATGGACGAATATATTTTATTGTTCATTTCTAACTAGTAACTCAGTTGACATTCTGGTTGAGTTGTTCACAGTCTAGTCAATGTTTCTATCTGTTGCCCGCGGCACAGTTCTGAAAGTTTCGTGCTTTGTTGAAACACTTTTAGACTCGTCGCAAAAACCGATTGTGAGAAAAAAGAAGGATGAAAAACAAGCGCTGCCACTGTACGACTTGTAGACATATGCTCCCTAAGGTCTTAGAATAGTACTCGGACTTGTAGTATTCAATGTTTCAATGTCAACCTATCAAGCATGCTAGACGAACTTTAAAATGAAAAATTCTGTATAAACTTGCACGTTTGATTGTTTACGGCCAGTGACTAAACAATAGATGCAGTGTTATAGCATCAAGTTCAGCTGCCTTTTTGCTTATTAGCTAGCACCACCGGCTGAGTCAGCTCCTCTGAAGTGCGTAGCTATCAAGGCAGGAATGTGTGAGGCAAACCATTGATCATCATCGATTGGCACAGTTCACCTAAGTCATCCAAATTATTTAGAACGTTTCGATTAATTAGCCAACTTACAGGGACTTTTGGGAGTCACGGGAATAATCTGAAGCCGTACTGGAACGCTTAACAATCGAAGAGACTGTACTGTAGCGGCAAGTGTACACGTGGCGAGTAAGAACGAGTCCTGTTAGTGTGCACATGTTTATATACTACAGGCTCAAGTACAGTGCCAAGCTCTTGCAATATACCCTCCAACTCAGAGCATTTGTAATACGGCACCCGGCAACCGGACAAGCAACTCGATACTTTTACTGCATATCCTCCTCCATTGTATTGGCACAAACTGTGTATATGCGTAAAATGCATCAATCCAAAATACCCAGCGCCTTTCTACAAGCGTATGCGGCTTTTTTTTGCACTTGTCATAACCTTCATCAGCGACAAATTCGTTACATCTCTCCCCTATCATTTTTTGTATAATTACTTAACAAGTAAACAATTGCGTGCATTCCACATGAGGAAGTGATCGCGCTCTAGCACTCCGGCAGCGTTTCTTTGTTTCTTTGTTGTTTGTTTCTTTGTTGCCGAATTGCAATAAAAGATCTAGAACGACCAGTGACGGTTGAAGTTCTCACATGTCAATCCCACGTTAATATTTTTTTATAAAGCTCTGACATGTTCTCAGTTGCCTGGCGTCGGGTAGATGGTGCCATTCTGATCGAACAGTGCCTTCTTCTATAGACCACTTTATTCTTAAAAGTGCTCAGAATACACCCAACCACCACACCTGACCCTCATATTTTACAAGGAAGCATTTCATTCAGTAGTTGTATCAGCAGCCATGCAGACACTGCGGAATCAGGGCGTTGACGAAGCATCTATAAAAATCTTGGAAGAAATCTACAGCGGATCAACAGCCACCATAGTGCTCTATAAAGAAAGCCACAGTATACTACAGAATATCAATAAAGAAGGCTGTAAGACAGAGCCGCGGAAAAAATGTTATGACCACTTTTCCCATTTACGTCTAATACATTGTTGACTTGCTCGGCGTAGGTCGCCCCGCCGTGGTGGTCTAGTGGCTAAGGTGCTTGGCTGCTAACCCGCAGGTCGTGGGATCGAATTTTGGCTGCGGCGGCTGTATTTTCGATGGAAGTGAAGATGCTGTAGGCCCGTGTGTTCAGATGTGTGCACATGTTAAAGAATCCAAAGTGGTCGAAACTTCCGGAGCGCTCCACTACGGTGTCTCTCATAATCATATGGTGGTTTTGAGACGTTAAACCCTACATATCAATTATCAATTGGCGTAGTTCACTCCGGCTTCCATACTCTTCCCGCCACAACTTACTGTCGTATCTTTCCTGCACTGGGCGAACCAACTAAGCACGATACCTGAGCGCGATACAACTTATGAATTGCATCACGAGTGGTATAGTGGAGAGGAGGAAAGTTCTACAAAAAGAAGTCAACCACTTCTCGAACTTCGCCTGATGGAAAAAAAAATTCACGAAATAAGATTGAATATATAAAAAGAAGTGTAATATACAGCGAAATTAATTTTTTTATTTGTAAAAACTCTCGAGGGCCAACAGAGGCGAATATTCCACGTTACCCTCACTTCTTTCGACCAAATCTTGGGATTCCCGGCAACCGCTACAAGCATTCATTTTCCCTGAAAACGAAGCTTGTACCCAGTTTCCGGGACCTGGTTACACTATGTGCCAACACTACGACAATACGCAATATCCCTACGCGCGGGCGGAAGAACATGGCTCAGTCGATACGCTCCCACCCACGTGTCGGCATTACATCGCATACACCTACTGTAATCACCAGAGCGTTAAAGCAAACAATGACCGTGTTCCTATGGCTCAACGCTCGCAACAATCACTGACTGTGTTCACAGAGGCGTGAGCTGCATATATACGGACGTCGTTTATTTAGCGTCGGAAGAATAACATACGTCGCCTTGTGCTGGCTTCATCGAGGTGTGTATGATTTTTTGTTGGGTGAACACGTGGTTCTGCGTGCAAGTATGGGTGGAAAACCTACACTCTGCACGCAACCTCTAAAACCAGAAAAGAAGAAAAAGCCTGTCGTGGCGATTACCGCAAGTTAAGAAAAAATTAGAACATTGAGGCAGCACAGAATCGCCCCTAGGAATCTATTGTAGATGCATTTACCTGGCACCCAGTTAACATTCGCAGTTGACAGCGATGATTGACAAAAAGGTACTCATGCCTGAGACAGAAACCAGGCAGAGCAAATGTCAAAATCCAACGTAACTATAATGAGTGTAAGGAGGATTACCTATTTTTCTATTGCTCTTTTTAATTGCAAAAGTATACGTCACATGATCGCTAGCGACAGCCTTGGAATATTCGACAGCACATTTATAAATTCCGACGCGAATCAGTACTTCTCAGTTGAACAACGTGTTCTGCAACAACTTCGCAAGGCATACTGACGTGACACTTACTTATCAACTCGGTTACAACTACTCAATCATAGATCCTATTATCATTTGGCTCTTTGGTATCTCTAAGCTTATTGATTCACTAAAGACATCTTCAAGCCCTCGCTCAGACTCAGTTACTCCTGAATTTTTAAAGAAGCACAAGTGCCACTTCGTCAATGTTTTTCGCACAGGTTTTTCAGCAATCCATCGATAACGGCGCTCTTCCTCAGGTCTGGCAGGTCGGGAAGATGGTTCTGATACACAATTCAGGTAGTAAAAGTTCAACCTTAAACTACCACCCCATATCATTAACCAGTATTCTTTGGAAAATATTAGGGCACTTTATTTACACTAAAGTCACCTCAGTTTCGGAAACACATTCTTTTTTTTTTCAGACGCGAAACATGGTTTTCTCAAAAATTGATCTTGCGAAACACAACTGGCATCCTTGATTCACCAGCTTCATGTTTCTTTAGATCGTAGGTCCCCAATTTATTCTATTTTTCTCAATTTCTCTAAGGCTTTCGACAAAGCAAGTCATAAATTACTGCCCTTAAAGCTCGAACACCTACACCTTGATAATAACGTCATCAGATGGATAGAACATTTCCTACTTAACCGCACGCAGTTTGTAACTGCGAATGGGTGTCATTCTTTAACTCGTGCTAGATAGAATACGCCGCTGCAGTATGGTATCTGAGTTCAAATATTTTAATCAATGCTCTTGAACTAATCCAAAACAATTCTGTTCGCTTCATTCTTCACCCCTACAGTCGTCACTCTAGCATTTCTGCCATGAAAAATTCACTGGAACTGCCGCCTCTGGCCTCTCGTCGTATGCTCTTCCGCCTCTGTCTATTTTACAAAAATTATCATAATATTCCAACTGTTCGCGAGGTACTTATTTTGCAGCCTTCTTACGTATCATCTAGAATTGATCGTCCTAATGAAGTTGGCGTTATGTCATGTCTAACCCAAACATGCAGCGATTCATTTATTCCCAGAACATCAGTAGACTGGAACCACCTTCCCGGATCTGTGGCCATTTTGGCCGACCATCACTTGTTTGGTTCTGCGCTAACTAGCATTGTATAAACGCCCACACTTACTTACTTATTCTGTTTGTACACAACGCTTATATTTTGTTCTTTTTTATTTACTTTTTTATTTACTTATTAGCTAACATTGTATGAGCGGAAAATTGTGTTTCACCCCCCTCCATAATGCCTTTGGCCTGAAGGGTATTACAAAATAAATATATAAATAAATAAATTAATTATTTAAAATAAATAAATAAATAAATAAACCAATGCTCAGTTCGCCGCCGTCAGTGCCGGTTTGTATTGCTGTAATATGACTTTCTGTTTACCGACCACACGTTCACCGAAATAAATTGTTTCATTTTGCCCATATGGACGACTGCCATCGTCAAAGTCATGACCACGTGCCAATATATATACCTGAAACCACATACCCTTAAGAAACCAGGGAGTGCCTCATGTAAGATCTCTTCATAGGAGAAGCCTTAATAACCCACCCCCATAGTGTCGATCGCTGGTGAAGAAGGGGTCGTTATTCTTCATGTGCACGAATCCTTTCTGTGGAGAAAACGCAGCAGAGCCTATTTTGCAAAGTGAGGCGAAAATATAGAACACGCTACAAAGTCAACTTTCGTTTTTAAAGGCGAAAGGTGCGTGAAGGTGTTGTCGCCCAAGCTTCTTAAATATCAGGGTAGCTCTTGATTATGTTTTCTTTCCCTGCTTTTGCGTATGAAATAGATTGCTTTATAGATCGTGCGAGAAAGAAATGAGAACCGCAAGTGCATGCTGAGAAAGTACAAACAGGAAAATGTCTAATCAAGAAGTGTGTTGACGCGCTAAATAGTGGGGCTATTTTTTTCGATGAGAAATTGCTCAGCTGGCCTCCCAAGTTTGACAAAAGTTTGTCGTTGACCATGTGATTGACAAATGCGATTTTGTTTCCCAAGAGCCTTGCTCAAAAGTGACGCGCTACACTGGCGCTCACGTTACGCGGAACGGAAATGACAAGCGGGAAAACTGTCTGCCACACGTTTTTCTAGAGTGATCGAGACGTTCACCAGAACTTTAAACAATAAAGATAAATCAATGCCAAATGAATAACAGGAAGTAGAAGTTTGCGGTACCCATTTCGCAATACGCCTTCTCTAACTGCAAGAACGGTTCGTGAATAAAAATAAAGATACAATGCATATAAGCGCTATGCATATAAGTGCTATGCATATAAGTGTTCGAGCACCAAGGTGCCAATTTAGAAATAATGTTGATCTTGCCTATGCAGAGGTCGGCCCATTGGATGTGCTAAAAAAAGGCATCTAGTTTGCCAACAGGCATCAGTTATTTTTTTCTAACCTATATCTGGTAACACAATTAAACGAACGGATATATCAGTCACGACCACAGTATATCAAGTGACAAGGAAGGCAATGTTTTATTATCTTGCCTTTGCTGCCTTCTTCAGGTATGCTACACAATTTTATACAGTGCTAGGCTAGTCCCAATAATAAGCACAAAGTAAGTGCTACGTTAGCCGTAGCGTTAGGACAACGAGAGACAGGGTAACAGGAGACATGGAAGATGGTTGCCATGTCAGGCTCCAGGCGAAAGAACGATTGCTGCAGATCCACGAAGTGAATGCTAATGATGGGGCGAAGCAGTGGGCATGGGATCGTGAATTATCGCCTCCTAATTTGTTCCTAATAACCTTTCGGTCTGTCTGCGCTTCGACTAGGGGCTACGACGAGCCTCGACAAACAATGTTTTCTTGTGACACTAAGAGCTTTAGCCCCACCTAAATGCTTCAGAGAACTCACATCTCTGCACCCCATTCTCCAGCACACACACTCTCCAAGCATTCTCAAGTCGTGAGTAGCAGATTGCTACTATCCTTCAAGAGGAAGGTACATAACAGCTGCATCTTTCCGGTACGTAGAGCAGAAACCTGGAGGCTTACAAAGAGGGTTCAGCTTAAAATGAGGATGACGCAGCGAGCGATGGAAAGGAAAATGACAGGTGTAACCTCAAAAGCTAAGAAGAGAGCAGAGTGGGTCAGGGAGCAAAGCAGGGTTAAGAATATCAAAGCTCATATCAAGAAGATCAAACACGTTCAGCTTTTTTGTAAAGAAACATTTTAAATTCTATTTAGAGTGCGATGAAGGGACCAAGTATTTTAAGGGGCAAAGCTCTTTAGAGTTGAGCCATATCCACTCTCTTCCCTCGTGAAGATGACGCTGATGACGATTATGAACAAGCGCCTTCCAGACCACACATTTTATTTCTGTGCCACCACAATCAAGGCACCACTATACGTTATGGCAATGACGATGAAGCACCCATTATGCCGCTGTGCCATTCATCATTCTGCTGATAAGCGAGGTGCCTGCTATACATCAGTAATCCATTGTGCGTACTTCACTCGGTAGCTGATGGCGATGAACAATAAGCGAGTTCCACAAAACACGCCATCTTTCTGCCATGGATGTAAACTAACGTGAATGCGCTCCCGCCCACGAATTTGCAGCGACACGGGAACTCTAGCGAGCCGGTCCACAAGCAGCGAGTGCTCGCGCAGCTGCAGCGAAGCGATTGCGCCGCAAGCCGACCCAGAGTTAAGGGCTCGCGAGATACAAGATACAAAATACAAGAACAACCTCTTCATACTGGCTGGTGGCTTAGACAAAGATATCATGAAGAACGACTGGTTTGGGCCACATGTGACATCGCGATATGCTCTCAGGAACCTCTAATATTAATATAAAGAACAAAAAACAACCCAGCAGATGTGTAGAGACCCCGTCTTTGCGAACTTCAAATTACATTCCATCCAACAATTCTTCGCGCTGCATTTCACTCACCATAATGCAGAGTGCATGAAAGCTAAGCGAAGTCCGCACCTCTATACCATATGCGACATATAATAAAAACACTCTAAGTACTATACACACGTGTTGTCATTCAATTGTACGTCTGAGTGGGCAATGTACGGGGATTTAACGATTACTCGAACGATCGCCCGGAGCTTCGCCCACTCATTAGCAGTCACTTCGTGAATTTGCCGTGATTTTTTAAGAGTCTCACGTTCGTTGAACTTAAGCGCTCTATAACAGCCCACGATTGTATGGCGCACAAGTACAAGGCATCCTCACGATGTAGTTCATTTATTACTACAAATGGGAGAACCATTTAAAAATCGGTCATCTGGTCTATAATTAAGGGAGATCATTATTTTCATCTAGATTACTACTTGCTCGCGAGTAGTGTCGTCAGGTTCATGAATGACGTCCGCGCACGTTTGCATTGCCTATGCAGCATTGTCAACCTCATTTATTGGCATAATATTTTACTCTAAGCCCAACGTACACATAAAATATTCACCTACGAAGATCATCACAACGAGGTATTTCACATTTTTCAGTTTGAGCAACTTTACTTTGACACAGCGTATTTTTTACGCTGCAGTCTACCTTTGCAAATTTTCGCACCTACCACGCATCGGCAAGTTTGGCAATGCTCCTTATACGACGATCAGATGAGTGCGAACATCAAAAACAGTCGACGATTGAAACTTTATGTTGAATGTGTGGAAACTGCATATTGAATCTGAATGTGGATTCTGGCCATTGAAGTGTATATGTTGAATAAAAAAGGTCTTGTTGTTCATTTGCGTGAGTACGGTGTACTCTATGACAACTCTACTATGGGAAAGCTTTGAGCGCGTAAACAAGCAATGTACTGTAGAGCCCTTCCATTATGTGCTTAATTCTTAAATAATGACCTTGTACTTCTCACTCACTATCCATGCAAATGTACATTTCGCTTCCATTTATATGGTTGCTTTTAAGCCACCTTTAAATACAATGAATGCATGGTAGCATCTGTTAATTTTGAAGTTATTCTACTTCTCTTAACTAACAAATAATCCTCGCAACGATCTGAAATGCATATTGAGATCTTTGATGAAACGAGAGTTGTAATGAGGCACGACGTAGGACTTCCCTTTGTTCGCTATACAGAATGGAAAGTGCGTACGTCTTTCTAAGCATTGTTCAACTGCTTATGACACAAAACCGAGGTTTGCCTAGCGCTTGAGCACCACATCTCACATCCAAAAATTCTTTTAACTCTTAATTTCTTCCTTGTGTATTTCCAAGGAATGTTCAGAAGCCCAAACAAGTTTGCTTATTTTCACTGAAGCATACGAGCAAAACGAAGTCTTCTTTATGCTGTTTCGTAGTATACACCGTGCAGTAAACAGTTTCTTGTTTTTTTTTGTACGTTGGAATACCGGCTCCGCACGTATTTGAAATGCGTATGTGAAAGCCCAACGGGCACCTTTGATTTTCGTGTAAAATCTGCCTTGTAGGCGGTCGCTTTCTCTGCCGAGCGACATCCTATATCCGCCATTGACCAGTAAACGAAATGAGCGATCAGAAATGCTTATTGTCTCAGCCACGTTAAATATTGGTAAAAACAAAACATAGAGATAAGAAAAATTTGGTGTACTTCAATCGATGTCGTGTTTGCACAAGTTCAGCAAATAAACGAAACAAATCGATATTTTTGACGACACAGTGCCAACTTCACTGGTCTTCTGAAGAAACTGATAGCTTGTTCATGCGACGCACTACACCAGTGTTACCTAGACCCCACCCACGTTTTGAAAATAATCGTTTCTTATGCGACCTCTATATCAGTAAGCATAGGCGCGAGCTCACAAAGGCCACAAGACAAAGACAGGCAAGCATGCCACGTACTCTGGCATCCTTCGTTAGATAGCTTCCTTTGTTACTCACAACCAGCCATTGTGAAAGTGCAGTCGGGAGTGTCCAAGATGCAGAATACTGATACGAGGGAACGTCGTAAATTTCAGCCTCTCGATGCACGGCCCTGAACACTATTTCCTGGCTCGCATTCTGTCACTTTATTATAATTTTGTTCGGAAGACTCCCTTTAGGCTCATGTAAAAGCTGTATCGTACTTCGAATAGACTTTGTGTTGACGTGTGCACTTGGGCGATATGTTCAAGTCCTTTTGAAGCAGAAACGAGGCAAATCAACTTTCTAATGCTGTTCTACTGCAGGGAGAGAAAACATGCTTTACACGCTCGAAAACACATGGGGGGAAACTAATTTAAATTCGAAATCCCTTGAGTTGAGAAAAGGCGAGAATAGACGATCCGTATTTAAGAAAGAAATTGCACTTTCAGAAAGAAGAAGCGCAATTTCCTACAGAAAAGAAATCGTTCATGTTGTACTCATTGAAAAATAGCTTTTAGGGAGATAGACGAAGTTGGGTATCGGACCACCATTGAAAACTTGAAATCAGGTACGTAGCCTAATATTTTCTTGTAAAGAGATACATGAAACAAAGACTTTACGAAAATTTGGTTAACGAAATGAAATAAAACTGCTTACTTAAGCGTGGAACTAAATATTCACGCATAATTCTTGTTTTGGTAGTTCATTACGCATTGATGCACTTCGAATTATCCCCAGAATCTATGTAGTTGAGCAGTCGCACCTTGAACCCTTGTACTGAGTTACGCAAGCCTTTTAAACGACGAAAGCGATCGCTAAAAAAAGCTCACCTACTTCGCCCCTTAACACATTTACACTTCTGGTGAGAGATGAACTATTTGAGCAAATTTCTGACTAAAAAGTTTAGGATTTTTCAACAATTATTTTGATGGAGACGCACACAAGGAGTGTTACATGCAAGGAGGCTTTGGTTACGTGCCACAGCCTCAGCATGTTGCGTGCAAGAAGGTCGCTGGTTATACATGCCACAGTCACAGAATGTTTAGAGACAAGCTAAAGAAGCACGTTCTAGTAGTGGAGATTTCGGACTTGCTTTTATTTTGGATCTGCGAATGAGGTGAAAGACACTGCGGTGCCGATTCTCTGCAAATAAGGTGAATGCTGCAGTGACTACAATAAGCACAACTGCAAATA
Source organism: Rhipicephalus microplus (assembly GCF_043290135.1). Taxonomy (NCBI): domain Eukaryota; kingdom Metazoa; phylum Arthropoda; class Arachnida; order Ixodida; family Ixodidae; genus Rhipicephalus; species Rhipicephalus microplus. The sequence goes on along the minus strand of NC_134700.1, from coordinate 164,134,741 downwards.
CCTACTACGCTGAAAACTATTTAGAAATAAGAGGGTCGCTGCGGTGCAACTTGCCTTTACTTTTCCTTCCCATGGAGGACAATGCTCATGTCCAAGCTTTCGCTTGTGCGGGGTACCACTGCTATATAATTCTCTTCTCTCCTCTCTTCGCTCATGCGTAAGTACTTTTTCACAGTTTCAGCACACGTCTACACCAGCATGCTTTTGGTTAATCTGCCGGGAGTTCTCCTATATTTCTGTATGGCGTCCCTGTAAAAGGATGAAGGGTAATAGCAATAATATCTGCTGGTTGTATTAGCAAAGTGAATATGTCATTGCTTTTGACAGTGTGGTGTTCTTTATTGTTCATTAAGGACGCGCAGCAGACATGCTTCCAAAGATTTTGCATACTTCTAAATGCGACGGCCACAGTCGGGTTCGAACAAGCGATTTGAGGTCGGGTTTGATACGTAAACCATTGTAAATCCTGCACTCATTAGTCGGACAAAATGAACGTTCGTGAGCGCTCTCAGAAGTCAGTATCATTGGTAGCTGGTCTATCAAATTGGCTTAACTGCTTGCGGTATGCATGCTTTCCGACACACGTGCGGTTCTGTTTTGTCAGCCAGGCCTATTTTAGGCAAGGCTGTTTGTGGCTTTTCTACGGCTTGTTCTCGCACCTTCGAAAGAGTTAGCATAGGCGTACCTACTGAAAGTCGCCCATTTTATGCGGCTCGAGGACAGAAAAAAAAGGCGCCTTGTCAATAGTGTAGCGCAGAGAAAAAATGTGCTGCCCCATTGCACTCGAAAAAAAAATGGTGCCGTGCGCAAGAAAGCAGCCTTGGTTTCAGACTCGCAATGCAATATGCTCGTTATTCGAGATAGCACAAAGGTAACTTCGCAAGCGGCCACGGCCGCGTTTACGAAAGGAGTGCGCTGCTGATACACGACGAAGGAGAATCGTAACAGTTGTTAGTGCACGCTCCTCTTGTGCATGCCTATTTAGTTCGTGTTTTTAGGGGCGAAGCGCCTTATAGCGGCACCCGTTCGTCCCTCATAGCCGTTGTAGTGTGTAACAAGATTTTGACCTCCAAGGAGATGCCGGTGAGAGATTTTATCTGTGCGCTGTTGAACAATAAAATATAGTGCTCAATGTACGTGCCAATGGCTGCTAATGGGGAATGAGAGACAGCAGCATTCGGCTTTTAGTTAACGCAGTCGCTGCGATCCCCATTAGCAGCAATTGACATGTACATTGAGCACTATATTACAAGAAAGGGTTGCTACGTTATACTCGCTGGGTGTAACCTCCTTAGGTTTGGAAAGGTTTAGCGAGCGTTGAGCCGCAGTGCCTTGAATACAATGAACTAGTATATACCATGCACTCGAGGTGGTCAAAGGTGGGAAGTAGACCCGAAGCGCAAGCCGTAAAAAAGTGTGCGTGTGCCACCTCTCGTTTAGACCTTGGAATGTCCGCTGGTTGGCGGTGCTTCTATATGGGAAATATATGATGAAAAGATGCGAGATGGTAGTACTTGGAGTGTTGAATAGATGGACAAACGGACACACGGACAGATTCATGGATGGGCGCATGAACGGACGCAGGGGCGGATGCATGGACGAACGCAGGGAAGGACACACGAACGCATGGACAGGCGGATGGATGCATGGATGGTCACACAGATGGATGCATGGACGGACGGAAGCAAGAACGAATGAGCAGACGAATGCTTCGCCCCACTCTTCATCATTCACGCCGTGGATATGCTGCCAATTTTTTTTTTGGTTGAGCTGCGAGGTGCAAGTTCCGAGGTGTTTGGCGCTCCTAACATGGCTTTGCAATTTGTTGCTGTTGATGAAACAATGCACAATAAACGCTCAACTGCCTCTGTAAAGACGTTTCACTTTTGTGTTGTATTGATTTCCATATAGGGGATGAGCCACGTTTTTTTTCTTCTAGCCATATACAGATTTCGCTGTAAAAGACAGAATGCCCTCATAGTTTTGCCAAAGACATTCAAAGTGCTCTTCAATTTTCAATTTCCACATTTCCAGCCTAAGCGCGCACTTCGTGGCCATGGAACGTACGCGTCTGTTCTAACGTGACTGCAGGTGTTCTGTCAAACCATGAGCTACCTATTGGATGCTAATATTTTTGGCTTGTCTGCTGAGTTTTTGGTATGCGCAAAGCTACTCATGCATCACGAAAACATAGAACTACGATGTAAACGCCCATTTCAAAGGTAAAAATCCACCATAGCCTAATTCTCGTGTTCTTGGCATGAAATTTATTTCCACAATGCGTGTGATCTGCCCATTGTTTTACGGCCGGTTTCGGTTGAATTATGAACGAATCACAGTTCTATGGCGGGAGACTTCTGTGTGTTTATAAAAAAGGTTATTAACGATTTAGATTACCTGGTACTCAACTATAAGAGAGCTGAAAGCCCTCCCGTGGGACCCACACTTCATGAGGGTGTGTTGGCAAAAATTATGGCATTAAGCCAACAAAATAAAATATGCCCTCCCTTTTGAGGCCAACGAGGACTGGCAACACTCTCCATATGTGTTTACTAAAAGCGGGTAAAGATTTATGCGAAAAATCACATCATATCTACGGAGTGAATGATTATGATTGGGGCGAAACGGTGAAGGGTTTCATGAATAAACCGTGAATTATGCATAAATATCGCCAACACATCATCAAAGACGTGAAAACACAGTATATATTTATGCAAAAAATTTATTATTCGTAAGTTGTGGCTATACATCACTTCCGTTCTCCCTTCGTTATAATGGCTTCATGATCGGTGAAGTGGCAGATCGGTGATGGGGCGTAGTGGAAAGTTAGCAAGTACAAAGTAGTCGGCAGTTCGCACAGGTGGAACAATAGGTGGTCATGTACAGTGTCAATATTTTTGAAAGGGAACATGGGAGCGCGTGGCCTGCGCGCGAGATGACGCGAAAAGAAAGCGCCGCTGCTATCGCTCCGGCTTGAACGCGCTGCCAGCAGCCACCGGAGCATGCAGACCACTTGTCGCCGAGTTCTCTTTCATAAAAATTGACACTGTACATACAATCAAAGAATGGACCGACCCACGTCTTTAGGAGCTTCACCCTGAAAATGGCGGGTGAGGCCTAGGGAATGTGTTTAGAAAAACTGGCTAACGATTTAGAGCACTAGATACTCTACTAAGGGAGAGCATATAGCCGTCCCGTGGGCGTACAATACATAGCCAGGGCATTGAGAACGACCCGCTTGCAGTGTCTGGTTGGACCCAACATACAATTAGAGTGCTGCGATAGTATATGCTGAAGAACCACCGTGATCGATCAGTTTAAATACCTACTTGCACCTGTACATATAATAAGCGCTGTGGGCAAATAATGCCTAAAACTTCAAAAACACTATATACCAGGTCTGTCCTACGTCTTATAATCAATTGACTCTGAGTACAACTTATGACAGTGTATGCATGTAATGAAACTTTCAATGTGATGATGCTTCCTATCAGTGCCTGCAAAAAGTTATGGCATATCCATGAAGTGTATGATGATGAATGGGGCGAAGTGTCCGTATATTCGTCCGTACGCCCGTCTATGCCTCCTTTTATGCTTCCGTTCGCCCGTTCGCTCATGCTTTCACCCGTCCATCGGTCTGTCCATGCGTCTGTCCGTACGTCCGTGTGTCTGTCCGTGCGTTTGTTCTTGCTCCCGTCAGTCCCATTCATCCGTCTCTTTTTCTGTTTGCCCGCCCACCAGTCCGCGCCAAGGAAAAATGAATGAACTTTATTTGGTCCTTCGGAACGCGCTTTAGCACGTTTCGGGCCACTCCCACATCGGAACAGAAAGACCAAGTCTCTCTGCTGCGACGCGGGCCCGGTGAACTGCCCATAGCTGTTTTTCAAGTCCGGAGCTTGTAATAGCACCCTCCCATTTGGACGGCGTGATGACTTTCCCACAGCGTAACGCGGGGCTCCGCCAGAACATATGTTCCAAGGTAGCTATATCGTGTCAGTAGGAACATGCATTATTTGGATGTATTTCGGTATAAATTTTGTTCAATAGCGCAGGATTAGGGTACACGCCAGCCTGAAGAAGCCTGAGTGCCAGAGCCCGAGGTATGCTTAGTTTTCTGCGTGGTGGAGGGTATTGTCTCCACGCCAACTAAAAATGTTTTGTCAATTCATTATACGAGATGGGAGGGTCACGGTTCTCCAACACATCAGCGCCGCGCCCCCCGATAGATACGCGGTTTACTAGTCTTCGCGCAGCTATGTGGGCTGACTCGTTGAAATCGGGCAGGGATCCCTCAATGCGTCCCATATGAGCTCGGAACCAAACGAGTGTGTGTTTGGCTCGATGTCTTTGTCCCGAAGAATTCGCAAAGCTACTTCCGATATTGTTCCCTTGGCAAATGCTCGGACCGCTGACTTTGAGTCGCTGGAAATTGTGGACCTCCTGTTATCCAGCAAGGACAACGCAATTGCCACTTACTCGGCTATTTCAGCCACCATCGTCCGCACCATTGTCGAGTTGGTGATTCCACCCTCGTGCTTGATGCTTACTGCCGCATACGCCTTCTCCTCGGGATATCGGGCTGCATCGACGAAGGAGCAGTTCCCGGCATGTTCTTGAGCCCTTTGTAGCAGAGCCTTTGCCCTGGACCATCTTCTACCCTTGTTATGCTCGGGGTTGACATTTCGCGGGATGAAAACAACGCTGATTTGTTCTCGTTGACGAGCAACGCTGCAGAAGTGAAACTTGATTTCCATCGGTGGAATCCCCAGCTCCCGCAGAATGTTTCTGCCGGACGCGTAGCGAACGGGGTGGTGAATAGCGCCCTCTCCTGTGCCTCTGCATTTTCTTCCAGCGTGTTGTGCATGCCAAGACGGAACAGTCTATCCGTGCTTGTGTACATGGGAAGTCCGAGAGTTCTCTTCATGGTATTTCTGGTTTATCTGTTGAGCTTATCACGCTCCGACCTCTGCCAGTTATGCATGGATGCAACGTAAGTGAAATGGCACATCACAAAGGCGTGCACCAACCTTATGAGGTTATATTCTCCAAGTTCCTGTTGCCTGTTGGAAACCCTTATTAATAGTCTGATGGTATTGTTAGCTTTTCTGGCGAGACTCGTGACCGTCAGATTATTGGAGCCGTTCGACAGAATGGTCATACCAAGAACCCGGAGGGAGTCCATTCTGGGGATCAAGCTGCCCTCACCTCTCCTAAGAGTGATGTCAGTATCCTCTAATGGCTTCCACCTTCTTGGTTTGGGGCCCCTGTGCTTGGGCCTGTATAGAAGCTGTTCCGATTTCAGCAGCGAGCGCCGTAGACTAGTCGATATAGGATAGTTTTCCGTGACCTCAATAGCTTCTTGTAGCACAGCCTCTATTCGTTCATCGCTGCCATCAGTACACCATATGGTGATGTCGTCAGCATAAATGGCGCAATTAATGCTGTCGACTTCGGAGAGTCTTTGAGACAGACCGATCATGGCGAGGTTAAAGAGGGTCGCAGATAGTACTGAGCCTTGTGGCGTCCCTCTGAAGCCAAGCTTTACCGGATTTGAAACAAGATCACCCATCGTGAGTATAGCCTCTTCGTCAGTCAGGAATGCTTTTATGCTGTCATGGAAGCACTTGCAAAGTCCACGGTTTGAGATCTAACTCAACACGAACTGGTGGAGAACGTTGCAAAATGTTCTCTCGATGTACAGTCCCAATATGGCTCCTATGTTCCTTGAGTTCGTATCAGTGACTTGATATTTGATTAGCTTCATGGCGTTTTGCGTCGAGAAGCCCGCCCTGAAGCCTTTCATGTTGTGGGGATAAATGTCGCATTCCTCCAGTTATCGGGTAACCCTGTTCAGGATAAGATGTTCAGCCACCTTACCTACACATGATGTCAGGAAGATGAACGTAAGGTTGTCGAGGATGGGAGGTTTGCCCATTTTGGGGATGAGGATGGTAGTGGCCTTCTTCCACATCTCTGGGACACTACCACTCTTCCACACCTGGTTGACGATATCCGTCACGTACTCCATCGAGCTGTCATCCAGGTTTCTCAAAGCCTTGTTGTTGATCTCATCAGAACCAAGGGCTGACCTGCCGTTTTAGTCCTGCAGTGTCTGCCTGGTCTTCTCGCTTCCTAATTCTCCGTCCAGTTCTGGGTTAGAATCCCCTCGGTAAAAGGGAGCCGGAGATAGAGGGCCGGAAGTGATCGGCTAGTACTTCCCAATCAGTTCTACCAGTACCTGATTGTCCAAGGATTCTCGCCTAGCTGCATGAAGTGTGCAAGTCAGCGTGCACCTCTGGTTCAATTTGGTGTTGAGGGCATCCAACCAGTGCTTTAAGAGGTTGTAATGGCCTAACCTGCGCATGTTCCCGTCTGCCGAGTTGCAAATATTGCCCCATTGTTTTTAGAGAGGACCTTACAGTGTTCCTCAACGCTTCTGTTCACCTCGGCAATCTTCTTGCAAAGCCTGCGATTGAGGCGCTGTCCATTCCACTTGGCCAGGAGGCACTGTTTGGCTTCGAGAAGATGAGCCAGACTGCTGTCCATCTTTTTCACAGGCAGGTCCGTGGTGACTTCCTTAGTGGTAGCCAGGATGTCGTCTCTTATCTGCGCTGTTCAGTGTTCCAGGTGAAGCGTGTCCTCATCCTCAGACCTTTCCTCTCTTACTTTCCGGAACAAGTCACAGTCGGTCACTATGAACTTATGTGGTTGTGCTGTGTGATGGGCGTTTGAAGTGCGCGCCTTTAAAACAGGGCGCGTCACAGACAAAAACAAGAGATAACAGAGTGCACGTGCGGTGCAGCTCAAACGAGAACGATAACGTTGAAGAGCGTCGGGCAGGAGGACGCGTGGCCTGACGCTGTTGTTGTGAACGTGCTAAAAGGGTTAGAATAGTTAAGCGTTTTGTCTGGGATGCCATTACTTAAGTACCGTTTTTTCTTAACCGGTGGTTTTTGAAGGACCTTAGACTTACGAGAGGACACATGAATATTTTGTATATAGCCATGCTTGTTGTGCACTGGTGTTTGATGCTTAGTCAGGTGATCGATGAAAACCTAGTGCACGGTGTGATATGACAGGAACAGACTCTAGGCAGGTCAACTTGGTACTGTGAGTGACCAAAACATTTCAGCCTTTGTTAATCGTGCGGATACATAACTGCACTGATACAGGTGTCAGAATATTTTTTTTTGTTGAAAGTGGCATGCATTGGGTGCTCTGTGACTGTAGGTGAAGTTCGTCAATGTATTAAACCTTGTTTTGGTGTTCAAACTCCATAGTGATGTGTCTCGTGCACCAAGCGGCAGTTATAAAATGTGAAAAAAAAATTGACGCCCGATCCACGAGGTGAATGATGATGAGATTGAGTGAAGCTCCTAGAAGTAATAGCGTGAAATTTTCTTCCGTTAATTCGCGAGGCGATATGCGCGCTTCCTCACCGCTTCCCATTGTCGAACGTTTTCAAGACCTGTTTCATGGCGTTTATGTGCTGCCTTGGCCTCTCGTTCCCCTACGGAAGAATCTTGCCGACGCTGACGTGCCGCTGCAACTTCTTGTTCACGTACGGCGGGGTCTTGCCGACGCTGCTTTACTGATGTGGCCTCTCGTTCTCGATTGATTGATATGTGGGGTTTAACGTCCCGAAACCACCATATGATTATGAGAGACGCCATGGTGGAGTGCTCCAGAAATTTAGACCACTTGGGGTTCTTTAACGTGCACCCAAATCTGAGCACATGGGACTACAACATTTCCACCTCCATTGGAAATGCAGCCGCCGCAGCCAGGATTCGAACCCGCGACATGCGGGTCAGCAGCCGAGTACCATAGCTAGTAGTCCACCGCGGCGGGGCAGGCCTCTCGTTCCCATACGAAAGTATCTTGCAGACGCTGACGTGCCGCTGCAGCTTCTTGTTCAGGTACGGCGGGATCTTGGTGACGCTGCCTTGCTTATGTGGCTTCTTGATACCGTATAGCACCATTGCTGCCATTGCTTTACCATTGCTTTAGAAAACACCTGGCGTCTTTCGTTAAGTATCTGGCGTCTTTTTTAGGGGCGAAGCTCTTTATAACGGCACCCGTTCGTCCCTCGTAGCCGTTGTAGTAGGAAGTAACAAGTATAACATTTTGACCTCTAAGTTGGTGACGGTGAGATATTTCTTCTGTGCGTTGTCGAACAATAAAAGATCAGTGTACATGCCAATGGCTGCTAAGGGGGAATGGGGGACAGTAGAAATCGGCTTTTAGTTAATGCGCACCCTGCGAGTTTTTTATTGTTCAACAACGCACAGAAGACAAGAAAGGGTTGCTGCGTTATACTCGCTGGGCGTAACCTGCTAGGTTTTGCATAGGTTTAGCGAGCGTTGGGCCGCAGTGCCATGAATACAGTCAAATAGTATGTACCATGAAGTCGAGGTGGTTAAAGGTGGGAAGTAGACACGAAGCGCAAGCTGTAAGAAAGTTTGTGTGAGCCTCCTCTCGTCCAGTCCTTGGAATGTCCGCTGCATGGCGGTGCTTGTATATGAAGATACATGATGAAAAGATGCGAGATGGTGGTACTTGGAGTGTTGAATAGATGGACGAACGGACACACGGACAGATGCATGGACGGACACACGGATGGCTGCACGAACGGATCGACGGAAGGCCGGACGCAGGAGCGGATGCATGGACGAAAGCAGGGATGCACGCACAGATTGACGTGCGGACGCACGAACAGACGCACGCACGGACGGGAGGATGGACGCATGGGCGGCCACACAGACGCATGCATGAATGGACGGAAGCAAAAACGAATGGACGGACGGATGCTTCGCCCCACTATTCATCATTCACTCCGTGGATATGCTGCCATTTTTTTGTTTTTCTTTAGAAACATTTCGCTCTTTTCGTTTGGCTTTTAGAAGACATCTGGCGTCTTTCGTTGGTTTATTTCATCAATCAACGGCGTTTTGAACAAAAAATTTTTATTGTTTATTCACGCAAAGGAGAAATCTCACCAGTCACTACCTTCGAGGTAAACAATGGCTGCTACTGGAATGAGAGACAGCAGAAGTCGGCTTTTAACAGTTCTACTTCTACTAACGTTTCCTACTGGAACATGCCAATGGCGGCAACGCTACGACTACGACTACGACACACTACGACTACGACTACGAGGGACGACGAACGGGTGCCGCTATTAGGAGCTTCGCCCCTAAAACTTTCCGGAAGGGGGCGTTATGTGATGTGCAGTGCGCGTTAAAAGCGCGCGCCTTTAAAAAAAATGGCAGCATATCCACAGAGTAAATGATGGAGAGTGGGGCGAAGAATTCGTCCGTACATTCGTTCTTGCTTCCGTTTGCCCATACGTCCGTCAGTGTGACCGTCCATGCGTCCAGCAGCCCATCCGTGCGTGCGTCTGTTCGTGCGTCCGTCACTGCGTTCGTCCATGCAGCCGCCCCTGCGTCCGTTCATGCGTCCATCCATGCATCTGATTATGTGTCCGTTCGTCCATCTATTCAACACTCCAAGTACCACCATCTCTCATCTTTTCATCATGTATTCCCCATATAGAAGCACCGCCATCCAGCGAACATTCCAAGGACTAAACGAGAGGTGGCACACGCACACTTTCTTACGGCTTGCGCTTCGGGTCCACTTTCCACCTTCAACCACCTCGAGTTCATGGTATATACTAGTTCACTGTATTCATGGCACTGCGGCCGAACGCTCGCTAAACCTTTCGAAAACCAAGGAGATTACGCCCAGCGAGTATGACGTAGCAAACTTTTTCAGTCAGATAGTGCTCAATGTATATGCCAATGGCTGCTAATGGGAAATGAGAGGCGGAGAATTCGGCTTTTACTTTCTTAAGGCTTGCGCTTCGTATCTACTTCCCATTTTTAACCACCTCAAGTTCATTCATGGTATATACAAGTTCATTGTAATCATGGCTCTGCGGCTAAACACTCGCTAAACGTTTCTAAAGCTAAGGAGGTTACACCCAGTGAGTATAACGTAGGAACCCTTTCTTTTCAGATAGTGCTTAATGTACATGCCAATGGCTGCTAATGGTGATCGCAGCCTGCACTTTAACTGAAAGCCGAATGCTCTCATTCCCCATTAGCAGCCACTGACATGTACATTGAGCACTATTTTTTATTGTTAAACAACGCACAGAAGAAGTCTCTCACCGGCACCACCTTGGAGGTCAAATTGTTATACTTGTTACATACTACGGAGGACGAACAGGTGCCGCGATAAGCAGCTTCGCCCCTAAAAAGATGCATCACGGAAAACTTTGAAATAACACAGTGCACGCGCGGATAACGTTGAAGAGCATCAAGCACGAGGACGCCTGGTGTGACGTGAATAAAACAAAAGAAAAAAAACCAATGTCCATAGATCACAGCAATTTCAAGGCCTAATGACTAGACACCACAAAACAGCAGTATCTCCAATGAGAACGAGACGATTGGGACAGAGCGGAAGCAGACGCCTGAGCAGAGGAGAACAAGAGAAGTTCGAACAAGAAGGGGGTACCGGGAGGTTGTCACTGGACCGGGCGCTGAAGATGGGTCGTTGGGCGTCAAACCCGAGCCTCCAGGTCTTCAACCGGCCGGGGCCTCCTGCCGTCGTGTTCCCGCTTGAGAGGACCGTGACCATTCGGTCCTGAATTCCCTGCCCAGGGCCTGTGGACTTCGGTTCCGGCAGGTGAGCAACAGCCGTCAGGCTACGGGCCCGAGCTGTGCTCCCAGCTGCCAGGCCAGGTTGACCCTGGTTCTTCGACACGTCGCCGCCAGGCAGCGTTCATACATCGCCAAGAGCACGCCAGTGTCTTCTCCTAAGGCCGTAAAAACCGCGTTCCGGTTTTCCCATCGTCACCAAAATTCAATGTGACGCATCGCCAGCTGCAGCGTTCTCTCATCAACAAGCCCGCGTCATAAGGCCGGGGCTACCACGTTCTTGTCTGTTAAACGTCGCCCAGCACTCAGCGTGTAGGTAAGACAGAACTGCCACCTTTCTCCACTCCACCGCTCACCCACGTTGAGACTATGTAGTGCAGTTGTACCAACTCAATCTATGTTTTGTTTTAGGGGCGTAGCTCCTTATAGCGGCACCCGTTCGTCCCTCGTAGTCGTAGTCGTAGTCGTAGTGTGTAACCAGTTTTACGCTTTGACCTCCAAGGTGGTGCCAGTGGGAGATTTCTTCTGTGCGTTGTTGAACAATACAAAAATTCGCAGCGGGCGCGTAACTAAAAGCTGAATTCTTCTGTCTGTCATTCCCAGTAGCAGCCATTGTTTACCTCCAAGGTAGTGCCTGGTGAGATTTCTCCTGGCGTGAATAAACAATAAAATCTTTTGTACAAAACGCCGTTAAGTGATGAAATAAACCAACGAAAGACGCCAGATGTTTTCTAAAAGCAAAACGAAAAGAAGACGCCAGCTGCTTAATGAAAGGCGCCAGGTGTTTTCTAAAGCAATGGTTTTATAGTCAAAACCATATCAATACAGGTTTGTAGTTACCGATGCTCATTGCCATCGGTGTATGCTCGTATGGATAAGGATGCCGAAAAGCGGGCGCGCAGGGCAGTTGCGGCGCGTGCTCGTAGACAGGGTCCTTAAGTGAGAGCACGCGAGGCAGAAGCGCGCCGGGAAGCTGCGCGACGTCGCCCCCAAGATTCTGCTGTACGGGAACAAGAAGCCATATCAGCAAGGCAGCGTCGGCAAGATCCCGCCGTACGTGAACAAGAAGCTGCAGCGGCACGTCAGCATCGGCAAGATCCTTCCGTACGGGAACGAGAGGCCACATCAGCAAGGTAGCGTCAGCAAGATCCTGCTGTACGGGGACAAGAAGCCACATCAGCAAGGCAGCGTCGGCAAGATCCCGCCGTACGTGAACAAGAAGCTGCAGCGGCACGTCAGCGTCGGCAAGATTCTTCTGTACGGGAATGAGAGGCCTAGGCAGCATGTCAACGTCGCGAAGAAGATCTTGAAAATTTTCGACAATGGGAAGTGGCGAGGAAGCGCGCATATCGCCAGGTGAATTAACGGAAGAAAATTTTACGGTATTACTTCCAGGAGCTTCGCCCAATATCATCATCATTCACCTCGTGAATCTGCCGTCAATTGTTCAGTTAATAAGGCGCTACCATATCCAGTGAAACATTGATTAGGTGTACTGGCTTCGTGGGGGACTTTCGTCTGTTTACTTTTCTATTAAACTTTTTTGTGTCGGTTTTCTTTGAAACCAAACGGCTTTGTCCTTATTAACAAAAGTCTCCGCGGATCAGCCCAGGAGAAAGAAATTGGTAAGAAGAACCTTGCATGACAGGGGTCTTGTCTGTCCAATTTGCAGAACAGTAGTGAGGTCGCTGCCAAAGTCCACGTTGAGGTCAGACCACTTGATCTCCAGCACGTTCCAGACGAAGGTGAGGTCCAGGGTCGTTTCCCTAGCGGTCGAAGTACCACATCTTGTAAGGAATGTAGGGTCTGTTACGACTACTAGGTCCTCGTTCAACGCCTCCCTCCACAAGTCCTCCCCCTTACGAGTGCCGTACAAATGTCCCCAAGCATACTATGGTGCAAAAAGTCACCAGCTATATTCAGGGGGGAGCCTCTGGACAACTGTACGGCCTTAAATACAAGAGTTTTGAAGCGCTGTCTGAAGTCTTTAGAGCTGCTGTATACAATAGGAATGAAAATTCTTTCTTTATAAGTATATCCGGGGATGATTTTTATCAAGATGTCCTCGATTTTGCACAAACCCATATCAAGAGCTTGGTTGACGTGAGCTAGCTTGTTGCTTATAAGAGCCGAAACACCTCTTCCTTCTTGTTTCTTTGTGACAGAGCGGTAACAAGGTAGCGTGACGTTCATGGCTTCAGTTTCTCGCAAGATTACGACATGTGGTTTTTGCAAATGGGCAAATAAATTGCTGCAGCGGGTTCCTCTTTTGAAGAAACGCCCTGCAGTTCCACTGCCCCATTATGAATGCACTAGTTTGTGCAGCCATCCTGTTGCTTTGGTGACTCGGCCGTTGGATTATCCGTTACCGGATGTGGCCTTGCTCTCATCTCTACGGCGTGTGCAACGACGTCTTCCATAAACGACTATCTTGGAAAACCGCTGATTGTCCCTTTCCTCCGTGGCTAGCCTTTTGCCCTGCATGTGCGCGACCGTCTCGCCTAACTGTTTTATGCTCTCGCTGAGTGAAGGCGGCTTTTCGCAGATCTCCGGTCGAGCTCTACACGAAGCCGCACCAAGGAGGTTTAAAAGCTGTGTTCCAATTCTTAGACAGCAAGAAGACAGTCTACAAGGACTGCTTAGAAGACAGCACCGAGCCCATGCTGTCCGAGAATTGGAGCACGACTGGAGAGCTTTTACGCGACATTGCACCTCCTCGTGTCAAGAAGAAAAAATTAAAATAAAGAAGCATAAGTGTTGTATTTTTGGGCTCATTTCGTATTAAAATCTAAATAAGTCAACGTTACTCACATTGAGCTTCTGGAGAACCGTCTGTTTGTATGCAGACAATTATTCCGACGAAACCCGATCTATGTGAGCAATTCGCTGAGCCGCCATCTTGTTTAGACAGCAAAGTAGGCTGCATCGTATTTGCCTACCATGCGGTCTCCTCAAAGCTGTCGATTTTGGTGGCTACGGGAGAATTGAAATGGGACTTAAGATGGCCGCCGTCTATTTAGCTGTCTATTTAGCCGTCTACGGTGAGTTTTCGAACACACCCTAAAAATTGCAGGGGAGGCAATTATCGCCCAGGAGTGAAGCCGCACGCAATGTAAGGTGACAGTTTGGGGCAGCCATATGACTAGGAGCATGATAAGCTGTGGACATTCAAAAAAAAAATCTCAGCACACCCACGGAGTGCATGATGATGAGTGGGGTGAAGCATCTATCAGTCCATCTGCGCTGCCGCCCGTCTGTTTGTTCTTACTTCCGTCGGTTCGTGAGTCCGTCCGTGTGTCGGCCCGTCGGCGCATCCATCCGGGGATCCATTCATCCGTGCATCTGTTCATTCGTCCATGCGTCCGTCCATCCCTGCATCTGTCTGTTTCTCCATTCGTGCGCCTGTCCATCCGTCTGTACATCTAGTGAACAATCAATGTGCCGGCATCTAACCTGTTTTCATCATAAATTTATAATATAGATGGTTTCAAGGTTGCAAGCATTGTACCCCAAAAAACTTCCGGCCACCTCATTTACCAGCTCCTAACGTCGAAACTGAAAGCACGTTGTTAGGTTCTCTTCAAGAATAAGAAAAGCCTCTCTTTTGTTTTTTACATAAAATGAAGGTGCGTAAAGTACGAAGAAATTTTTGTAATTTTTATGTAGCTCCAAAGAACACTTATTTGAATATATTTTAAGAAATAAGGGAGGGAAACTGTAGAAAACTGGCGGGCTATTTTCTAAAGCTCTTGTTGTCCACCGATGCTATTAAGGCACACCGGTAGACAAAACCGGATGCCATCAAGGGTCTGTAGAGGTACCGCCATCCAGAAGACATTCCAAGGACTAAACGAGAGGTGGCACCGCCGGACTAGAGGAGCAGCATGTGCGCACTTCCTTACGGCCTTCGCTTTGTGTCTAGCTCCCACATTTTGCCACCTCTAGTTCATGAAACTGTGGCCCAAAACTCCCTAAACCTTGCACAAATCAACTGCGGTGGCTGCATTTCCGATGGAGGCAGAAATGTTGTAGGCCCGTGTGCTCAGATTTGGGTGCACGTTAAAGAACCCCACGTGGTCGAAATTTTCTGAGCCCTCCACTATGGCGTCTCACGTAATCATATGGTGGTTTTGGCACGTTAAAACTCCACATATTAATCAAATTAATCAATGCAAAAATTGACGAGGTCATGCTTTTGGAGTTCAACGTGGCAACCAGATAGTGCTCGGAATACGTCCTTCTGATAAGAGTTTTTAAATGCGAAGCATTTTTAGCGAACTTCGGTGACTTTGAGCGTATCTATCTATCTATCTATCTATCTATCTATCTATCTATCTATCTATCTATCTATCTATCTATCTATCTATCTATCTATCTATCTATCTATCTATCTATTTAGCTGCCTACGACGTTTAGCTCTCCTGGCCGTTTGGATAATGCTATCGGTACCAAACTTGCTATTGCATAACATGACTGTATGAAGAACTTATTTGACTAGTCATAACAAGAAAATCGAGATATTTATGTCATGAATGCCATGATTTACATTTCAGAGCAGCTCTTGCGGTGGTTTCGTTCCCATGGCATGTTGCAAAACTGGCATGGTATGACATGATTGCATGCGGAACACAAGCAACCGACCCTAACATGAAAATCATGACATGTGTGCCATGTAACAACATGACTACATACCACGCTCATGATGCGCTTGCAGCCGTTTCGCTAGCTTCACATATATAAATTCGGTAGTATGGTACTTGAATGAATGACAAAGGTATGTGACTGGTGCAAATATGATAATCATGAGATGCGTGTCATGTAACAACAATACTACATGCCACGCTCATGATGCGCTGATGGCCGTTTCGATTGCTTAACTTATACCAAATTTGGTATTAAGGGACGTACATAAATGACAAAGGTATGATGCTGGTGCAAACATGATAAACATGAGTTGCGTGTCATTTAACAACATGACTACATGCTACACTCATGATGCACTCGCAGCTCTTTCACTAGTTTTACATGTACCAAACTCGGTAATACGAGACGCGAACGGACGACTTAGGTAAATGACACATCCAAACATCATGATCATGACATGTGTGTCATGTTACAGCATGACCACATGCCACACTCATGATACGCTCGCGGCCGTTTCGCTAGCTTCACATATGCCAAATTTAGTATTACGTGACGTCAATGAATGGCGAAAGTTATGTGACTGGTGCAACCATATTATTCACTAGATGCGTGTCATGTGAAAACATGACTACATACCACAGTCAAGGCGCCAATACATTTTGACGTGAGGCGGTGCACGTGCTCGCCGGCGTTCATTTCGTCGCAACACGCCATCGTTGCCACGCCAGGCACCGGTCTTGCCGTATCTTGCAGGCGCGCATCGCGCTGCGTTGTTTTGACGCATGCGCGTTTCAGCGCGTGCGGCGTCCCTCCGTCACGAAAGGAGGGAGACACAGTGCTGCCTGGGTACACGAATTGCAGCATGTCGCATTTCGCGCCGGTTGCCGTCGGGCCGCGCCGACGGACGCTGGTCGCGCCGGTCGCGCCTAGCGTCAGATTATAGAGTGCTCGCGCTTTCCTAACGTGGCGTCGCTGTGCCCTGCGTGTGCGTGCGTCAACGCTACATTGGAGTATATTGGGCCCTTCATGGTGCGTTCGCGGCTGTTTAGCTAACTCCCAAATTTGGTGTTACGTGACGTCAATGAATGAGAAAAGTATATCACTGGTGCAAACATGAAGCGTGTCATTTAAGAACATGACAACATACCATGCTCATAGCGTGACGTGAACAGATTAGGACGGTAAACGACACATCCAAACATGATAATCTTTACACGTAAATCCAGTACGGCATCATTTACCTCCACCTCGAAAGATTGTGCTGATTTTAGAGCGACATATCGACCTTTCTCATTCGTGCTTCGCACATCATCGATCCCCACTGTACGTGGGATCTGCCATTTTTTCGTAAGCATCAAATTCAAGGCAAATTGTTTTGCTGGTTAAGTCACCGATACTCGTCTCTGTAGCTTATTTACTCAGAAAGAACTATCTTTTTATTTATGATTAACGTGCGTGGCTTTCTTCCTCAATTCAAATAAGTGTGCGGGCGCCTCTTCTACAGTACAGCTATGGAGGTGGCTATGTACTACAACTATGCTACAGTGACTACTGCTCCTACTACATAAACCGTGAACTATGACCCATGGCATAGAGAGCTTGGCCCTCAAAAAAAGCGCATTCCTCACACGCCCAAAGAGTTTACCGGGTCAACTTT
This sequence comes from Rhipicephalus microplus, assembly GCF_043290135.1. NCBI lineage: Eukaryota > Metazoa > Arthropoda > Arachnida > Ixodida > Ixodidae > Rhipicephalus > Rhipicephalus microplus. The sequence continues at coordinate 164,117,773 of NC_134700.1, read as the reverse complement.
TTTTGGGCTAGATATTGCTGAATGTGCGTGCTTGTGTAACTTGTTTTCTGTATTAAGCCTTGAATTCAAGGCATAATTTATTAGAGAAGAGGTTCCGGGTACTCGTTTTTGTGGGATATTTCACAGAAAGCAACTATCTTTTAACTTATCAGTAACGTAGCCGTTAGACTTCAGATAAAATCTATTTGATATTTAGGTGAACGCCACTAGAAAAGATGCGCCCTCCAGCTTTCGCCCTCCATATATCTTTGGAGGGCGAAAGCTGGCTTCACTATTGCCGGCAAAAGATTGAGGGCGCCTCCACTCCAGCGATTTATAAGGGCGAAGTTCCTTGTGCCATGGGTCGTGCATTCACGACGTATGTAGTAGTAGTAGTAGTAGTAGTAGTAGTAGTAGTAGTAGTAGTAGTAGTAGTAGTAGTAGTAGTAGTAGGTAGTCACCTCTCGTTTCATCCTTAGAATGTCCGCTGAATGGTGGTACTCCTATATGATGAATATATGATAAAAGATGCGCGATGGTGGAACTTGGAGTGTTCGCTAGATGGACGGACGTATGGATGGACGGATGGAGGGATGGACAGATGAATGGACAAATGCATGGACGGACGGACAGACAGACGCACAGAGGCACAGACGAACGGATGGACAGACGCACGAACAGATGGACGCAAGGATGGAGGCACGGCCGGATGGATGGACAGACGTGTGGACAGACAGACAGACAGACACACAAATGCATCGATGGACGGATGGACAGACGCACTAACAGATGGACGCACGGATGGAGGCATGTACGGATGGAGAGACAGACGCGTGGACGCACAGACAGACATACAGATGCACAAACGGACGGATGTATGAATGCGTGGAAGCATGAACGAATGAACGGACGAACAGATGCGCGGACAGACAGACAGATGCACGAAAGAATGGACGAACGCACGGACGGACGGATGCACCAACGGACGGCCACATGAACAGATGCACAGACGGACTCATGAACAGTCACATGGACGAATGCATGGATGGACGCAGACATTCGCATTGATGGACACATGGACGGACGGGAGCAAGAACGAACGGACAGATGGTAGCACGGACGGACTGATCAATGCTTCGCCCCACTCATCATCATTCAGTTCATGAATATGCTGTGATTTTCTAAAACCTCCTTGGTGGGCACCGGCTGAATGATTCATCAAACTAGGCGGTCACAAATCACGACAAACTAGAAGGGACAAACCCACAGCTCAAAGAGCTTCGCCCCTAAACGCTGCCGTCATCTTCCGACGGGAGGAATTCGAGTGAATGTGTTGCAGAGTGGGGGGGGGGTGGTACCGCATGATTTTGTGTATTGGGATATGATTTACGAATGCTCAATTGTTATTTCACCTATGTTGTTATTATTTATTGAATGAAGTAGAAGCACTGCCTTCGATGGCTGGTGAGAAGCTGATGTTGGGTTGTGCCCCAATACTGCTAGAAGGTAGTGTTGCTTCCATAGCATCTACTCGAGTCAAGCAAAGCGTCACGTCAAGCGAAGGCAAAGTGAAGACAACCTTGACTTAATTCCGAACGTGAGCTCGCGTTTGAGGGAAAGGGCCCCTCCCAGACGGCGCGTGAGCGGTTTGCTGAACACTCGGTGGTGTCTTGTCTTTTAATAGGCCCTTTTAGCTGAGATGGGCTACAATCGAAGTCTTCAAGGCATTCTCAACGCGTTTCAAATGACCTGCCCTGAGACATCGCGTTCACCGCGTTGCCTTGTGGCAATTTAAACTAAAGGGCTTTTCTGAATAGGTGGAAGAGTTTCTGCTGTTAAAAAAAACTAAAGTTTACTATTGTTACATAAAATCGCTTACTATCGAAGATTCGCGAAGTCCCTATGACGGCAGCACCAAAGAAGCATCTGGAGCCGCTCCTCTATGGTCTTAACTGTCAGCTGTAGATTATTTCGTGGAACTTCACCTCATATGAGCAGATTCTCGAAGGTATTGACTTCGATGACTTGTTGGAGGAGGCACAGATCCTTGGGTGTCCTGAAGTGCCATCGGTGCTTGCTTGTTCGCCAATTAACCACTCCGTTTCTAGAGCAGCGTGGACTCGCGGCCCAAATGGCTGCCATTTTGGTCGTTTCTCCTCGCGTCACGTGACCCTTCGCCTGCTACGACAGTTCGCACACACGCTCGGAGCCAGACCGTCTAGTGCATGCTCTGCGGTACAACTAACGATTTGCTGAGCGGAGTGGGACGCAAAATACGGTCAGCTATAGTGCCTAGGAGGGGCAGTTTTGCGGTTGTGTTCCTGGTCTGGTACGAGACGCAAGAGGCGAGCATGCTCAGTGGGGGTCTGGACGGCGCCGCCCACGCCGAAGCGCGGCATCGTGCGACTGAGAAATGCTCCGCCTTCAAAAAGTACTAAAAAGCCTGGTGCCACTCTTTCGGGTGGGGAAGAGGCGGAGGGGTGGATGGATGGATGAATGGATGGATGAATGGGTCTATCTATCTATCTATCTATCTATCTATCTATCTATCTATCTATCTATCTATCTATCTATCTATCTATCTATCTATCTATCTATCTATCTATCTATCTGTCTATCTATCTATCCATCTATCTATCTATCCATCTATCTATCTATCTATCTATCTATCTATCTATATATCTATCTATCTATCTAACAACCTACGTGTGGGTACTTTCGTGATCACCCCTTTAACTTGGGTGGACCGAAATTAGTAGGGGTCAGTAGTAGTACGATGGGTTCATGAAATAGACTCGCTGGTCATGACAATAATAAAGCCACAATCTCGTCCCGTACTTCCTCAAATCTTCTCCGCCAGATATGTTTGGCCCATACCCGCATACAATGAACGGGAATGTTCCACAAGAGCTTGACAGTTTATATCTACACTGGAACAAACATTGTTAATTTTAAGGCGAGAGCATTAACAAAAAGCTGACATCGACAGCGTTGAGTCGAAGAATACCAAGCATAAACGTCTCTAAAAGTCAGAGCTACGGCAAGAATCTAACTCAACATTCCGTGAGACAACTAAGTATTCTACCACAGAACCACGCCAAGTATCCGAACTACTTTTCAAATAGACTCTAATGTTCGTGAAACATCAATTTTTATTGCAGTGCTGGCTATCTTATTTTATAAACACTGAATATGTACTCCTACGATACAGCAGTCATGTCGGCTAAACCTTAATTGTACACTTAGGCGTCATGCACTGATGTTGATTTTTGTAGCAGTGTCCAGGGCTACCATCTTCGCGAGCACCGGCGCTTCATATTAGTTTTCCGTTCCTGGTGTTGCTAATATCCACGTTGCTGTAGACATCGTTACACAACTCGAAACGTTTGGTTATATAAAACATATGCGGCTGCTTAACATATGTTTGTGCGTGCATTTGTAGATATTTTAGCACTAATTTGTTACGTTTCCCACAATAAGAATGTTCGAGTCCCAGCTGTGGCGGCTGCATTTCCGATGGAGGCGGAAATGTTGTAGGCCCGTGTACTCAGATTTGGGTGCACGTTAAAGAACCCCAGGTGGTCAAAATCTCCGAAGCCCTCCACTACGGCGTCTCTCATAATCATATGGTGGTTTTGGGACGTTAAACCCCACAAATCAATCAATCAATAAGAAAATTACGCTATCTTGCACTTATTATCATCCTCCATCTTCTAAGTGGCAGCTCTCAAGAAGAGTGGCTCTCCACCTAAAGCCACTACTGATAATTTGCTGAAAGACTGTTCGTTGATTCGCAGCTAGACTCGTTTATGCATGCTTATTCATTTCAATCTGAAGTCATACTTGCTAACAAGAAAAAAATAGGTTCACGACAAAGAACATTGTGATTACTACTTCTTGGTACTAGTCTGAGTACGCGTATGGTACGTGTACGGATGCCAGTGTGAATTACCAACTTCCGCATGTGTCGCATAACATTGATTTCTAATGTACGTTGGTTCGGGTAAATTGATCGTTTAAAGCTGTAGCGTTGTCAGTTTAAGTGCTTGTACTAACAGCAATAAAGAGCCAAAAAGCATTCAACTTTTTTGTTCGTATAATTGAAGTATAATGTTTATTTTACAGCAAAATGCACAGTAGACAGGACACAAAGAAAGAACGAAATGAGAAAGGCGAGCAGAGACTCACAACTAATTTAATGAAAAACGTAATTGATGGTAAATAGTGTCTAGTGCAATTTTTAAATAAATATTTTGGGATTCTGCGCACTTCTTTCTCGTTTCGTTAATTCTTTGTGTCCCGTGTACTGCGCAGTTTGCTAGTAGATGAACCCTTGCTCACTCGCAATGTTTTCAACGCTTGTTATAACATTGTTGACGCATATGGAAAGCAAGCCGAAAAATAGTCACTTGAAAACGATAGCCTCACCCACGCTTTTTTGTCAGTTATGTATGATTTACACCTGACAAAAGTTTTGCGCTGTGTGCATTTCGTATAAAATGCGTCTTACAAGAGGAAGAAAATTTTCGCCACACCATCGTTCTAGGGGTGAAGCTCCTGAAGGCGTGGGTCTGTCCATTCCTTGTATGTACGTGACCACTTAAAGTTCCACTTTGGCCAACAACCTACTACTTCGTCCTTGCAAACATCCCACTACGCCCCATCACCGATCCACCACTTCACCGACCATAAAGCAAATACTGTTGAAAAGTAGTCAATATGAAATCCAAAATGGTCATGTACTTGTATCCAGGTGCGCGGTAAAGAGCCATAGATCGCCCCAATGTGTTAATTCCTTGTTCGTACGTGACCGCTTATAAGTTCAACCTTGGCAAACTGCCCACTACTTTGTCATTGCAAACATCCCACCACGCCTCATCACCAATCCACCACTTCACTGACCATAAAGCCGTTATAATGAAGAGGGAACGGAAGCGACGTATAGCTACCACTTGCGAATAATAAAATTTTTTGTGTAGATATATACAGTATTTGTCACGTGTTTGATGATGTAGTGGGTGATATTTGTGGATGGTTATCGCTTTAGCTATGTTTGGCAAGAGGCCATGCTTAGAAAGAGCAAATGAGTCGTTCAGACTCTCGTTGTACGTGCTATATTGCCACGTCACATTCTACCACGAATTAAATCTCCCTGCTGTCTGCGTAACACTTCTCTATATCTTTCTCTTCAATGCTGGAGCATAAATCAGCTAGTATCTGGTGCTTACCATACACGCCGACGCGCGTATGGGGTAGTAGCAAACATTAAATCTCGCTGGCTGTTCATTGCATGCGAGAATAAGATGAAGAATATACCAATTCGCCGAAATGAAGATCCTATTTATACATACAGAGGAAGGTTGACCATTTCTACAGCCAATGCTGCTGTTATACCGGTATTACCATCCTCCAACCTCTAAGTGGCAGCTATGAAGAATAGTTCTCTTCACCTAAAGCTACTGCTGATCATTTTCTAAAAGATTGTACGTTTATTCGCAGCGGGATTAGTTAATGCATACTTGCTAACAGAAAACTAATAGGTTCACGACAAGGAACAATATACGACCACTACTTCTTGGTATGAGTACGTCAATAAATAGAACTAAAGCTTTATTGCAGTTGTCATTTATTATTTAAGAGTGAATACTGACATAAAGAAGGACTGAGGAAGGTATGGCAGCCATTCGTGTGTGTGTGTGTTAGCTAACCAATATTACTTCTTCCAGACCTGCAGATGGACCAACAAAGCGAGCAAGGGATCGATAACACGTTTTCCAGACACGCAGAGACATTTTTTATTACATATGTTCATCAATTTAGTTCGTAGTGTTATCAAAGGCTACGAAGACCAGTATGACTATGCAACTTCTAGACACTAGTCCACCTTCCTGCGAAAATGAACACATCGATCCTCTGTGTTTTTTTGTGCTTAGTTAGCGCTGACTCTCAGAAACATGTGTTCTGAGAAAAAAATTGCTTTTTCGATTTGATTGTAAACACTAAATTTGAAAACAAAAGCTTCGACCAATATTTTGCTAGTATTACTCATCAAAAGTAGGCGCGGAAACAACACGGTATTGATCAAGAAAATTAAATCGGCAGCGCAGATATCCTTCAAAACCGCACCAGTGGTGATGAAACATTGACAGAGGTCGACTTCTAAATAAAACATTGTTTACTTACAAAAGAGTGGAAAAAGAAGCAATCGGTGGCACCAAAAAATACCGGTGAAAGAAAGAAAGAACAGTTGTGTTCATCAAGTTGTTTAATATATGGACTCGAGCACTTTACTAACCCAACAACACCAAAGAATCCTTCGCAGCTTCTTTTGCTTCACGTCGTCCTTCCACCGCATTGTGGAAGCGTTCCGCCATTATCACCACTCTTCTGCACGAAGTTACCCGGTCAAATGACTGGTCATTAGATGCCGGTCGAGCAGTAATTATTTGCCCTTGAACGTCACGCTGTTGCTGTAACTTTCTACGTCTATGTACTGAAGTCTCTAAAAAATCGTCTTCGTTTGTGTGACCAATGGTTTTCATTTTGTTAAGTAGAGCTTTACTTGGGAGTGAACCACTAGTATGCTTCCCCGTGAATCCCCTTCATAATGCTCAACTTTGTCTGTACTCAATGTAATCGTTGTGCAGAAAAAATCTCGCGATTCCACGAAATTCAGCCCCTCTGTTTTATATATATTGTGCGTGCTGTCTTTCTTCTCGAATAATACTTATAATATAGGGTGCACGTTAAAGAACCCCAGGTGGTCGAAATCTCCGGAGCCCTCCACTACGGCGTTTCTCATAATCATATGGTGGTTTTGGGACGTTAAACCCCACAAATCAATCAATAATAATAATAATAATATCGTTAAAAGACACAATTGTGCCGCAAATGCGAAGCAATGAACGCGATAGCAACAAATTGAAAGGTCACGCGCAGATTGGCAAGCAGATCAAAACGTGCCCGGCATTTCTCACGCACAAATGACACACGAAACGTACTCACACGTACAGATAAACGCAAATAAGCGTCTCAGTTGTTACTTCGCCCTGTCTAAAAAGCAAGCAATTTTCGCAAACGGAGGATGTGCAACGATTGCAGTGACCTTTGTGCGCCCGGTCACTACAACAGAGTACGTACGAGACGTACGTACCTCCCCACTACAAGATAAGGGCAAGTGATCGAGCATACAACCTCTTATTCTCTACGCGGGTCGAAGTATACGCGTGAGAGATGAGAGCTGTTACGCGCTCACGCGATATCTTACTGATAAGGCTGAAAACACAACAGTTCCACCCTGAGATGCCTGCCAACAGCGGTAATGGTAGATATGAAAAATTGACTCCGTACCTACATGTCTCACTGCAAATGTCATCAAAAAACGATAGTCTTGCGTGCGGAAAAAGTGAACAAAACGTTTGTTTTATGTCTGCGCGAGAAAATTGGTGAATTGTATTCTGGAAGCGTTGCGTAAGAGTCTCGATCCGTGCAGCGAAGGCTAGTGAGCGCATCGGGGACACAAGTGCCCTCTGGCAGTTATCTTCGAAAACGAAGGCAGGCGTGCGCCCCCGTGGAGAAAGATACGTGCCTGTCTCGAAGGCGATAAGGAGTAGAACGCAAAGTGACGGGCAGGTGCCACCACCGTGTTGTCTGAGCAAAGCGTTGTAAACGCTTGCCTTTTTAGCATCGCATTGCACTGTCAGTGCAGCGTGATTAGCGCTGCGGCCTTTAGGATTGCTTGCGTACGCCTTCTCTAGTATAAAGTCACACATAGAAAACATCGACGTGTTGCTATGGTGCCTCAGATTTGCGCAATAATTGCTTTTTATTGGCAATCGTACAAGTGTGAATGCTAGAAGTTGAGCAATATTGGTGTGCGTCGCGGATGGGAATGACCGTTTGGAGTATCGTTCGACCACTTTGGGGCCAAAAGGAGGATCGTTTCTGCGGTCAAACAGACAAATGTACAGACAGACAGACAGACAGACAGACAAACAGACCAAAATTTTGGCATTGAATGTCTCCAAGAAAGACTATCATCTTTAATAGCTTGCCGTTTGAACGTCCATAGAGGAACCCCACGGTGGCTCAGTGATAACGCCTCGCATTTACGACGCAAAGGTACCACGTTCGATTGCGTGAGCCGGAGTCTTTATTCTGGATTTTTTTTCTTTCTGCGTTTTCATATATATAGATATGCATACATATACGGTGCAATAAATCCTGCCGAGAGTGACCATATAATTGCTATTGCAATAATAATAATTTTCAGGAATTACCATCCCACAACCATGATATGATTATCAGCAACACTGTAAAAGAGGGCTCCGGAAATTTCAATCACGCGCGTTTTGTTAAAGTGAACCTTCAAATATATTCCCTGCGGACAAAAATGCGGCCGCCTAGGCCGGAATTCCTTCCCACAGCCTTCGAGTCATTCTTATCGAGTGCGAACTGCTTCCTACAGTAGGTAGCTTTTTAGAGATGTGATTACACGTGCAAAGCGACGGACATCACTGGTGAAGTGACTGGCTGAACGCAACGTCCACAGATGCTTGCGGCAATGACAAGCCATGACAAGGCATGAAATTATAGTGACTGAATACTTGGCCTTACTCAGTCGTTAAACGCTACAATGTTATAATTCCACCAAGGTAGATATTTTGTGTTTCGCTAAAGCGCGAACGTATTGACACCAAACGGTGCGCTTTGGCACCCACGCGACATGAAGGTTAACTGAGTTTACAAGCTGTGCCAGTAGCATGCAGCATTCATCAACTTAATTATATAGTTGATTGCTTGATTGATATGCGGCGTTTAACGTCCCAAAATCACCATACAATTATGAGAGACGCCGTAGTGGAGGTCTCCGAAAATTTCGACCACCTGGGGTTCTTTAACGTGCACCCAAATCTGAGCACACGGGCCTACAACTATTCCGCCTCTATCAGCAATGCAGCCGCTGCAGCCGGGATTCGAACCTGCGACCTGCGGGTCAGCAGCCGAGTACCTTAGCCACTAGACCACCATGGTGGGGCTAATTAGTATAGTTAATAAAGAAAGAAATCTACCTATTCAAATAAAGAAGCGGGGTACGAGTAAGCCGAACAGATACGATGAACGCATGTGAAATTTTCGCTCGACGTTCGTCGAAATATTCGTTCGGATTAAGAGCATTGACAAATGCGTAACGTCTTTTTTTTTCATGATAAGTGTGTGGAAATATTGAAATTTCTGAAAGAAGAATAGTGCACGAAATAAGTAAGAACTGTTTGCGAATATGGAGTCGAATATCGAATATGACATCATCATCATCAGCCCATCTTATGTGCACTGCCCAACAAAGTCGTTGTCAGTGATCACTCGCCCATTCCATTTATTCCTACAGATTTCCGAATTAATTTGATCCACATTATCGTTTTCCGTGCTTAGTAACGTGTGAATCGTGAAAATGTGGCGAAAAGAGACGAAACGTCTTATCGCATTGCACCTCTAAAGTAAATTATTGAAAATACTTGTCATTGGACTGACGCACATTGAGAATACTTTTGACAGTGCACTCATTACAAAGTTTTACTGAAATAGAAACTGCTTGATATATTCAAAAGGCCCGAGCTCTTGAAGAGGGGTAACAACAGGTCTGAAAATGAGAAAGACCCCCTCCGTCAAGGAATGGCATGTTCGCCATCGCTATTGCTTTTTCAAAGCATCTGAACGTTGACTAACTAGCATAATTGCCGTTAATTTTATCGTATCGCTTTACACGAAGCGAAAGTACTGCATGTATATGTAAACTTTTAGAAGAATGTTTGTTAAAAAAAGCAATCCTTGTCACATGAGTTCCGTGGACAGACTAGATTGGAGTACGAAGATTAAGCGCGTTATGATTATTTGCCACTGCTTACACTACGAGATAACCAATTGCCGGGACCGTAACATTAGCATAGATGTGCACTGAACGACTGTTCGCAGTAACAATGAACTGTAGCGCAACATATGCTGAACGTATTAGCAATGTTTCTTTTTAAAAATATGAATTCGTAACATTTATAACACTTCAATTGTTCTAGTACGCAATTTTTTGTCGAAATATTCACTCAATATTTGCATACTCAACCGAGGCTCGATATGCCAAAACATTTGAGAAAATTGCAATATGTAGTTGTTCAATACAATGTTTCTTGAAGTATTTGATTTCCTAGAGAGTATATTTTCCAATCCAAGTTATTGATTCGCTCTGAAAACTTGGAACATTTGCAGGGCCCTGAAATGCGTGAATTTACGACACGCCGATAACACAAGGAGAAATGAAAGCCAACATTAGACATATTACAAAATACCATGGATTCTCTTTGCGATAATCATAGTAAACTTGGGAGCTTATATATTTTATTTTAGCGAATAATACATAAAATGGCGCACAATAAACACTTGACAAAGAATATGACAAAGTACAATGAAACAAGTTGACGCCTCCCTAATCTTTCAATGAATGAACTGGTATGATCATTTATATAACAGAAAAAAATGAATAAATACATCAAACGCTTAACAAATACTAGATCAAAAGGATGCATGAATGCAATAATTGACAGTTAACCTCAGCGGTGCCAATACGAGTCATACGAAAAAATAACCATCACGTCATAACGTTTCATTAGACGCCATCGTGACGTCCGAGATTGCTCAATTTTCTGACGACAGTATTACTTTGCCAGGACGTCACTATGACGTCACGTGATGAATCACTCACTCATTGAGCAATAATGCTTACACAAAGGCGGACCGATCAAGTTGGCTATGCAAAAAAAAAGCGTGGCTGATCCCTCATTTCTGGAATCGGTATAACACGAAAGTGAAACGTGTCTTCACAGAGGAATTTGGTCGTTTATTGTGCATTGTTCCACCACAAGACCGCAAAAATGACTGCTACAGCAACAAACTGCAATGTCACGCGAAGAACAGCTACCAGCTAGAAGCTTGTAGCGTGCACCTAAACCAGAAAACACTCAAGAAATGAGCATGTAATAGACGAACGCGGACCAACAGGTGTCGCTGCTGTACAGTTAAGGGACGCGGCGAAAACAGAATTAAATACGCAGAAAATGAACACAGAAGTATACCAGGATGAGTGTGAACATTTGTCACAATTCTATGTGTGTGAACAGCGTGCTTCTTTCTTAAACGCGGCCACGGCAGTAAGCGAAGTGGCTTTCGTACTCTCCTTAACCACTGTTTCTTCAAAGCAAACTTGCGGATAAGGCACAAGCGGTCCAAAGCGCCCGAACACTGAGATAAGCGCACGTGCGAAAGTGTGACCACGCCAGAGAACATCAATACACAGTGTGACCACGCCATCTGGAGGTGCGCATGCATAGCAACACGCGGGTGGCACAAGGCGATGACCTTTGGAGCATGTCGCCCAACGCCCGCCCCTCGGTTTATACCATGATTGTTGAATAAAACTCGCTGAAGTTTCTGAGCTCTTGAAACCGCAAATTTTATATGGTATGTATAAATGGCTCGCCATTAGCGTGTGTTTTGGGGTCAAGTTTATTTAAATGCAAATGAATTTCTTAGTTTGGGTATGTCAGGCATCTGGCAATGTCCACGGTGGAGTCCGCGCACGGTGGAGTCCGCGCACTGGTGGAGTCCGCGCACTTCCTCTCTCATAGCCGCTTCAGCGGGTGCGTGTGCTTATGCTCACCCCTAGCAACCGAACCATGTGGTGCGAGAGAGTGTAGGAGAGGGTAGGTGCAGTGCTTCGCCGCTCCATTTCTCGCTGTTTGCTCTGCGTTCTCTTTGCGGCCCACTCTCCCGTCCACTCGCGCCTCACTCTTAACCATTCGCTGGCCCGGTGCCTCTCAAGAAAATTCGAAAATGCGTGCTCAAGACGCCGCTGCGAAACGCCAAAGCTGAGCCAAGAACGCTGGCGCCCCACTCTCCCGTCCGCTCGCTCCTCACTCTCGACCGTTCGCTCGCTTGGCGCCTTTCGAAGCGATGGCAGCAGTCGGTGAAGGCGGATGTCTGACGGCAACGATACCCTCTCTCGGCGCAAAAAATGCATTCGCGATTCCTCACGATTCCCTTAGGGGAGGTGGGGGCATTTTTTTCGTGGCTTGCATCGGGCTCTGAGGAACGAGAGGCCACTGGTTGTACGCCTCGCAATGAAATTATTTTTTTTGTTTTTTTCATCGCAATCTGCTAGCGTTCATTTCAGATGTCATATCCGTGACGCAAATACTTTTAAAAACTTTCGTGGTAAAACAGGGTAGGAACAGATAGCTGTCGGAGGGTGGCGGAGCAGGCTCAACATATGAACTTAAGAGGAAATGGCGCACGCCTTCCTGTCGCCTTGGGTGAACATATCAAGTAATTTGAGAGTATTTGTTTTTTTTAGTGTAGATAATGTTTTTGATTCCGTGACTCTTAACGCAAATAAAAAAAAAGATCAAGAAGAGAAGTGACACCGTCCTTGAATCGGGAGGTCGAAAAATCAACTGGCCTATAAAAAAATTGCCCGCAGCTTCCCTAGGGGGAACACTGAGGAGGATGCGGAGCATCCAATTGGTTAACGGGGTGTTAAAGTGCGACTTACTTGGGTCGATGGCTAAATTGGTTAACGTGGTTGTGAAATGGGGTGTTAAATTGCGACTTACTTGGGTCGATGGCTAAACTGGTTAACGTGGTTGTGGGAGGGGGTGTTAAATGAGTGAACACGTACACACGTATGCGAAAGGGCGGCGCTGGTTGAAGGGAAGTCGATCATTGTGTTTGTGGATTCGTTGGAATTCATTTCACCGCGACCTTGGACGTCGACGCGCCGTACAAACCAACCGACGAGCTGCAACTGAGCGAGCGAGCGCCGATCTCGAGTGTATATACAGCGCGACGGCGCATGCGCTGTCAGCTGTCGAATGTTCTCGAAGGAGAAGCGCGCGCGGCACAGATGGTGGGCGACGGCGCGACGGCGCATGCGCGCGCGTCAGCTGTCGAATGTTCGAGAAGTGGTGCAGACGGCGCGGACGGCGCACTACAAGGCGCGAGTATAAGATGCTTCCACATCTAAAACCCAAAGACAACATATAGTCTTATGACTGAGTATGCGACCAGCTGTTGTTGTTCTTAGCTCCAACCTGTAAAGCTAGCAAAATGAATGAGGCAACACTGACTTTACCACGTGGATTCATATCACCCAGGTGGGCTGGAGTGTCGTAACAGCTTCCACGTAACTATGAAATCTAACATAGGGTTTTTGTAAAAGATAAAAGTAATATGTCCTCATATATCCTATCGTATGATTTACCTCACTCTCCCATTCCGCAAGACCTTATATTGGCCTCCGTTCATCAAGTAACGGCCACCACGTGACACCGTTGTTGTTGTCCCCACTTTCGCGAGAACGGCACCAAGAAATTTTGCGTCCACATTATGTTACAGTTTCGTACGTCATAGATCTATGTATACGCTATACCTAATGCGTCTCCGAAAGCCTTTAGTGGCTTTTGTGTGTCAAATAACTCAACAAATATAGCTGTGCGTTGTATATCATATAACCTGGCCAGCTGGTACTGTCCCACCAGAGCTCTTATGTCTTGACAAATAACAGAAGCTCCCATCGCGAGCGTTCCCGATATATTTCCACCAAAAAACATGGAGCGAGCCCAACCTGCCTGCCCTCGCGAGAGGGTTACCATCGCATTTCGATATTTCCAGTCGTGGGTGCGTGCTTCTTTATCTGAGTCATTTTTAGTTCAAAAGTTTATTTAGGAGTGCTGTAATTGTATGATAGGCCTTCTGTAGGTTTGTGTCTTCTTGTAGAAGTGGCTGTATGAAAGAACGTGTCATATCACGGTCCTCGTAAAAAACACACAAAGCACATTTCCTGGACTACACGCATATTGTAGCCTTCGTGTATGAACTAATACAGTAGAAACAATAATTGTTTAAAGAGAACTTGTTCCCCGGGTCGGTTCTCGCTGACCCCATGATTATATTGCAGTTACGAAGCTCTACTGCTCAGCCGAAGGTAGAGGGAGAAAATTCTGGGAGCGGAGGCCACATTTGTTACGAATGTGACTGCTTGAAGCCCATGCGCCCAAATATAGGTGCACGTCAAACAACACTGTAGGTGGCCGAAACGGCCACAGCTCCCCACTAAGGCCTTCTTTATAATCATATCGTGGCATTGGGACATTCAATATACATATATTACTTTTCACATGAAGAAGAGCAAGATCAAAATGATTATTTTTCAAGCTTCCCACATCAGAATGTTTGATGGCACATGCTTTAGCGACACCTCGAGAGATGCAAAGTTCAGAGATCAGATTCTTTGCAAGCTGGTTGCGCCGTTCGGTATGCATGTGTATTTTGCGCATCCGTTGTTGCATGAACTAGTCTCCGTTTCAAGCCAGAAATAAATATGTTGGAAGTGCCGCCCATTTTGTCCTGTTCATGGTCCTGTCCTTCTTTGTTGTGTGTTCTTTAGTGGCAAATGTGTCTTGCGTTACGTGCTGGTGTAATCTAATTCGAAATACCGGATCATATGGCATCCTTTGCAAACAACAGCGGCAGCTTGGGCCTGCTGGTACATCAGAATGAAGACTTATGAAATGGTGCAAGAACATAGGGAGAACGCAAGAATTTTCGCGCAAGAACCTAGAAACTTTCATTGACCCAGTTTCATACGGCGCGACAAAAAGATCACCCTTTTGTAGTGTTTCAAAGTAAACTGGTTTGTAGCTGCACTTCTTACTCCCCAAAACACCTATCTATTTCTTAAGCAGTATTTCTTGATCAAAAAGGCTCTAGAGAAGGACGTAATGTTCCTACAGAAACGACGAGAATTTGTAGTAATAGCGATAGCTCCTCTTGCGATTTGTGAAAACTGCTGTCGTTCGGCTTTCGCAGGAGTCTTTGAATGCATGCTTAAACATCTTTGTTTTGAGCTTTTCCATTCTTATTGTAAATGACACGCTGTTACAATAGTATAATGTGGCTTTATACACTATCTGTTTTGAGCTTTTGCAATATTTTTTGCAAATAACAAGCTGTTACAGTAGTATCATGCGGCGTTATACACCTTTCTTGCGTTTGTACGGCATCATGTGCACCATGCGACCAAGGTTGGATGCGCCTGTGTCATGCGTGGCTTGTCCTGGTGTCATTCCTCTCCCGATACATGAGCCAAGGCAAGTAACTGAAAACATCAAGTAACCGAAAACATCATATGCACGGTCGTGCCTAGTAACAGCGCGTGTCATTTCTATGACCGCATATAGGTATAGGGAAACTATGTCGCTTCAATGTGTTAATGACCTGAAAACCACTTGCATGGTTGTAAGAGCCCGCTGAAGTTGCTCAAGGTGCACTGACGAGCATGGGATTATTACGACAAACAAAGGCAGCACCAATTTATTGCATACTGCTAACGCAGGCCTATATGCAGATTTTTATGGTGTCATATCTTTTATTTTGAAGAAACGAGCAATATTTATTTACTAACCAAGAATACGCCGATCACGTACAGCAATCGGCAGTCAAGTAACCGGATACATTAGATACTCCATGTTTTTGCCATCAGAAGCGCCAAAGGTCATTTATGTAAAAGTTATAAATTCACCTCTTCTTAAAAAAACAGGGTTTACTTGACCAAAGCGACCGGCAATACTAAAACAGCTGAGTCATCTCATTCAAAGTCAGAAACAGTTGAAGCGTGACAGCTCAGTAAGAACTAGGTTACTACGGCATCTGTGACTAGCCGATACTATGTATGTTCATGTTCCTGAAGTGTTACATTGTTATGTTGCGCGTGGACAGTTCAATAACCAAGCAAGTACAATGTTTTATTTTGCGTGTCTCCATTTTGTGTGCTAGGAGATGTCATCGCGCCATGATCGGCGACACGCTTGCATGACGTATCACATATCCCCTTTTTACCACTTCAATATTTCAGGCGGCTGCCGTAGCCTGTTGCACCGGCGAAGCAGCGGCGGTACATCAGCTTGGATCTTGACACTTCCACGGTGGCTTCCGACGTCGTACTCTGCGTCAATACGGCCTCCAGCCACTTGGTTTCAGCGTCTACGACCACCAGCAGCATATGTGCTTCGACGGGGCCTGCGTTGTTGATTTCTGTCCATTTCCGGCCCGTTTCTCGCCTTGGCGCAAGCGTCTGCGCAGGAGGCATCAGACTAGCTTGGACACACCTCTCACATTCGCGTACATCCTTTCAATGTCGCTATCTAGCCCTGGATACAAAAAAAATTTCCGTGAATGGGTGTTCATTGCTCTGCCTATTCTGGATGTTTCATGTAGAAGCCCCAAAAGACTTCCAGCGACAGCTTATGGCACAAAAATTCGCTGTCCCCCAATGAATGAGGTCCTTATTCACAGTCAACTCACACTTTTTCTGGAAGAATGGCCGGAATTGCTCCTCTGTCTCTGTCTGATACTGCTACTAGCCCTGCAGGATCCACTTTCGCATGTGCTATAACATAGCACGGTGGAGGGTTAGAATGCCGTATTCACAGCCTGAGCGTATAATGCATACGTGAGAGCATCGTCTTTTTCGTTGTCGGCCTGCAACCGAGGAGCAGGAATTCTGCCGAAGGCATCTGCGTTCACGTTTTAGAAGACCTTACGATAGATTAGGCTGTACTGATATCCCACAACAGCAGGGCGTATAGTTGAATCCGGGCAGCGGTTATCGGCTGAATTTCCTTGTCTGGACTGAAAAGTCTCGTTAAAGGTTTTTGGTTGATTACCAGTTCGAAGTATATAGGTGTCATGCAGACAGTCACGTGAAATACAAGGGCGAGGGCCTTCTTTTCCAGCATGGAAAAACTTTTCACGGCTTTTATTAATATACGTGACCTAAATGCGACGATATCCATTTCCTCCTATTAGATGCGACAACACTGTTCTCTAACGTGCACGGCACGCATACTTGCCCTCATGCTGGCCTCAAGGACCAGCACGCTTACATTTAGACACATGGAGCTTGAAACGTCATCCAAGGCTCATATATGGGTCGTGGATGACTCAATGTGTATATTCTCTCCATGTTATACCTTCTCACATCGCATCCCTTGATTAATAGACGTAAGGTATGCGATGTAAGAAGGTATAATATGGAGAGAATTGAACACGCTCTGAAAAACGGAAGAAGTGTCAAAGCTTCGAAGAGGAAACTTGGGATAGGCAAAAGTCGGATGTATGCACTAAGGGACAAAGAAGGCAAAATAACTACCAATATGGATAGGATAGTTAAAATAGAGGAGGAGTTTTACAGAGATCTGTACAGTAGCTGAGACAACCACGACCTTAATACTATAAGAACTAGCAGTAACCCAGATTACACCCCACCAGTAATGATAGAAGAAGTCTGAAAAGCTTTGAAGAGCATGCAAAGGGGCAAAGCTGCTGGTGAGGATCAGGTAACATCAGATCTGCTGAAAGATGGAGGACAGATTGTGTTGGAAAAACTAGCCACCCTGTTTACGAGGTGTCTCCTGACGGGAAGAGTACCAGAGTCTTGGAAGAAAGCTAACATCATCCTAATACATAAGAAAGGAGATGACAAGGACTTGAAGAATTACAGGCCGATCAGCTTGCTCTCTGTGGTATACAAGCTATATACAAAGGTAATTGCTAACAGAGTAGGGAGGACATTAGAATTCAATCAACGAAAGGAACAAGCAGGATTTTGAAAAGGCTACTCAACAATTGACCACATTCATACTATCAATCAGGTAATAGAGAAATGCTCAGAGTATAACCAACCCCTATACGTAGCCTTCATAGCTTACGAGAAGGCGTTTGATTCAGTAGAAATATCAGCCATCATGCAAACACTGTGGAATCAGGGCGTAGATGAACTATATATAAACATTCTGGAAGAAATCTACAGGGGATCAACTGCTACCATAGTGCTTCATAAAGAAAGCAACAGAATACCAATCAAGAAGGGTGTAAGGCAGGGGGACACAATTTCCCCAATGCTATTTACCGCGTGCTTACAGGAGGTTTTCAGAAGACTAGAATGGGAACAGTTGGGGATAAGAGTCAATGGAGAATACCTTAGTAACATGCGCTTCGCCGATGACGTTGCATTGCTGAGGAACTCGGGGGACGAATTGCAACTCAAGATTACGGAGTTAGACAAGGAGAGCAGAAAGGTGGGTCTTAAAATTAATCTACAGAAAACGAAAGTAATGTACAACAACCTCGGCAAGGAGCAGCGCTTCGAGATAGGTAATAGTGCACTTGAAGTTGTAAAAGACTATGTCTACTTAGGGCAGGTAATAACCGCAGAGCCGAGCCACGAGATTGAAGGAACTAGAAGAATAAGAATGGGGTGGAGCACATTCGGCAAGCACTCTCAAATTATGACAGGTAGATTGCCACTATCCCTCAAGAGGAAGGTATATAACAGCTGTATCTGCCGGTACTTAGCTACGGAGCAGAAACCTGGAGACTTACAAAGAGGGTTCAGCTTAAATTGAGGACGACGCAGCGAGCAATGGAAAGAAAAATGGTAGGTGTAACCTTAAGAGACAAGAAGAGAGCAGAGTGGATTAGGGAACAAACGGGGGTTAAGGATATCATAGCTGAAATCAAGAAGAAGAAATGGACATGGGCAGGGCATGTAGCGCGTAGACAGGAAAACCGCTGGTCATTAAGGGTAACTGACTGGATTCCCAGAGAAGGGAAGCGGGTTAGGGGGAGACAGAAGGTTAGGTGGGCAGATGAGATTAAGAAGTTTGCGGATATAAATTGGCAGCAGCAAGCACATGACCGGGTTAACTGGCGGTACATGGGAGAGGCCTTTGTCCTGCAGTGGACGTAGTCAGGCTGATGATGATGATATACATTGCATAACGCTTAAATTTACAGCTTAGCGTGACAATAAGCGTGGTATTTTTAAGAGTATACTTCTGACGCGTCGCACTCAGGCGAATGTGCTTGCTTGGGCCAAAATACACCAAAAGATTTGCATTCTTTACTGCCTGCTTAGCTGCTTCGAAAGCACTGCCTGCTTGTGTGCCCTAGAACCATTTTATGCCCTTGCCAACAATGCATATAAGGGCGATAGTAAAGTCGACAAATTGGGCAAAAACGTGCCGCAGTAATAAACAGACCTAAAAAGGCTATTCGGTCTCTCTCCGAGGTGGGCTGGGAGGCATCTAGTAGTGCCGTGATGTCGTTTTTGGGGCGTTAGCCGTTTTTGTGAATGCAGTGTCCGTGAAAGGTGACTTGCTCTTACCTGCAATTGCATTTCTCACGTCGTAAGGGCAGCCGGTGTTCCCTCAGGCACTGTACCACTTGCTGCAGGATCTTGCATTCGTTTCTCTTTTCTGATACAATTATGCCATTCTGATATATTTTCACGCCGGAATCCTTCAGAATCCGGCCTTATGCGCCTATGGAAATTTGCTGGCGGTGACTACACTCCGAACGCCAGCCAGTTAAACAGTTTAGACCCTTGTGTGTGCTTAAAATGACTAGCCCCTTCGAGTACTCATAGAGGGGAAGCTGATTATAGGCGTTCCGCAAGTTCAATGGGCTGAACACGTCTCGGCCGTTGAGATCTGCAAAGATTTCGTCACGTCGTGGCAGCAGATATTTTCTGCTGTTCTGTGCACTTGGGTGCTCACTTTATGCAAAAGTTTATGTGGACTAAACACGAGAAAAACGAATCGTTACTCATGGTTGGTGATTTCGATTATAGTGACGACTGTCATCGCCGCTATTGGAGAACAGCCTAAATGGCTTGTACCCTGACTTTTCATTTTCTGGGTGCAAGTTAGCCCACTTGGGAGTTTCATCGTTGGCAGCCCAACTGTCGCCATCGTCTCAGCCACGACCCCTATGCTGCGCAATCTCTCATCTGTCATTATTGCACCACATTATGAAAATGTTGATGTTGGCTTAGTCAAGGTAAACCTAACCTTTGGGTATTTCATAGCCATGTGAAGCAAGCACTCAACATATCGATGGCTAAGCTCATTCTTGGGTAACGCACAAACCAACAAAACGCCAAGATGAGGTTACAAGCGCTGGTATAACAGCCTAGATTCAGGGCACGTTAAAGAACACCAGTAGGCCATAATTTCCGGAGCCCTCTACTGTAAATACGGCATCTCTCATAATCACATCGGGGTTCTGGGACGTCAAATGCCAAATACTATGTTCGTTGCCTATATGTTCATTTATGGCTTATGTTTCTTTACCCATGTCCACGTTGCTTGCCATGTATTAGGGAGGCTCGGGTTCTCCTCAAGTGACAAAACGTCACTTTTCTCCCGAGCCTGCCCTCATCCTTGGGATGAAATAAAATTGAATTGAATTGAATTGAATTGAAATACTATTATTCTTATACACAGCTGAAAGAATACTTCGGAAACGTGGAATATTAGTACACATCAAACAAACACCCCTCGCATGCACACAAGAGATCAATGAGCGGAATTGATCTCCTTCAAACAGTGACGCTGACGGCCAACTATTACGACTGCTATATATCACACTTGGTCATGTAGTATCTACGGCTTTCTCACGTGTACAGCCGTGGCCACGTTTGTGTAGAGCACGCGAGCAGCCGGTTTTTGCCCGATGGTGCGAGAGCTTGAGGCACTTTGGGGCTCTGAAGTGGTGTATCAGGAGCATGCGTAGTCTAGTTGTCAGGCTGACTGCGTCAGAGCCCGATACTCCCTCAAGGTTTTGTGCCGCAGATAAAAAACCAACGGGTCACATGCTCTGCGCAGATGTGGCCGTTGCTCTACGTTGATTGTTATGATGCGTCATTATAACGCTTGTTCCAAGGGACTTGTTGGCCAAGTAACCTTCGGCAGGCATGATGTCACGAAAGCAGTCGCGTTATTACGACGTATAAAGGCTGTTGCACACTGGCGACTAGCAACGGTCGCGCGACCATTTGCGACTGGCGACCAAAAAGCGACTGATGTCCACACCGGCAGAGGCTGCATGCGAGCGACCGGAAGTCACAATACCGGAGAGTCACGTCCGGATCTCGTTATTAGCGAAAACTCTGGAGACCGGCGCCAATCAGCTGATCGGGTCAGCTGAGCGAGCGGAGCAAACCGAGCGCGCCGCATTTCTTGTTTTTATCAGTTCTCTCCAGCGCAATGAAAAAACAAACAACAAAAATTGAGCATAGCTTATTAATTTCAGCAGCTTTGCGACCGCAGTCGCGCGACTGAAAAATCGGTCAGGAAGCGACGAGCCAAAGCAGTCGCTTTGCGACCTTTTGCGACCGTTCGCGACTATTTGCGACCAGTCGAAAATGGTCGCATGACCGCTGCTAGTCGCCGGTGTGCACCAGCCTTAAAGCGTTTTAAAATAGTGAAAGAACAAACAATCGTGGCACAATGCGAATGACGTAACAAGTGGATCGTCTAATGCTCCAGCCCATTAAAAAAGCTTGTTCTTGTTCCCCTATTAACTGTGGCACTTACCCACTTCAGCCATGATTCCTCATCATCAGCCGCTGCATCAAGAATTGGCACAAAATTGCTTGCAAGTGTTTAGCGTATATTACGCTTCTCAGAAGAATGACGAATGATATCATAGCGAAGGCTGGCCTACTATCCAAAAAGTTTTATTATTAATGCCCTAGTGGGTGCCGAGCAAGTGTACTTGCAGTAGCGACCCAATGAGTGTTTTGAAAAGGCTCTGAAAGGCCGCTCTTCTAGCTTTCACAGTGACTGTGCTGCGCCGTCCGTGCAGGCCTGGCGTTTTTGCAAATTAATTCAGTTGTGAGTTCAGCGCTATGCTCTTTCTCTGTCAGTATGTAACCTGTTGCGCTGTAAAATATTCTACGATGATTTGCCCCTCACCCTGCAGTTGCCTGAACTTCGCAGCTGGACAGTGCGACGACCTTGTGCGATGACTGATCTCAGGTCACTCCAGATCCCTCACCCATCCTTCTCTTCCAAGCTGGCGCACTCCAGCAGTGCGATTCACCCATGTTTTTGTAGTACAGACTACCAAGGTGTAGACGACCAGATTGCCGAGTACCAACGGGTGTGAGCTTGCAATAAACGTAATGCCACCGAAAAGCCAGCAAATGTGAGCTCTTAACGTGACCGACGTGGCAAAACTGTGGTGCAGGAAACATCAAATTGATTGGACGGCCTGATTTCCTGTGATTAGGTAATAATACGCAATAAATTACGTATTAATTTAATAGAAGGAGTTACCTAGTAATATGGTCAATGTGGATGATGTTAATGAATTTGTACATTTAAATAATTTGCATTAATGTAATTTATATAAAGGTTAATGCGATTGTTCTGTTGCATTGAAAATTTAGGTGGGTGTTTTCGTTTAGGTATTGAAGAGATTTAATGAATTTGTATATATGTATAGCTGTTCTATCATTGTGAATTGTATTCAGTCATTCTAGCGACGCAGGCGGCGCCACGCGGCCTTCCTTCAAACCCGACACGTGGTGATAAGTCTGCGACGCAGTTCGGTCTCGCGGTATTTATAAGCGCTGATTCATTTTCATGCAAAAAATTATGCGTCTCTTTAGTGAGAGAAGGTGTAGTCTGCAGCAAAAAGAGAGGGCTTGACGAGCTTTGCAGCCTGAGACGTGCACTCCAGCACCATCTCGTCCACCATTTTGACCTACCGTCGCGCCACCTATAGTCACTGGAATGATCGAATACTTATGTGCCTTCTTTGTTTGTACAGTGTGTCTTACCTTTTTTGTATTGACTCTCAATAGAGGGTTGACAATATTTCTAAATAAATAAAATAAAATAAATGATACACTAGAACAGAAAATGGGAATAATTCAGATGGGAAGTGTTTGTGTCTGCACATCTCGTAGGAAAAACACGAAGCGGACGCAAGTTCCCATGGCCTTGAGATCGTAATAGCTGAAGTTCCGGTCACCGTAAAGTGAGGGATGGCATTGTGACCTGCGGAGAAACATCGCGTCTGACCTCATTGCTGAGTGGCACGTCACTGTTGACTCTCTTTCTGCCAATGGTGATAGTCGCAAAAGAGGGAGAACCACGTAGCGACATTGAGTATACATATGCTACCGGCAACCACCCTACCGCTGAGGACGGGCCCCTTGCCACCCCTACCCTTGCTTCCGGACTGCTGCTCGTGCTGATGACGACCGTGCCACTGCTCACTTAATCTTTTTCTCTTCTTTCCACTTTTTCCCCTATTCCCTTCCCCGCAGGCACTGCGCCGTGCTCTCGACCGGGTTGCAGAAATTAGGTGCCTTTTCTCATCTTCTAACCACTACCACCACCACCACCACCGGCAACCACGGGTCAATTCTTGGTACGGGCAAAAATAGCCATACTTACGCAACGTCAAGCGGAAACCTTCGTTGTTCCTTAAATTTCGGCAGCAGTATGACGTCACACGCAACGTTTAGACACATGTAATGGTGATCGTAAATCAGACTATTGCACTCTGTGAGATACGGCAGAACGCGACGTGCGCGCTGCCGCAGACAATCGCGGTCATAACGTTGGCCTGATGCTACACACCCCCTCTCAAATGTTGGCATGTCCTGACTTTTTGTGTGTTATCCGGACTTTGGTCAGCCACCCTTGACGCTACCTGTGCGCCCTGTGTCCGAGATGCCTTAAATCTTGAGTGAATACATTTACTGAAAGTTAAAGTGAGTTAAAACAACGGATGAATGTTGGTTTCAGCGGCCTTCGTGCGACGGCGGTGACCGAACAACAGAAGATGCGCCTGGTGGTTAACAGTGAATTCATTACTCTGCGTGGGAAGAAATGACGTTCCTCAAATGTATCTAAGGATTTTTGTATGTATTATTTGAATTCTCTATTCACTGCTCTACAAGTTTTCACTTAGCATTGGGGTACGCGCAGCCACTTGCGCGGTGAGAAAAAAAACAGGGAATGGTAATGCTCGAGTCAGGGTTCACAAGAATGTATTTTTCTTGTGCTGAAAAAGTTTGGGTTACAAAAGTTTTTTTTAAAGGCACTTAGGAGAACATCATTGCGTTTAAGAAATGTATACCCTTACCAATAAAGAAAAAGCAAAACTATATCGCCGCGACGAAACAATTCCTAATAAATTTAATGAGACAAAAACAAAATGACAGCATATTCACGGGGTGAACGATGGAGAGTGGGGCGACGCATGCGTCCGTCTATTCCTTCTTGCTTCTGTTCATCAATGCGTCCGTCTGTGTGACCATCCGTGCGTCCATCCGCCCATCCGTGCGGGCGTCTGTTCGTGCGTCCGCATGTCCATCCATGCGTCCGTCCATACATCTGTCTGTGTGTCCCTTCGTTCATGTAGTCAACAATCCAAGTACCACCATCTCGCATCTTTTCGTCATATATTCCGCATATAAAAGCACCGCCATTCAACGGACATCCAAGGACTAAACTAGAGATGGCACACGCGCACTTTCTTACGGCCTGCGCTTCGTGTCTACTTCCCACCTTTAACCACCTTGAGCTCATGGTATATACTAGTTCACTGTAATCATGGCAATGCGGCTCAACGCTCGCTAAACCTTTCTAAAACCAAGAAGGTTACGCCCAGTGAGTATAACGTAGCAACCCTTTCTTGTCAGATAGTGGTCAATGTACATGCCAGTGGCTGCTAATGGGGAATGAGAGACAGGAGAATTCAGCTTTTAGTTAACGCGCACGCTGCGAATTTTTTATTGTTCAACAACGCACAAGAGAATCCTCCCACGGGCACCACATTGCAGGTCAAAGTGTAAGACTGGTTACACACTACGACTACGACTACTACGAGGGACGAACGGGTGCAGCATTAAGGAGCTTCACCCCTGAAAGGTGAATATGGCATTGAACCGTTGAAGTTACCGTGACAATTCTCAGTGTAGTCTAGTGATTTGACAGCTTTTAGTAGATCCCACATTTTTCTCAATATGTAAATATGAAGTGTAGTGAACTGAGTTAGTTTACGGACCAGGCAAGCGCATGATCAGTGGCCCCTTCGCGAGATTTGTGCTTCGTCAGTGGCTGTCAAGAACAACGCTACAAGCCCAAGATGTATTCCAATATGCTTGGCACGATGGTTCAGGGGCTTAGGCGCATGGTAGCACAACTGAAAACCACGTTTTTGATCCCGGTTGCGGCAGTCGCATTTTGATTGTTGTGGTAATTCTGGAGGCCGGTGTGGACCCTTGCATCTTTCTTTAAAATTGCGGCTGTGTTGGCCATGTGACAAATGATTGATTGATTGATATTAGGGATTTAACTTACCAAAACCACTATATGATTATGAGAGACGCGATGCCTTAGTGGAGGGCTCCGGAAATTTCCACCACCTGGGGTTCTTTAACGTGCACCTAAATCTGAGTACACGGGTCTACAACATTTCCGCCTCCATCGGAAATACAGCCGCCGCAGCCGGGATTCGATCCCGTGACCTGCGGGTCAGCAGCCGAGTACCTTAGCCACTAGACCACCACGGCGGGGCGCCATGTGACAAATGCCTAATATGCCCGTGAAGTAACAAGATTTGCTGTACGATGCACAATTGCAGAAGCGCGCGTCATCTGCGAGCTGTTAAGTAAGATGCATACAGTGTTAGTGTTATCTGTGAGATTGTGCGTCTAGAAAGTCAGTGTGAAGGGCATTGTCACATCGCAGATCTTCACGCTTCGCCCTGATATTACAATCTACTGTACGCTGCGATCAGCACTCGTGGGATAATATATCACAAGGGTGGGCTCTGCGATAAGTGCGCATTGAACAGCACAACATGGTCAGACTCTCTGGGGCCTTCCACCACAGGTGCCTCGTAATCATGTGGAAGTTTTGGCACGTAAAATATTAGACGCATTCCTCTGTTACTTGATGTGCTCTCAGTTTGATTTACTGGGAACGAATATTTTTTGTCTGTTATGTGATGTTCGTTCTTTTATGGCCATCACTGCATGCTTCGATTTTTATTTAGAATAAGTGGTTCAGTAAAATTGCTTGCAGTTGAAACCATTCGCGATAACTGAAATATACCAGAACGGTACAGCGCTCGAACCCCGCTGTGTTTTCTACGATGCCGCAGTAAAAATAGAATTACGATTTACGCAACAGGACTGCTTAGAGTGAAAAGAGAGCACTAAAATATGCTGCGCTGACTGTGAATACCGTGGTTAAGAGGTACAGTTAGTCACGATATAGTACGGACCATTCGAGTTCAGAGCGAATTTGCTGGCTACGCCAGCTGTACTGGCGAGTGGTATTGCGCCGAGAGCATTGTTCTGGCAAGGGCAGCCAGAGCAGTGCTCTAGGCGTGAAATCACTCTCGTCAATCAGCCGGAGCAGTGCTTGACACCACACGGCAATTTGGTCACACCCTCGAGTGGTCAACATAATTCTGTGACCAACTCTGCTTGCTTGCGGGTTGCAAACATTATTTTTTAAATAACTAATTCTGTAATTCAAAGGGCCAGTAATTTTTTATTGTTGAGGCCTTTAGTGTGAGTACGGCCGGAGAAATGCTTCTTCACCGTTTAGTTGTTTTTGAAAGACCATCAAAATGCCTGGCTAAATTCTGTTGGTTTTAGATATTTCCAGACTACTTATATCCCGAATAATTGATTAATTTACATTTGGCTGTCTAGCTGTCTTACACCACAGAAACTTATGCTCACTACTTCATTAATGCCCTGTAGTTGCAAGAGATAAATAATATGAGATTATAAATAAGCTATGAAATCGATGGATATCTTTTGGAATTTTCAGTTCAATCTATAGAAATAACCATAATCACAAAGTATATATATATATATATATATATATATATATATATATATATATATATATATATATATATATATATATATATATCACAAAAAGGTTTTTATTAAGTTTTTACAAAACATTCTCCGAAAAATGATTATTCCATTTACTTCAAATACTTTATCTTAGTTACCGGATCCTTGGACAGCGTCCCAGAGTTGGTGGGAGCCAAAATTTCAAGACCTACAATGAGAAGTAAAAGATGCTTCAAATTAACTTGAAGAATTCTACTCCGATATATGAATGGGCGCTATACTAGATGAAGCGCAGCGTTATAGATACAACGGTGCAGGTCTACTTCCCTGGACAGCAACAATGAAAACAGACACATGTGAAAGATGGATGTAGAATTGGTCAAGAAAATGCATGATAAACATACGGCTGCAAAAATACGGCCCACTAGGAGAAGCACACAAACGACGTGCTACTAGCAACTGAAACATTTTTCGAGGGAAGTCATTTAAACCATCATGCAACCTTATCGAACCCAACGAGTCGCCCAAAGAGTAAAACCTTTCGCTCATCGTGAAAACGTCAACTGACGTCATAGAAAGGCTCTACCTCCCTGCTGTCCCGCCGTGGTGGTCTAGTGGTAAAGGTGCTCGGCAGCACATCGGCAGGTCGCCCGATTGAATCCCGGCTGCAGCGGTTGCATTTTCGATGGAGGCGAAAATGCTGTAGGCCCGTGTGCTCAGATTTTGGTGCACGTTAAGGAACCCCAGGTTGTCGGTATTTCCGGAGCCCTGAATTACGGCGGCTCTCATAATCATATGGTGGTTTTGTAACGTTAAACTCCACATATCAATCTTTTAGAGGTCTGTTCTGGTCTCGCAGATGCACATTGAGGGATCTACCGAGTTGCACAATATTTGCCTTGCCGTATGCCAGTGGTATTCTGTAAACAACACCAGTTGTTTGAAGAACAAACAGCTTTGCATACATTGGTACATCCTCTTTTTTTCACACTGCTGCGGTTAACCTGTTTTCCGGCTAACTGCTGAGCAAATACGACCCACATTAATTTCCGCAGAGAATACAATGTTAACCTTACATCGCGAGACCACTCCCTTCATGCAATGTGGACTCTTCTTCTCGGCGGAAAATGACGTCGGCCACATCTTCTCAGCAGTTAGCAAGAAAGGGGCAATCCACACCAGTTTGCAGAAAAATGTGGCGTACCATCAAGCACGCGAAGCAGTTTGTTTCTTGCGCGAGTGGTGTTGTTTACAGAATACCAATGGCGTGTGGTAAGGCATATATCGGACAAACCAATAGAGCCAATGTGTGTCTCCGAGAGCACAACAGCCTTTTAGTAGAAAAGCCGTTCACCCATCTGGCACTGCACTGCAAGTGATGAGAACAAGGTAGCTGGCTGCCGGCCTGCTTGTGATAAAACAACACTATTCCACAAGCACAAGGACTCCGTGCAGAGTGAGATTGTAAAAGCCTTCGTTATCCAGAGGGAGGAGCTGGATTGCATCAGTTACCCCTCTGTGGGTGTGCACGTGCATAGAGAGAGCCTTTCTAGAACATCACTTGACGTTGACACGCTGAGCGAACGGTTTTTAGTTTTTTGTCGACTCATTAGGTCTTGATAAGATTGCATGATGGGTGGCTAAATAAAATTATTTCAGTTACTAG
Source organism: Rhipicephalus microplus (assembly GCF_043290135.1). NCBI lineage: Eukaryota > Metazoa > Arthropoda > Arachnida > Ixodida > Ixodidae > Rhipicephalus > Rhipicephalus microplus. Next base: position 164,089,343 of record NC_134700.1, on the reverse strand, counting down.
TAGCGTATAAAATGTGTCCTTTTTCATGTGTGATGCATTTTCGCGCCCCATTGTTATCATGAACCAACGCCAACTCGTCGAACTTTTTACTTTACACAGAAACATTAGGAATGCCAGAACAACATTGGGCACGCTCGAGCTTCGTTTTCAAGAGCAGAATGCAATAGCGTAATCAGGCCCTGTGCGCACCACCCTGGAAATCGCTGTCTTTGGTTCTCTGAGCATGCATCAGCAGTCCCCCAAAGAAACGAACATCTCTACACGTAACATTGGCCTTTTCAAAGTACCCGGTAATGCCTACTACAAGCACGGTTCTCAAGTGCTCACTATGCCATTATTCTTCATTTTATGAGTCGGCGAAGGGCTGACGACGCGTTCGCAATGCAACATGTGAACCTACGAAGCTGCTCACTTTGTTGAAGCTTTTGCTGCTGATGATGTATAATTACGTCTGAGTGCACTGTAGTAGGCAAGCATGTAAAAAAACGCAAACATTTCGCCATTCACAGGTTTGGACATCTGGAGTCATTCTACGTGGTATTGGTCAATTGCGTGCCTTAAGGGGGCTCTTTCAAATACATGACATTATTTTTTTTTGTTTCCGAAGTTCTTACAAGGAATGCTTAGACTCTGTGGTTAAGCACTTGGCGCAGATGGCCTGGGTTTTATTCTCACTCGAACAAATGATTTTAAATGCTTTATATGCATCTTTCACAGTTTTTGTGTCACGTACAGTGCTGATTTTTTGCCGAGAACCAATAACAGCGACTCTGGCATTTCACCGAAACGAGCTCTTTTATGTTATAGTGTTAAAATTCCGCAGGAAGACTGAGGTTAATCTGTGCAAATGAGCCGAACGTTAGACCAGCTTAACGACTGCTTAAATGCCTTCGTTGAATTCCGCACCTTACATTTCTTTTTCGTGCAAAAGACAATTACACAACTCGACACGTCCAAACGACTGATCATAAAACTTCGTTTCGAGAACAATATTTCACAAGACTGCCTCCAGCCAGCACGACGACACCAAGCCAGTGAAGAAGAGTGGTGATGTGGGCGAGTTGGTCTATGCAGATTGTACAGAATCCCCAGCACAAGCATGCATGTGCTGTAATTAAGCTAACCCAGGGAAGAAAGCAAGGAATGCATACCCTCATGTGCGTCCCTCTTTGATTTCCTTTCCCACTGCATCACATTCACTTGAGCACTTCCGTGCTTGCACTGCAGAAACTGTAAAATTAAACGCGTTGGTGCCCCCATGCACAACCGTCAACGAAACATCCGTTTGACAGCTCAGTATGAACATGGAATGAAGGGTGTCATCGCAGCTTTCGTATGCAGTTAATAAGACGTTCCGCCGCATTTTTGCAGTGATGCACCTAACAATGACAGAGGGGGAGTCTCCTATATGAAGACAGGAATAAGCAAAGTAAGCATATCCGAAGGAGTTGCACTGCTGCTACTTTGCTCCAATGTCTCAAGCTGAACCCGCAGGTCGCGGGTTCAAATCCCGGCTGGAACGCCTGCATTTCCGATAGACGCGGAAATGTTGTAGGCCCGTGTACTCAGATATGGGTGCACGTTAAAGAATCCCAGGTGGTCGAAATTTCCGGAGCCCTCTACTACGGCGTCTCTCATAATAATATAGTGGTTTTGTGACGTTAAACCCCACAAATCAATCAATCAACGTCTCAAGCTGGATTATTGCTGGATCCATTGCTGGATCCAGCATCACTGCGGTGCTGGCTCGTTATCCGCCGCTGTTCAACGCTATCGAGGAACGTAGCAACATGACGAATCTCTCCCTATTCTCAACCTGTATAAGACAAGAAGCCAACGACAAGTGCAAATTGTTGGGCTCAATTGGCGACATACGTACTCCACGCACTTGAATGAACGAATCTCGGCTGCAGTTTACTAGATCTTTCAATCAGCGTTGAATGTGGCTGCAGCTTGCAACCGCTTGCAAAGCGCCCGCTGTTGTTACACCTTTCATGTCCTCTTGCACAAGCTTTGCGTCGACAATGGACAACTGACGGCCATGTCAAATTATGGTAACGAAGGCATCAATTTAAAGAGCCTGACTATCTTAGGAAAAAAAACACTGCCGGAAAAAACTCAAAGACTGTGTCAGTCCTAGTTAGTAAACGCTTTGTGCTCAAATGAGAGCATTGAAGTATCTGACAGCAACTCTTGTCAGGATGAAGTACCTGAAGGAGGTCTACGTTTATTATGCTTGCACGAAAGCTTCGCTGTTTAAAGATGCTTTCAGCGAAGTCAAAACCACACTCTGTGGACGCCCGTAATCGATTTCGCAGATGTCGCCCGAGTGACGCAGCTGTCTCCACTGTCACCCATTCATGCTTTTTCACCCGAATAAGCAGCCCTCTGTGTTTCATTCGATTGAATCGCGCGGATCTGCAGTCGTCTATCGCTCACTGAACAGAGCATTGCGCAGGGCAATTTTATGAATTTAGATAATTATAGAGCATTACGGTGACTCCTAAAATGCGCTTCCTGTGGCTCTGTAATTGTTATCATGATAAGACTACGAATAATGTCTCTTAGATACCTTCCTCAGCATCATTTTTGCGGGCTCGATTTGACTACACCTCAAAAAAAACAGGTCTTTCGGTGGATTTGCTTTACGTTCCATAGAGATTCACACAAGAAAAGCTCAGTGTGCGTTTTTAGTTTCTCTCATGAGTGCGGTCTACTTCACGCCTTACGTATCAGGACGCTAAAGCAAAGAAATCGCAATGTACACGACCCTGCCACTGTATACCTACGAAGTGTCTTGTCTTTTCGCATCGATTCATTGATTTATTTGTGGGGTTTAACGTCCCAAAACCACCATATGATTATGAGAGACGCCGTAGTGGAGGGCTTCGAAAATTTCGACCACCTGGGGTTCTTTACCGTGCACTCAAGTCTGAGCACACGGGCCTACAACGTTTCCGCCTCCATCGGAAATGCAGCCGCCGCAGCCGGGATTCGAACCCGTGACCTGCGGGTCAGCAGCCGAGCACCTTAGCCACTAGACCACCGCGGCGGGGCTGTCTTTTCCCATCGTGGGCTGCCTTTCGATCATCATAAAATCAGTGTTTGTAGCGGGAAAGAGAAAGTCCGTTTTCTTAATACACCAAAACAAAAAAAGTGCACAGCGCACGTGCATTCATGCGGTGTGCTGCCTATCCATGAGCTCGAGTTGGAGTGCACAAGAAACGTGGCGTGTGCGCATGCTTTCGCTACCAATGGGAAAATAACCAGGTTTGTTCGCACATATCGACGCTGGCTTAGTCGCTGCAGCCGCTTAGATTGATGTACAGCCTCTCATTTTTAATAAACTAGAATGCGAGAGCGTCGACCGCTCAGTCGATAAGCACCGTATAACAATGCATGGCGGTGAAATGACCGAGAATACGCGCACGTGTTTGATAAGCATTTCTGTACAGCTGACTTCGGCTGCACTCTTCAGAAAACTGCACACTAGGACGCCGGCAATTGCCACTTATTGACCGCATGGTCAATGCTCGCGCGTTCAAGTTAAGAAAAACGGCGACTGTACACCA